>NC_046645.1:10086323-10438823 GCF_900324485.2 Mastacembelus armatus | reverse complement strand
ATATTTTGGCTTCACTTTTGCATAATGGGAGACTATGTGGAGATGGTGTTGAGTGTGTCTGTCTTTATCTACACTCTATGCTTACACTCTTAACATCATATCTTTCTTTTCACCCTAAATCCTTTTCTTCATTTCCGTTGCTGAACATTCAAAAGGTGCTAACAGGATGTGTTGTTTCTTCCCTATCTTGAAGCTTTGCTAACCTTGGTATCCAGTGTGTGAGGAGGAAAGAGCTGGACCTGTCACTTCAGAAAAGAAGAAGCCAAAATATTGACCCCTTTCAAAGTGAGTTGAATCCTAACACACAACCTCTCATCAGAACTTTATACACTTATTCATACTGAAATATAAAGGATTATGTGGTTTTTTTTTTCCCTCTCTGTTGTGAGTTTAAAAAACAGACATCCTGATTTATTTTGTCTTTTCAGCTGGTCACTCAAAGGGTATTGAAGACATGGATATGAATGCAGTGCGTCTGTGTTTCCAATGCGACTTCGAGTGGGAGGACGGCAGAAAAGACAGTCTCAGCCCAGTGGTGTCCAATCCAATTTATGATAAGAGTAAGATTTTGCCAGACACACAAACACAACTCATGACCACAGTAAAAGAAACTGTAACAAAAACCTTCCTTCTTGATTCTCAATCAGTGCTGCACGTTTTTCTTTTTCAGAGGCTACGACTACATCACAGCTGAAGATCAACTGTTTGAATCTGTATAAAGGACCCTGCACTGGCAAGACAGAAATCTACATGTTGTGTGACAAAGTGCAGAAAGGTAAGAGGAAACCTTCAGTCACTTTCTGTTGCACATGTGCAAAATCCATAGCATGTACATTTAGGCTCACACGGGTAAGTACATTGAACGAGCTCTGTCTCAGACTGGACAGGACGTCACCATTGTACTCTCTCCTGTATCACAGGTATAATGTGAGGAATCATTCGATATTTTTTTTTTTTTTTCAAAAGTGACAAACAAGTAGCAAACTATGTAGGATTAACACATTTTTAAAGCACACGGTCTTAAAGCAAGACAAATGTGGATTGATTTTATTTGCTTCTGCTGAGTTTATGTTGACTGTTGAATAATCTTAGAGAGAATTACAACCATAGCAGGGTTTCTCTAGTCAGGCAGTGTTTTTGAGACACACTGCTAAAACTCTTTGGCATATTTGTACCTCCACAGTGTGACTGACCTTATGTTGCCTTGAAAACTGTTTTTGTTGTTCTGCAAAGCTAGCGGTTGAGTAACCTCAGATGTTGATGGGTTGCAATGTAAAATGCTAGTAAAATAAGACTTTCTGATGCCTTTCTTAAAGGAATTTAAATCACTGCTTTTAAAAGCGCTTGATGCCTTGAACAATAAATCCTGCATTCTTAGTTTTCTTGATTCTCTTGGCTCTGTCTGTTGTCACTGGTCCACAG
Source organism: Mastacembelus armatus (assembly GCF_900324485.2). NCBI lineage: Eukaryota > Metazoa > Chordata > Actinopteri > Synbranchiformes > Mastacembelidae > Mastacembelus > Mastacembelus armatus. The sequence goes on along the minus strand of NC_046645.1, from coordinate 10,437,401 downwards.
ATGACATAGAAATCGTCTTCAGACGAGGGCCGTGGAAAGCGAATGGGGAGTTCGCCCAGACAGACGTGCACCGTCAGATTGCCATTGTGTTTAAGACCCCGCCCTACCAGGACCAGGACATCACAGAGGAGGTTGACGTCAGTGTCGCCCTTCATCGCATGTCGGACCAGATGGAGAGCGAGCCTGTCACCTTCACATACCTGCCACACAACTCAGGTCAGTCACGTCTGGACAGCACTTTACTGCCTGGTCTTTGATAACAGGGGGTTATTTTACTACTGTAATCAGTCTAGATGCTAAAGGTCAGTTAAAAGACCTACATTTCGGTTACAAAACCAGGTGCAGCAGATTATTTCTGACCAGAAACAGTAACATGAATTTAAATACTTTCCCAAAATTTTTCCCATTTCAGATCCGTATGAGGTGAAGCGGAAGACAAGGAAATCGAACATGAACTTCAGAGATAAAACTTGCGCGACAGGTGAGGCTTGAACCACTGTAGCAAATCTCTTCAGGTACTTTCTTACTAGCTGGTCATTTTTTCCCCCATTGAGAGTCCAATAAAGTAAATTCAAAATCAGACAAACATCCTCAGCAGTGTTGCAAAATGAGAGAAAGGCAGTGTTTCCCCTATGCAAATTATAAACAGATTACTGGGAAACACAGAAATGTCTTTAATATCTCAGCATGTTTTAATTCAGTTTTAGCCCCAAAATACCAGTTCAGCACTATTTAAACAAGTGCTCTACATTTTAAAACCGATGATCTGACAGCAGCCTGACAGTACATTGGACTGTGGAACTGCTGACACTGCAAGACAACAAAAAAGGCTGTTGTGTTATGTTCACTCACTGGCACTGACTTGCTGGGAACACTAAGGAGAACAGAGCTAATGTTCATGTTATTAAAAACACCTGTACTGTGAAAAAAGGTTTTGGATTTAGAAATAAATTCATCACATATGGGGGCACGATTTCACTGGCACATTTGAATAAAACCATGGCAATATGAAATGCAGTTGATTTAATTTTCTTAACCAAAATAATTCAAACTGAATTGAGCATTGAACTGCCACTTTGCATGTCGAATTGCCAATTGCAGAATGAATTACCGTTACACAAGAGGCCTTTTGGCATATTTGTATTTGATGATTGCTTACCTTCTAACACAGTCTGTCTGTCCTCTTGCAGAAGGGAGTGCACCCGCAGCAGAGCAGCCCTTCCATTTCCCACAGCCTCAGAACATGTCGTCTCCAGACGACAGGCTTTGTGCTGCCCATCCTGTTGCTCCTGCTCTGGAGGGGATGTGTTACGAGGCCCTGGACTCAAACGAGGAAGCAGTGGCAGTTATTAATCAGATATTAGACATGCCTGCATTTAAAGAAATATTCACTGGCCCGACCTACACCATGCCCATGCCGTCTGGCATCGAACAGGGGCCTGACACCAACTGCACGTTTGCCAACACAAATGTGAACTTTAACCAGAACTTTGGCTTGTGCACCGAGGACTTTTCGCAATTCAACGACTGGCAGTTCAACATGCTTGTCAATGAGAGCCAAACACTGCAGTCAGAGTCACAAAACAGCTCATCCGACATGGTTCAGGTGAAGACAGAACAGGAACTATGAGGATGGGACAGCCACATCTTGTAGAATAAACAACTACTCTGTTTTAAAGGAATAGCTAGGCATTGTGGGAAATGTACTTATTCACTTTTCTTTCAAGAATTAGATGATGATCTGATTTGTTTTTTTCTCTAATTGGTAAATGTAAGGCTACAGCCAGCAGACAGTTAGCTTAGCATAAAGACTTAATGGGAAAAACAGCTAGCCTTACTGTGTCCATAGGTAACAAACTCTAAGCCAAATTATTAATGCAGAACCCTTGGTGAGAAAAAGAATGAGTGAATTTCCCAAAATGCAACCTATTTTCTTGAACATTTCTAAACTGAGAGCCAGAAAAGCTATGTCGTCCCAAATTCAAGATGACACAAACTGCATTTGCCTCACCTGCTTGCTTTTCTGTTTGTATAGTAATTTGGTTTCATTTTGCCTGAAAGCCTCGCTGGTCAAGGCTTCACCTATCAGGGTGTGTTAACATTCCTAAATATTTGCCCATAAATGCTGCTAGCATTCATGTTAAGGCTAACAGGTCAGAGTAAGGTGATTCTCACAGTAAGAGTGCAGCTTAAAGAAAGGACTTCTGTTGCATAAATTGATGTATGTGCTAGTAAATCATTAGTGAGGTAAGACTGAAATACCTATTGCGTAATGTTTGTGTGATCTCTTGTTTTGTTTTCTTCAGCATGACAATTCCTGATTCCTACTAGAAGTTTTTAGTTGTGTTAAAGGATTCTAGTTTTAAAACACAGAGTAGTTTCAGATACGTTCATGTTATTACTGGCTGCTGATGTGCCACTGGCGTCTTTGATATTTAATCTGCTTTAATTCAATAGAAACCACTCACCCTCATATTCTTTCTTCTGTCACTTCTATTTGTTCTGTGGTTTCACTCGTGCACTTGCACCTTGTCCAACAACTTGTCACATGTCCAACTCCTCCCTCTCGCTGTAGCACTAGTGTAAATATTCAGAACAAAAATAAAATGTTAGTGTTATTTGTCATGTCATTACTTCCTCTGAAACTGATGACAGCTTTTGTGATTTTTTTAAAAAAAAAAAAGAAAGGGTGACAAAAGTAAATGTGACCTTTTGCTTAGCTGCCCACCTCCACACATTTCTAACCTGTTCACTCACTGATAAAAATAAACCTTGGCAGCAACAAGTGATCATCATGTAAAAGATTTTTTGGCTTTCACCTCTTGGTTTTACATGAGAACAGAATCAGGTGAATCCTGAATGACTCGTTTGCCTGATTAATCACATGCGCCTGATTGAAACTTCCTTGTCTGTGGCTTTCGGCCACTTTTGGACTCCGATCGGGCACAGAGTCCTAACCTCACAGTGCCTTTAGTTCTTCAAGGAAAAAAAAAAAAGAAAAAAAAGTTTCTCCTTTCAACTTTGGTTTGTGTGATCTCTGCTGAGTCACCTAGTTGGGAAACTTGTGACATCACTTTAGAATTTTTCATAGATTGAGACACATTGGGAAATTAGCACATTAGCTGTTTTGTTAACTTCCAAATTAAGGTTTGTGGGCATGTTTTGGCATATTTTCCTAAATATTACTACAGATTACGGTAAATCTTTATTTGTCTGTATGACAGGCTATTTTAAATCGGTGTGTTTACGTACTGTTTGCAGTGACAGTGGCAAAGTCCACCATTGATTCAAATTGCCTTTAAAAGCACTGGAAGCTCACAGCAAACAGATTAAGCTGATGTGTATCTCATGATTCAAAAGTGCTGCTGAGGGATTGCTGCACATTTTCATATATGTATATATTTTCATGTACAGTATTATTTCCCACTGCTACTGTATATTTATACTCTACTACACTTCAAAGGAAAATATGACTTTTTACAGATTAATCATAAAAAATATATTGATAACAGAAATAATTATTAGTATAACTAAGTAATAATTTAGGATGTATTAGTATAGTTTCATATAAATGGAATCTATGTGGTGGTGTGGGACAGGGGATTAACAAGCTACCCTGGAGTATATAAAATAACTAAAATAGGCTCCAACCTAGTGAATGAACCAAAGTGAAACCTAAAATAGGATGGAAATGGGAAAAAACCTTTGTACGAGACAAATATCTAATAATGTTACAAGCTAAAAAAAAACAGCTTCAAGATAAGCACCAAACCATGGTGGGGGTCCTGTGACAGATATTTAAAATATTACCTTAAATAAGACTACAGTTCCTAATTAAAACAAAGTAAGGCTTATTATTATTATTTTTTTTTAAATTTAGACAAACATTCTTGGACATATTTATATTTCAAAAACAGTTTAGCATTATTTCATTTACTTTAAAAGACTTTTAGCTGTGTGTCCTTTTAAACCCTAAAACACACATAAAACTGTTTGAGAAGTAAACAAACACTGGTGAGAGATGAGTAATTTCAATATTTAACATTGCTGCTGTTGGGAGTGTGTGAATTATGGCAGGTGTTACCTTTACTGGCTCTGGTGAAAATGGATCACTGGGAAACTCCACACTGGGCAGCTTTCCACACCCTGTTATGGAGAGGGAGAGGTAGAGAGGGAGAGGGAGAGAGAGAGAGAGACAGAGAGAAAGAGAGAGAAAGAGAAAGAGAGAGAGAGAGAGAGAGAGAGACAGAGACAGAGATAGACCGAGACAGACAGAGAGAGAGACAGAGAGAGACAGAGAGAGAGAGAGAGACAAAGGACAGAGACAGACCGAGACAGAGAGAGACAGAGAGAGATTATTTCCTGTGAAATAGTACAGTGCCCTGCGGCTAAGACTTGTCTGGACATGTCCACACATTTAGATTTAACACATGGCTATCCTCCATGTAAAAGGTGGTTTAATAAAGACAGTTATGTGAGATAATTGATACTATTATCATGCCTTTATTCTGACCATGATGCTACAACAAGCAGCTGCTTAGTTTAGCACAGAGACTGGAAACAGGCCAACCTGCACCTTTGACAGCTCACATCAACATGCAGGCTGATTCATGCTAAGCTAGGCTAACCAGTGATATCTTTCCATTTAAAGTCTAGACAAAACAGTAAAAAAGCAAATTCTCCCTCGACAAACGTCAAGCGATCCCTGACAGCAGAGTTCATGATCAGCAGTAAAACAGTATTTATGAGCTAAAACACTTCGTGGAAATCGAGTGAGTATGCCACAAATTTTATGTGATTAAATCAAACCCATGACTTTGTTATTACAAAGATTATCATTTCCATGTGACTGCTCATGTGAAGACTGACACAAAACTGTCACATGGAGGTCAACCATCCTAGAACAAGTCACTTAAACACATCAGGGATTGAACAGTCTTATTCATGTGTTGGAAAGCCCAGTCATGACGTGGACCTGTCTTAGACTGGACATCTGTCCAAGCTGTGTCCCAGGGAATGCTGGGAAAACGACCCTACATTATAAGAAACAGGTAAGATGAAAACAAATGACTTTTGGTTGTAATTTAAGCTTTTTCCTTTTAATATTTTAATTAATTGTAAATGTACAACTCAGAGCACAAAGTGTTTCTGACTGACTGGCCCTAAAAACCCAAAGATATTTAGTCTACAGTGCTATAAAACAGCATCAAGGGGCATAATAAGATTATATTTGACTTTTTTTTTTAAAGAAATTTCTTCTGGTGACAGATTTGTGTCATATCAGTTTCAGACTGTAGGCATGAACCTGCCATATTCTGGCTCTAACTTTCAATTTTGTAATTTTCACAGATGTCTGTTGGTTTGTGGAGACTCTGGGGAGAACTGAGCCGACAGGATGAGTCATGTGGGATGGAAACGATCAACTACAGAAATTATGATACAGAGAAACTCAATCAACAAGCTTATGTGCTTTTAAAAAAAAAAAAAAAAAAAAAAAAAAACTCAACTGAACTCTACTCTCCACCCTCAGGGTGGGGAAGTGGTTCGGCTTTCAGTTATATCACTCAGATTAGGTCAGACAAAGCTCTCGGTTAACATTAGAGCTTTCACTGGACTCACACCTCAGTCTGTTTACCAGATATAAATAGTTTTGTCTTTGATGCCCAGTCAAATTAGAAAGCTGACATAGTAAAAAGGGATACTGCAATTTAAACTGTAGCTGAATCTGATGTGCATATATTCTTATTTCCAAGCTCTGCTTTTATTAATTAGTGATATTTCTATTTGTCTTTATAGTACATATTCACAAATGTGACAAATATCTCCTGATATACACAGCAGGAAAACACACTGATACTTTTTAAGGCAGCTGCTGAATTGTTTTAGTGGCAATGCTGATGTTACATTACTTACTGTCTACACTGTTAGCATTTGCTAATGAGCACCACATGCAAGTACAGCTGAGGGAGCTGAGGATGTTTATTAATGAGATCATCTGAATACACAGTCTCATTTCACATTATTTCTCTGAAAACCACAAAAAGCTTAGTGTCACAAGACAAACTCTCTGTGTGTACCAATCAATGGGTACATTTCAGGGCAATCAATTCAATAGTTGAAATATTTTAGTCTAGACAAAAGTGGAAAAAAAAAACAGCTTGTGTGACTAAAATGTAACTTGTTTTGTTAAAATAAATTGATTTTTTTTATAAATAACCTCTAGGATCCAGGTTATCTGTGCCACTTTAAAGTTTAATACACCTGAAAGTAAACTTAGATATATTTAGAAACAAAACAAAACCAAAAAAAAAAAAAAAAAATCAATATGTGGCCAAAGCTGTACTGGGAAATGGACCAGTGACAAAGCAACTATAACAGATACCAGTAAAGACCAATGGGGATTTGACAGAAACGGTCTGAGCAGTTAAGCGAGAAGAAGAAAAATATGAGAATAATGTTAGTGGCATGTTGTTATAGCCAAGTCAGATTAAACACTGGTGGAAAATCTGATTTGAAATGAAACTTGAGGTCACCATTTTTAAATTGCACACCTCATTTATCACAGTGAAGATGAACCATCCAAACATCTGTCTGTCTAAAAAAGGAAAAGTCACCAAATTTGGCAAGTGGTGAGAGGTTGACTGTTTTTGTTACCATGGGCGATTCAGATCAAGTGCAATCTGAAAAGGGTAATTCCAGACTAATGCTGTATCTATATAAGGAGTGAATCTTATGTTTACAGGTGCCAGGTACCATTTTTTTGCCTCTGCTGCCTAGGGTACAACACCCATGGGAGTCCCCATTCCAGGAGGGACTCCCCATTTAACCACAATAGCATGCGGCAACCATAAAGTAACACAAAACCACTACAACCCTATAGAGATGCTGAAAGTGAAACCAGGCGACAAACGGCTGTTTCTTAATGTTTTCATAACCCCTTCGTCTTTTTTTTCTTTTCTTCCCCCACCCCTCGACTCGAGCACCATATGAGGATCTTTGCTGCATAAAGACAGTTGTGTGTCCTACTACAAAACTGACTGTTTTAATGTGAATGTTAAGTGAATTTCATATATAGTGGAAGTACATCACATTCGCCTGATAAGTTGGAGGAAGACAGGCACAACATTTTATGATTAAACAGCTGAGCTTGTTGTAGAGTTCGTTTGTTGTAACCTGGAGTCGTTACAAACACATCTGGTTCTATAATGCAAACAAGCCATCTTCTGTCATCTCTCAAATGGCGACTGTACTCATCCAGAGCTCTCTGGCTCCACCAGGTGGGCAGAAACAGACATCCTCAGACAGCGCACTCAGCTCGCAAAGTAAAAGCTTAAGAAAAACAGATCGACATCTCAGGAAACACACACATCCACTTTCCTGCCAGGACCCGATAAAAAAGTACCAATAGTCCAATGTAAAGGCCTGCCATTACAAACACAAGTCCTTCATTCAAGAATATAGTTCACAAAAGTGATTATTAGTGATTGTAGCTGTAAATAAAAATGAAGTAAAATATTGATTGGTTCACCTGAGATCAAGTACCTCCAAACTGTAGCAATAGGTACTTAGTTATTTTCCACCACTGTACACTGATACCACTCTAACACTTATAGCAATTGTAATATTCACTGAAATCATTTTTTAGTGTATGACAAAGTATTTTTATCAACGTATTATTAAGATTAGTGCTATTGGCCGTGTGTTACTGCCTAATGCTGCGGTGCATGGCTGAGCTAGACAGGCAGATGTTATCTTTGCACGCAGACACACCAGCTGTTTCCAGTCTTCATGCTAAGCTGATCTTCTCACCTCACTCTGCAATACAGTAAAATAAGAGTATTATCCAAACTCTTCCTTTTTTAATTTACAAAAATCATCTTGCCTACAATTAAGCAGTGAATTAGTGAACTAATTCAATAATTGCTACAGAACAGAAACAGGGCTTAAGAAATCATGATTTTTTTTATTTTTTATTTTGAAATATTCTCTACAAGGGCCTCATATCTCAGCTCCTCACAGAGTATTTACACTAATCGGGGCTTTTGGCCTAATTCCTATGAAAACTCATGTGTGAATCTTAAATGCATGATGAGAAAGTCCAGTCCAGTCTTATTGTCCAGTCAGTCCAACATGACCTCATCCCCTGTGTAACTCCTACATGGAAATACAAGTTGAAGCTGCAGGAAGTTCCCCCGGGGTGAGCATTCAGTACTGAAAATGTTTCTGAAACACAAACTTGGTGACTCAAACTCCCACCACCATCTGGAGAAGCTTGACAGTTCAATGTACTTAATCTTTCAGTCTGAAGAGCTGGATCTGTTTCCTGAAGACAGTTCAGGTCATCACTTCTTCTCCATGAGATGTGGCTGGCAGAGCTTTTGCGTGTGCAGCTCTTCGACCAGCTGGTCAACATAGACCTTAAACAGAGGCTCAGGCTCCTAAATGAGAAGAATCAGAACAGACCTGAGTCAGATCGCACAGGACGCACACTGAAGACAATGTAATGATTAGAAATATGAAGCACTTAAGCCTGTTACATACAATATATCTGAGTTTTGAAGCATCTTTCAAAGGTCTGCAATCTAGATCCAGTTTCACAAAGACTGCTCTATAGTGTTGTCAGTCTTTAGAAACCACACTCACCATTTTCAGGTTGGTGAGCTGGTCCTGTTGTCCTCCTGTTACTTTATTTTTTTGCACCTTGTTTTTATAGCTTTTTTTTATGTCAAAGTGCTAAATGTGGTGAAATTCAGTCAGTTGTGTTTACAGACTTTATTACCTTGTGCTCCAGCTGCCTCTGTTTCTCTACAGCCTCCTCCAGACTCAGGCCCACCCACTCTGCCTCCTCCTCTGGGATCTCAAACTGCTGCTCAGCCAGGAGGAAACACAAAAAGAAACACGTGATTTGGTTTTTAATCCTTCTCTTGTACTCTGACTGGCACACCGAGGTTAGTTTTAACAGTTGTGCCAGAGGTCACTGAAACACATCTCACCGACCCTGTATTTTTCGTAGACCTTGTCTCTCTTGGTGGGATCGCTGGGGTAAAGTTCTGTTTCTCTGCGTGCCAGGCGAAGCAACATGGCCCTCTTCAGGTTCATCCCCAGCTTAGAGTTCAGATCTTCCTTTGTTGTCTGGTCAGAGTTGGACACCAGAGTCATATGAGAAGCTTCATGAGAAAAGTCGTTTTGTTCATTCAACACAGTTTCTACTTACTTTGAGAATGTAAAAGTCAAATCCGAAGGCAGCGTCAATGAGGTCCAGAGTATGAGCTGTGACTGTGATGGTGAACTTGTGATCGAGGATCTCGCTGTACAGTTCTCTCTTGAGCAGCTGTGGTTTCCAGGTCTTCTTCAGACGAGTCGACATCTAAACAAAAGAGACAACTCAGATCAGTAAAAAAAAATGAGATAAATAATGACGTCTGGAGCAGCTGTGTGCAGTATAGCAAGTTTTTACAAAACCAAGGTTTTCTGGGTTTAAATGTCAAACCACCTTCTCTACAATAACACAAAAGTAAAGTTGAAGGAAGATCAGGAAATTCATGTGATTTTTTTCCCCCTGTATATATACACATATATAGAAATAGAGAAAGTGAGAGGACATAAGATTTTTCTTCTCTCCCTCCTTTCCTATCACAGATATCTGTATAGTATGAGACAAATTACAGCTTTGAATTAAAATTAAATGTCTAATCAGAATAAAGAGAAAATATTACTTATGATGTAAAATGGCTTATGCATTGTGATTCACACTTGTAGTTAGGGTTGTAAATACCTAATGATTAAACTGATGACTGTTTCCTCGGTAAATCCTATAAAATGTCAGACAACAGAACATATATTCAAATGTTTCATTTAACCATACATCCAAAATCCTAACACAGTTTACTATCAGACGTTACCACAAAAGCACCAAATCTTCACGTTATAGAAGCTGGGAAACATTTGTGGCATTGTTGCTTGAAAAGGTTTGGTTTACTGAAATAATTGTGGACAACTGACAGTGAAAAACTTACGTTAACAGATAAATTAGTATTTAAAAAGTGCATATCTATATTTTTAACTGCATTATGTAAAACCCATAATATCATATTATTGATATCTACTGTGTTGGTGTACCTTAATACAATAAAGCATCTATGCTCTACTTTACAATGAAAACAGCAGTAAATCTTTGCTTTTCTGAAACAGAACCAACAATTATATTACATTCTACTTTACTGCTTTGATTTCTATTTCCACTGAGATTAAATTATGATAGTTGTTTTTGTTAATTGGTTTTCAGTTAGGAAAAAAAGGAAGTTGACAGAAAATGGGAAGTGAAACAAAAATTAACCCGCAGGCTGGATATAAATAAAGAGCAGCTAAATATAGTAATAAAAGTGAGCCATTTGGGAACCCAGTGACATAACATCACCTACAGTGATCTGCAGTTTCTGTTTCAAACTGTTCAAAAGGGAAATCAAAATCAGTTTAAAGAAAACTAACAAACCCAAAGGTTCTAAGGGGCCAATGAAAGGAAACCTTCTTGTTGGACACTCACTTTGTCATTGTTGGCATATCTGAAGCCTGATATCCAGCCCTCGCCACCCCACAGGCCGTCCTGGGACTCTGGAGGGTAGTAGATGGGGATCGGGACATCCTGCACCCGTTCCCTCTGCCCAGTTTTTGGGCCGACTCTGTACTGAACCCCCAGGGGCTTCCAGTGGACAGGGGTGGGCTCTTTTGGCTCGAGGGACTTGAGGTAGTGTTTAGGAAGACGAGCATAGATGCCCTTCTTCAGGCTCATGGCATCCCAGACTTTAGCAGAATATTTGAGAAGCGGCATGTTGGACTGTTCAAAGTCAAACCTGGAGGACAAGATGAAACATTATTTTAGAACAATCATGGAATGAAGTCAAACACACACACATATATCTATCTATATATAGATATAGATATATATATATACATATATACACATTAGTTAAGACACGCCTGTGTAATGTTCATTTAAGACACAGACAATATTCAGATAAATATGGCAGGTCGCTTACTGACATGGTTTCATATTTATTTCCCCACACTGCTCACAGTTAATGTGATGAGGCCTTCAGCAATAAAACTCTGAGGCTAAATGAAACAGCAGCTCTTCTCGCTACTGGCTGTGCTTAGATAATTAATAGATTAACAAATATTAATAATCAATAGGTATTAATTTACTGAAACTCAGGAGCACACGTGAATGACATTAACTCATACTCGTTAGCAGGACGCTGCCTGACACAGGCTAACAACGCAGCTTCACATCGGTTTATCGGAACCAAACCAGGCCAGATGTGCCTCTTAGTGTTTACTAAAAGTCTGTCTTACCAGGCAATAACAAAAGAGCCAGCTGCTACTGACAGAGAGCAAATTTTTAGTCGAAGTTATCCCCAAAACCAAGCTAGCAAGGACACTACGCATCCTTCGCTACATAGACTTCCGGATTAAAAGCCCCGCCTACACGAAGGAGGAACACGATTGGATGGGTTAATCTCGCGATTCTCACGATTGGCTTGCATCTGCTGTCAATCAAATGTTTCCGGGCTGAGCGGATGTACACAGACTCGGATCACGACTTCAGTCTAAGCCGTCGCCAGACCTGCCGGTCCCCTAAAGCTACAGTCCACAGACCCTAGATAGTGGTTTTGACAGGCTGGGAAAGGACTGCACCGACAGCATGTCAAACTGCTTTAATACACACACTACAAGTACACATTAAAGTACAGCATTTAAGTAAATGCAGAAGAAAGAAAATATGAAGCTATTCATTTTATAATTAGAACTTTTATTGTGAAGAGCGAAGACAGGAAGTGGGTCCGTGACGTAGGGACGACACGTTTAAAAACGGAAAGAGAAAACCCGCGCAATTTCGCCAGAGTCACGTGTGTGACGATATTTCCGCAGTTTCACAAACAGTTCTTGTTGTAAATAATCCATCGTTACCTTTGTCTGTCATGTGACGTTAAGCCTCGTCGCCCGAAAGGTGGAATTGAACCACTCTGCCGCTAAGCAGCTGCAGGTTTGAAGCCTGCACCCCGGACCACCGAGGCTCATCCGGGCACTTAACACTAGGTCCCTCGGATATATATGTAGGTGCCACCGTAGACAGTGATCTGAGTCAGGGTGTCATCCCAAGTGACTGCTGGAAGTTTGCATTTATCAAAGACGGACCATGTAAACAAACACATGCTGGATACAGCGAAGTGTATTTATGTCGAATGAAGGCAAACGACTGAACTTTAGTTGAGGCTGTTTCGTTTTATGCAAAGTAAAAGCATTTTCATTGGTTGACTGGAAATAAATGGGTGGAGCCAGTCTGCACCACATCAGGTAGAGAGCTATGTTTGGGTCAAAACAGGTAAAATCAATATTGAGGACTAGCAGGGATGTGCACGCTGAGCTATTTTTATTTTTATTTATTTATTTATGGTGGAGAGAGTTTACAGATCTTTTGGTTAAAAAAATACTATTACAACACTGTCAAAATACTTCACTTCACTGTCAAATACTTCAGTTATTCATTGAATATATAATGTTATATAATATTTGAAAATGTAACCCACAACAAGGCCTCATGTTTTATTTAACGTTGTTAAGATTTTGTTGTTTTTGATGTACTTCAGTATAATGTTGAAGTTATCTGAGGTGAAATCAATTTAAACAGTTTCATGCTTCATTTATATAATGTTGGCTAATTCAAACTGTAACAATGCGCCATATTAAATAAAAGGGTGGCTTGTTTAGTATTTCAAATTTTAATTGGTAAAGTAACTATAGCTACCAGATAAATGTAAGGGAAAAAATACAACCCTGGAGTAGAAATATAAGGTAACAGAAAAAATATAAATACCTCAAACGTAGAAATACATCACATCTGTACTTAAGTTCAACAGTGGTGCTCATATAATTTTGCATATAAATGCTCATAATGTATAGTTTTAAATTAGTTATTAGTTATTTCCGTGTTTCACAACCTCAGTCTCTTTGACCACAACATGTTGTTTCTGCCCTAAATGTTTTTGATCATTTATCGTCACCTTTATCTTCGATGAGACGTCATCGTCCTCGTCCGAAATGTGGAATTGAACCACTCTGCCGCTAAGCAGCTGCAGGTTTGAAGCCTGCACACCCGGGCACAATTATTTACTGTATATGTATTTGAACTGAAACGTTGTTTTACTGCTGTGACACTTGAATTTTGCTCCATGGGATCAATAACTTATATCATTTTATTATTTATTTATTTTATTTCAATACATACATAGGAGAGAATACAAAGGTACAAATGTTACAAATTGAGTAATGTAAAACTATTATAACAAGAAAACAAACCACTTACACTTTGCATATAAATCTTATAACACCTTGTTAATGTCGTGTCAAACTAACTTCACTTTTCAATATAATGTACAGGCAGTTTTTTGAGAGAGATCACACTAAGATCTGTCTGTTTCCCCCATCGTTCTCCATCTCTAGCTGGACATCAGGACATGAATAGCAGTGTGATTATTCTGTTAAACCTCACAATCAGAGGAAGGTATTCTCGATGACCAGCGTCTGAGGCTCTTCCTTTGTTTCTCCAGCTGGTGGTGCCAGAGGGCTCCTAGCCTCCTCCTCTAGAGGTGAGCAGCACATGCTGCCAGTGCAGGCCTTTCCACAGGCGAGGCTGCAGGCCAGGAGAGGTGGCAAGGAGGGGTCCTCTCTGTGGAGAGCAGGGGAGGCGTCACCCTCACTACCTGCAGGGGACCCAGAGCATGAAGCAAACTCTGGCTGAACAGTGCAGCAGCTCACTCCGACACTCTGCAGCACCTTAGTGACCCCTGACATCAGATCAGCACACCTGGACATATGTGGAATGGGTCTGTATTAATAAAATATTTCCCACTGAATCTGACAAACACATATTGATCATAACCAGTCACTAACAATCCCTACAAGAATCCATGAAGCACCAATGGATGATGATATTTCAGTGTCTCATCCCAAGCTTGACTCACAGTCTGTATTACTCAGTCATGCTATTAAGAACAGCCTATGAAACACAATCATCAGCATAAAAGTCCAAATGTTCCTCGTTACCTATATGCTGGAAACCCAGCATGGCAGTGAACATGGACAGAGGCCACCATTAATGATTCAGCTAACTGCCAAATGTGAAGGTCGTGCACGGCCTTCACTCCAGGGACACTCGCAATCCTCCGCTCCACATCAGACACAGAAATGTGTGCAGGTGTGGCCTGAAGCAGCAGCAGTCCATACCTGCACATCTGGAGAGGTCAGCACAGTCAGTACTGGTCTGGCTGGAGAGCCAGCAAATATGAGCCACATAAATAAACACCTGGTAGGACTTGAGATGAGAGCCAATGTGGTAAAGTAAATATTCTGTAAGGAAAATACTTTAAGGGCACACATCAGTACACTTAGACATTTAAGTACTTTTTAAAAATTACTAACAGATATGAGCAACAGCGTAAACGCAGGCTACCAGCACAATTCTCTCTGATTACATACAACTACACTAACATAAAAAGGTGGTGAACAGTGGAAGCATTTATTAAGATAACAACAGTAGTCACAATAATAACTAATTATGGCTCTACTTCCCCTGTTACTTCTGTGTTTTTTTAGTGATGCAGTGATACTTTTAGTGGTAATGTAATTAAGGAGTAAGCTGCAGTCTATGATGGAAAGCTTTTGCAGAGTTTTCTAATCCTTTAGAAATGAACCTTTCCAAGTGGTCTCTAATTAGTGGGCAGAAGTCTTAATGCGGTCTTGATAAGTGCTATGGCTGTCACTAGATTGGCACGACACATAAACACGACACATAAACACACACAGTCCGACCTGTGGCCTAGCTGTGGCAATCAGCACAATCACAGCCAGCAGGGAGAGACCAGGATCCAGGTAGACCAGGAGGCTACAGGCTTCAGAGCCGTGAAGGCACTGAGTGCCAAGCAGCAGCATCACCAGGCCATTCACCAGAGCCAGAAAGGAGGTAAAAAGGCCCTGAATGAAAAGGATGAATGACAGCATGCAGGCTGGCCGATGGCTGTTTGGTACAGGGTTCTCAAAGTGATGTGATGAGTTGCAGACTGGGGAGGCTTTAGATGCATCTTGGCTGTCTGAAATGGGAGAAAACAGTAAAATACTACAGTTTTTAACCTTTTTTTAGAGCATTTTTTACACACTGGTTCAGAAACAGAAAATATAAAATAAATCCCATTTTCTTCCAATGGAGAATACCACTGATTTTTGTACACAGGTGTTAGAAAGAAGATATTTCTGTAATTGACATGATGTTAAGTGCAATGAGATGTGGTCTATTGTGCTCTATGTCTTACCTCTTCAAATAAAACAAAATAACAAAATAATCTTCTTTCCAGTTTTAACAATAACCACGGAAAACTGTGTCCAATTAGCCTTTTTGCTTTATTTCAAATACAGACATTGAAATTTATAATAAGAGCTTCTCTTTCACTTTGACAGTTTACCTTCTTATATAGTGTCTGTTCACTGGTAACAGAGGAAACAGCTGTTGGCAAAAATAATCCCAACACAAGGAGACTGTGATCATCCCAGCATGATCAAATCACTTGGCGGGTTCAAGATGTTGAAGAATAAAAAAATAAATAAACTCATGTTCAGTATTGCTGTCAAATTATATTGAAAAATTGTAATTGTCAAAATGTATTTATTTAAACTGAAAAACACACCTCAGCCATAGCAAAGAGGTACCTTGAGTTGGCCCTAAAACCTGAGCATTAGATTTCAAACGTTATTAAACTCTCTTACCAAAAGGCCTCATGCAGGCACAGTCTTTAGAAATGTCTGCGATGGCTTTTGAAGGACTTGCACACTTAAAAGTCTTCTGATCCTCAACACCGCTCGCTGCTCCAGAGTCCTGGCTGTGCTGTGGAGCTGCAGCATGCAGGTGGGTTTCTGGCTGATGCTGTGAGGTATGAGAATCAGTGCCAAGGACGCTGGAGGTTCCCGGGTTACAGAGGACAAGCGCCCCATTGTGGAGCGGGGAGTCCAGGGCAGACTGGACATAGAGGACTCGCCCTGGCTCTTTGGTTCTCTCTTCAGCTAAAACTGTGGGAGCTGAACAGAGGAATGAAAAAACAAACACTTCCAGCTGAACATACACCTCACAGCTACTTCAAAGTGAAATCTTCAGAGAAATATCACTACCTGGGCAGGCACACTCCTCTCTGGTAATAGATTAGAATTACATATTGCCAATTTAAGTATGTGCTTTCACACTAATATAAATTCAGTACTTATTCATTTTCATAAAATCATTAGACTTTAAAATCCTGTGAAAAATGATTGTGACAAGTCTGGTCATCACACACATGGAGCATTTCTGATTAGACTGAATCTATTGATAACCAGCTGAAAACTGATGTCACATGCTCAAAACAAACAATTTTAAGAAGTGATTTCTTTTTTTTTTAAAGTTATGCAATAACCATGTCACACTGGATACTACTTTCCATTTGAGTTTGGATGTTTTAATCAATGGCTTTATTAATGATCTTTAAATAATCTGCCAGAGCTTTTCTGTCATAGGTGTAAATAAGTTCTTAATAAGCAGATTTTGTTCCATTTATTTATGTATTTATTGAAAGTCCTTTGTCTTTCAGGTCTAGATGCTGAACTGTGACACTATGTAAAGCAATTGTCCTGGAGGAGGAGAAACACCAACCACAACCTGGCAACCCAAATGCTGTTATCATTAATGGCTTTTAACTGACCTCGAACCTATTAGACACCTAGAAAGTGAGGCCACATATTGCACGTTTGTGCATCAGCTCTCAATGTGAACATGAACATTTTTCATCTCATTGTGAAGCTTTGCAGATAATACTACCATTCAGGGTCACTTCAAGGTGAGATTCGGTCTTGGCCCGTCTGCCGACCCCAGCCCTCTCATTGTGCAGCTGATTCCAGTTCAGCTTGAGCAGCAGCATCTTATGGAGCAGACCGACAGCTCCAACCACCACAAGCAGCAGGGGGTGCTGGACCTGGTGTGGCTTCAGGGAAAAGCTGATGATTTCCAGTAAGTATGAGATACAGAGAGAGCCCAGGAGGAGGGTGGAGAAGAAAGCCCCCACAGGCTGAATCCTGCTGTCGGTGTAGGACACACCGCAGGCAGGAGAGACTTCTGGGTGGGAGAGTTTCTGAGAGTTAAAGACCGAGAGTGTATCGTGGTTTGGCTGAGGAGTTGGGGCCTGATCTTGCTGGGTGGCGGGAGGAGGTTTGATCGATGGCAGGGTGGAAGGAGGCACTGAGGAGGAGGAGGAGGAGGAAGAAGCTTGTGGAGGATGTGTAGATGAGTCCAAAGACAAGAGCTGAGGTTTGGCCATGCCTGCAGTTTGAGGAGGAGGAAGAGCCATGCTAATGAGGACGAAGAGCGTGTGGAAACCATCCACAAGGGTGATGAGGGACTTGCAGAGCTGACTGGTGGTGATCTCACACACCAGCAGCAGGATGGTCACTCCCAGCATGCACCAGTGTAACACCCTCATACCTGTGACTGAGGGTATAAAGCTCACATTATAATACTTCATCTATTCAAACGCATTGGATTTACGTTACAACAAATATTTTCTGATTTTATTTTGGAAAACAGTCCATGTAATATGATTTTAAAAATTAATTCAGAAAATTTTCAAAATTTGTGTGTTTTTTTTTTTTTTTACTTGATGAACAGCCAAAGGCTGCTTTGTAAATTTAGGTAGATAATACAAAATATAATCAACAAATACATTATGACAAATACATCACTATTATTAAAATGCAACTGTTTATCCCACAGCGAGAAATTCACAAACTACCCAGCCGTATATAAAGTTGTCAATATATCTTGTCAGTAAAAATCCACAAAGTTAAATTTTTCTGACATGGGCCATTCTGCCCAATGAGTGTTTTTACTTTTGGCACTCTTAAGTATATGTTGTAATACCTTCACTGGTACTGAAGTAAAGTTTTGAATGCAGTTGTCTTATCTGTAACAGAGTATTACTACACCTCTTACTTAAGATCAGAGTGTACAAATAATGCAAAAATCTATAAGTAAACATGCAATCAAGTAACAAATGCACAGTCTGTAAGTTCAGTTACCCCAGAAATGTGGATAACCCTCGGCCAGTAGTCAAAGGTAGGTTGGGCTTGGCTGCGGTCTCTGCTCCAAAATCAGAGTAAATGTCATTAACCGTGTCTCCCTTCGCTGTGTCCCACTACACGCCTCCTCTGCTATAATCACAGTCATGTGAGCAGGGGAGGGGGAGGATGAGATTGTCCTCTCCTCACTAAGTCCTGTTTGCTTTCCCTCCTCGGCTAGTTGGTGGGAGAAAATACCTTCGATCTCACGGCTCGTCCTTCCTACACCCTCCCTGAGCAGTCCCAGTGAAGTTAACTTCATCGAATAGAATCCCCACTGTGCTGTCAGGATTACACAACCACATCATATCAAAAAGGTTGTCCAAAATACCACAGGAGTTAGTCTACCATGAAATTTGATTTGATCATTTTTAAATGTTCCAAGTGTACAATCCCCATCTTATTAATACTGCAGTGAAACAGTGACACTGAGCGTGAACTTTGTGATATTATTTTGTACATAGGGGTGTTGGGTGCTTGATGGTTTTTTTTTTTTTAAAGTTTTACACTTTTTAAAATCCCGATGTTCCACAGACAGTGCAGGCATTAATAAGTCATGCAGTGTCCAGTCTCTGCTCTTCCAGTGTGCAGGGCTTCGCTGCAGTCTACTGGACTGCGAAGCAACATGCCAGATAGAGGCTGACACCACAGATAAATCCTGACCGTCAATGCCAGCACATTCCTGAGGCACGGCTAAAGCCCAAGGAAAGACCCAGTGAGGAAGCATTTGATCACTTACCACTGTCCCCATAGAGAAAGAGTTCTAGCCAGATACAGTAATCTGACTTTAGTTCTGTCATACTGACTGCTGACAGTGGCAGAACAATCTGAAAACATTAACATATTTTAAGATCAGAAAAACAACAAAAGCTGGAAATTCTTGATTTTGGCTACTCAGATACAAGATTGGCTCACCAGCTAATGTGTTACATATATAAGACATTTTATCTGTTGGGATCGCTGGCATTGAAGGATTATTGAAATCACATTTTAATAACTTTTCTCACCATCTCCTTTGTATGTATTAGTGGAGCATTATTGGATTACTGGGCTAATGCAGTCTGGAATTCATTCGGAGGAGAATTCACATACACAGAGTTCCCACCCTGTACTTCAAGTAATTGGAAGACTTTGTGTCAATGAGCTGCAAATTACTGACAAAATGAAACTTTGCACTACCAGTCCCCTTCTCACTCAGAGCCTGTAAGAAGTATTTCTTTGAATGTCTCACAAAGCTAAATCAGAACAGCTTTTTGACACTGAACAACAGACAGCAACAATGAAACCAACATTTATAGGCAGTATACTGTTTAATATTGTAAAGTGTGTTTATAGAAGTGATATATTAACTCTGTTCTCTGAAAACACTGGCCTGTGATCAAATTAAACATATTTGTAGATGTTTCAAAGCTCACACAGTTAAAGGCAGCAGCTGTTTCGAAATATTCCAACAAAATCAATTACCAAAACTGCTAATTCCCATCCAGGAGGGGGCTGGGGGCTGAAGCCACCCCAGCTGACATTGCGTGAGAGGCAGGGTACACTTTGTCAACGTATCACAGGACTGACACCTTGTTTTTCTGTTGTTTTTGTATGGGTTCAGACATTTCTAAGTCTGAAAATGAGCAGCTTGAGTCAAATATTCAGTCACATTATTAGTCATTACATGCATTTATTTGAGAGGAACAAATTTCGCCATACATGTCTTTGTGATTACCAGCACATTTCAATTAAGTTAACAAATTATTATTAAAAATATTCTAAAAATTAAAGCATTACAAACAGTGGGGGCAATCTCTCTGTTGGGTAAGGAAGAGCAGGAGGGTCGAGTGCTGCTCCGTTTAAAAAGAAAAAAAAAAACAAAAACAAAAACCCCAAAACAGACGCACCAGTCTGTATCTGCCTCAGGAAAAATACAAAGCAGGGTAAAACCAGCTCTATTCACAAACATACATTAAGCTGACGTTTCAGTTTTAAAGCCTTGATCTGGATAATTCAGGACAGGAGTTGGAGAAACATCAGTGCCTGCAGTGTGTTGTATTTGATGTGATTTTCTTTAGAGCGGCCCCCACTATGGGAAAACATAACTGCTGGCGCCCCCTTGTGGCTACAGCAGCACCCAGCAGAGTAGTGTTAAAATAAAATACATTTTTATTATCTACTGCCTCCTTGTGTTTACTTTAATTACTACACCCCAGCTGCTACCAACAGCCCAACTGTCCAATCATAATTACCTTTTCTCCCAACACAGATTGCCCCTCTCCAACAAAACAAAACTAAATATATGCTCTAGTTTGAATCTGAAATATACATCAAAAATGACAATCTTTATTTAACATACCAAAATGGGGAAAAAAACACAATGAGGGGAAGGGTGGGGAAAAAAATGGAAAAATAAACTAGAAAAAAGCCATAAAATGAATACAAAAAAAACTAATTTCTCAAATCCAGCCAAACAATAAACAAAAACTGAATGTGAATTGTAAGCATGAAGGCAAAATGAGCGATGAGCAGGAGAGGTGATATGACAAAGTACCAACAAAAGACAGGGACAGGAGGAAGGAGGGGACAGATGATGACAGAGGCGGAGCTGTTGCAACAAACAACCCAAATGACTTGGACAAAGCAGTAACAGTGTCTGAAGTTGCAGAGAATTGAGGAAAAATGCTTTTTTTTGTTTGTTTTTCACTGTAAATAACCAAAAGACAGGTTTGCTATCCAATATTTGCTGAGGTTCTGGCTTTAAAAAAGCGGTTTCGGTGTAGCACGTGGTAGAAGGGGTTAAGAGGGCCGTTGCTGATTCCTGAGGGGCCAAAGTGAACAGAGGATGAGGACACAAAAGACAAGGAGGAGGTCACTTTGGCAGAGGTCCCTTACAGTATGTCCTTCTCAGAGAGGGAGAGTGGTGGGTAGTGGGGGACACAGACGTCAAACATCGACATTTAAAACACGCATTAACCCCTTCAGTTTCCTTGCATATAAAAGCCTTAGATGGTGACTGCTCAGCAGGTTCCGTCACTGTCATCTTATCTTCTGAATGTGCCATCAACCCCACTTTTCTCATTATCAAAGACTATGTCTCTGTGTACCCATGTGAAAAAAAACAAAAACCTTTATTTCCCCAAGAACAGCGGAGGCTGTGAGAAAGGTCCATGTTCTGTCTTTGGTTAGTGTTTTCTCCTCCCTCCTTTGTCCCCCATCTCTCTTTGTGTGTAAAGATTGCAGACTGACAAAATGTAGTGATAAGAAGGTGACCCCCCCCCTCCCCCCTTCCTACATAATGCTCATATGTATATGTGTTTTAGTGATTGATGTAGTGTAGACGTAGCTGATTTCTTATTTGTTACCGTCTTTTCCATAAGCTGCTTGTATTTTTCTGTATAGAGCTTCAACTGTTAACACCAAGTCTTTTGTCCTTCATGAAAAGGTCTTGTTGGTGGTAAAGTCGACGACAAAAACATTGTAGGACAACCGGTCACGTAGTAGAGCCAGAGAAATGATCTGAGGGCTTTTTTCGCACGTCCCTGTGGAGGCACAAGAGAAGAGATATATCAGTGCTGAATGTAACAAACACTATAATAAAAAACCGAATTGCACAACTGATGTCATGTTTGACTCACGTCTGCCCATAATTTGTAAGTGAAAAGCCACTTTGGGTGACATCAACCAACAGCATGCTTTTGTCATTTAAATACCATTCTGGTAAAGCAATTACACAGCGACGTCAATTTCATTCTGAGGATACTGCTTTGTCGACGCTTGTTATGTGGTCAAAGCAGCATGTCAGCAGAGCAGGAGGAGCAGCTTTTCAAATACTCTCTACTTGAAGTGTTCAGCCACAGTACTGCTGTGCAATTATTTTTAATGCGATGTATTTCCTGGTATAGACGTCAGGATCATAGTGACTAATCATTGTGAACTAATAGGATATTGTTAAGGGAAAGAAAGGCAGTTTAATTACAGTGAATAAGTAATTTGCTATTCTTAAAATGAGGCTTTGTTTCATGGAGTTTTAGATTCAGACCTGCTAGTTCGCTAAAGTGGCTTTGAATACGTAAATTGTGCCAGATGAATTCTGAAAACCTTATAGCACATTTACTGTAGGACTGATTTTCAATTTTATGTGCAGATTCGCGTTTACCTCACAACATCACGGGGCATCTCTCCCCGTGTCCAAACTGGCTTCTAGCAGCAGCTCCTCCAGGTCCTGTCCACAGCTCACACTCACTGTACAAGTGACACATGCCTTGCATTATCAATCAGGCTGCTCACACCTCAAACCAACTGCATGTGATTAAACAAAGACGGCAAAGTTTAGTGATTAGAGCGACTCACCGTGCTCCATCACACAGCTGCTGGGCTTGGGGCTTTCGGCATCGAGAAGATGGCGAGAGAACTCAGGCTTCAGGCCATTGGGCAGAGCTGAACTGACTCCTCCCTCCAGAGCCTCAACAAAACTCTCACCCTCTTCTGCAGAGCTCTCATCAGCTGACTCCTCCTCCTCAACCAGCGAGTCTGGATTCATCTCAACAGCGGCTTTAGGCCTGTTTAAGACGGGGTCGGTACTATCTGAGATTTCGCCTGGTTGAGGGTTTGACCGCTGAGCGCCACCTTCTTTGACAGGTGGTGCATGTTGATCATAGGGGGAAGAGGGAACAGACTCTGCTCCCTGTTCATCTGTCTCAGTTTGCTGCTTTGGACTTGGTTGCTCTTGGTTTGCTGGGCGGTCTTTCTCCTCTGTTAAATAGATTTTTTCAGTTTTAGACAAGATGGCTACTGCTTCTTTCGTCTCCCATTGTGGAAGTGCCTCCTCTTTATCCTCTTGCTCTTTTTGGTTTGGTGGTTGAGTCTCCTCTGATACAGATGCTAGCTCATTCTGTAGCTGTTCAAGACCAGATGTTGATGGTTGTTGCTGCATTTGTATTGCAGAGACAGCAGTCTGGGTTCCCCTCAGTTCGTCTAACTGTTTATGCTCTGTGCTATGTGGGGATATCAGCTGTCTGTCACCTTCTATATGACCTCCCTCCTCATCCTTCTCTTTTTCTTCACAAGTGCGCTCAGGTTGGGGGCTTTTGGTGCTCTCTGTTACCTCCTCAGTGAACTGAAATGTCATAACCTGTGGTGGTGAGGAATCTGAAGGCAGGGCTGGTGCTTGTAGACTTGGATCTGTCACTTCTGGTTCTAAGATGCTAGCTGTCACATTCACTGCGGGTAGATTTGTGGACTGTAGATCTAGTGAGTGGGACAGTGTATTACTTTGTGCGGACTCTAAGTGTTCTGCGGGACTCTGCTCTGTCAGTTCACAGTCTTTTGATGGGGCATGTGAGCTTTCCTTCACATCCACCTGTGTCAGCTGTGTTTGTGTAGGTGTTGGAGAGGCGGGCGGCAGCTGTGTCTGCTGTAACGTGAGATGTGTGTTTGCATCTGTAGGCTTCTTCGAGGTCTCTTCAGTCTGGCTGAAAGCTGCTGGTGCACCTGTCTGGAGTTGTAGCTGCTGCTGCTCAGGGGGGCTCTCCACCCGAGTTACCATGAAGATCTTATGACCCCTCCCTGGACTTGAGACAGATATGCAGCGACCTGGTGATGGAGGAGTGCCAGGAGATACTGGAGACTCCATAACAGTGATACTAGAAAAAACAGTCGGCCCTCCAGCAGGAGAGGCAGATGGGGACAAAGATGTACATGAGGCACTGAGGAGGGGCTGTGCAACCCCTGTCTCTGTTCGAGAAGGAGTCTGGTTTGAGTGAGTGGAGTAGTTTGATGAAGAAGACTTCGTTACTACCTCCTCTTCCTCCTCATCCTCTGTATCCGAGTCTGACTCCAGGTTCATTTGAGAAACACTCGTCTCTGAGCTGGTTTCTAACTGGCTGCTTGGCTGTCCTGCATTTCCTGTAGTGTCTCCCTCCTCATCTTCTTCTTCTCCTTCTCCACCTTTTCCCTCTCCCTCACCTTTTTGCTCTGATGCAGCCTCTTCCTCCTCCTCTTCTTCTCTGGTTCCATCCTCTGTGGCAATTTCAGCCATAGAGGCAGACTTCTTCTGCTCAGTTTCCTCCTTCTCCTTAGCTAGGATGAAGTTTCTCTTGCAGCCATTCTGGATCTCAGCCAGCAGGGCACGCTGGGTCTCAATAAAACTCTTCACCTGCGTAAAAAAAGTAGGTCTCAAATATGCAACAGAAGCATTTCAGAATAAAGAAAATTAAATAAACAACACCTTTAACCTGTTTGGAGTCAATACCTTACTTCAGTCTGATGTCTTAGTCAGTAATATTATCCTTTCAAAACATGTTTTTTAAGGCTGAGGGTTAAAGGACACCTTTGCTCACACATCTATACCTCCTCTTATTTGCTGTCATCTCACCACTGTCTATTAAGTAAACGGGCTAAGGCTGGTGTTTTTCTTTGTTGTTGTTGTCAAAAGAATATGTGAAAACGGTCAAAATCAAAGTTGCATTATTCCATCTCTCAATACTGTCTGACTTCTCTGCCTTGTTTCTAACCCCAAACTTATTCGTTCCAACTGAACGCATCAAACTTGAAAAAAGATCATATAAATATTTTTTCCTTCTAAATAAGGTTAATTCATTTTGATTTGGTTTTGGGTTATTAGGGTTTGAATAATACTCAATTGTAGATTGATTCTTTGTCGGTTTTGGTCCTTTTTTGACGAGAAAAACTTTGATATTATACCTTAAAGCCAAAACTCTGAACCAGTATAGCTGCAAGGATGACCCTTGACATAAATTTTGTCTGAGCCTGCTCAGATCATACATGCAGACACACATATGTGAACATGTTTGCCTGTTCAGTACCCCAATATAAGATAAACAGAGACGTGCGCATGAACACGTCTGTTTTAGACTTTATCCGGCCCTTTACCTCCTCTTCGCTATCCCATTCTCCATGCCTTTTCCCCATGCTCACAGTTTCTTTCTTGGGCTCCCTGTCGAGATCAAGACGCAGCAGAGAGGTGTTGACTTTCAGGGCGAGCGACAGGGCCATCAGTCCACCTGTCTTGATCTCATTCTCTCGAAGGTCCAGCCGCAGCAGTCTGGGGCTCTCAGCAATAAATTCAGCCACAGCCACAGCACCTACAGCAGAGAATGACAGAACAAAGTCAGACATGCAAAAATCCAACACAAACACAGAAATAGGAGCACACAGACACCAATTCCCACCTTCACAGGACAGTTTGGTAGAAGCAAGGCCCAGCCTGAGCACAGAGCGGTTGGCGATTAATCCATCTTTCAGCTTGTGGACACCTTCGTTACCCACCGAGTTATGGCCGAGGTTCAGGGTCTCCAGACTCTGGGTGCATGGCTGAAAGAAACAATAAATAAAGAATGAAGAGTTTTGTGAACTTGAAGAGATAGATGTTTGTGTTCAGTATTAAAAATAACAGAACTGACTATTTCTTTGTATTTAAATAACATATTTAGGATTTTTGTGGGTTGCCTATTTCTTTACTGTAGAGAGTTAAGAGTCATCACTGATTTCCTCTGAAAGAGATTCTGTATTTCCCCACACAGTTTACTGCCCATTGAGCGGATTTACAAGAATTGTACAAATGATCTGCCCAGTTAGCTAATGTTAAAACATTTAATGCTTACATAAAGATGTAATTGACGGCTGTGTTTTTAAAAACATGTATGTCGATCATTTTTAATTTCCTTTTAAAAGCATTTTAAAAATATTCTAACTGGGCCTAAAAGTCTATGATTTTTTTTCACTGAATAGTCTGTTTCCTCCTTTTACTGGGTACTGCTGAATGTTGTTACCATCTCATTGCATTGTGGATACCAGCTACACTGCGGTTATCTTCAGGGTAATGAATCAGCAGCCAAGACAGTCATGGGATGTTCTTTCAGTGTGATTGGAGAGTTCAGACTATTTTGGGTGTCTCTCACAAGCCTCTGTATAAAACACCATCAGACAGATTTCTTGGAAGAGCTCAAAAATGCAGCAATTTATGTGTTAGAAGCAAAACCTTCTACTAATGAATGCTCTGCTGTGCTATAATTCACCCTAATTAACAATTCTTTAAGAAAATCTTCGTGATCTTCAACAATTACCAGTCACTTCATGCTTGCCACTACCCTCATTTTACAACTTAAAATCTTAAATTGAAAAGCACTACTTGAATATTCAAATACCTCCTATCCTGTGAATAAAAAAATATTTCCATCTGCATGAGCTATTGTTCTACACAGACATGGCTACTGCTTTCTGCATCAAGGACACATTACATGAGCTACACAGACAGCTATGTAAGAGAATGAAACATGAAACACTTTGATCCATTAAAAGTTAATAAGCAAAAAGCACATTTTATTAATAAATTCTTGCTTAACCATTAACTTCTATACCTTTAATCTTTTACAACAATTTGTTATTGAAAAGTAATATTATATAAATTAAAACTGGACCAAATTTATGGCTACAGTCATGCTGAACAAAAGGGAGCTCTTGCACTTGCAGAATGATAGCCATGCAATGATGTTATTTTTGACATGTTTATAACATTTTGTTGGTTCTAATAATACACCACAAACACATTAACATTTGGATAAACATCAGAAAAACACATGATCTTCCTCTAACACGGCTAAGACTGTAATGACTCAGCAGTGTCTAAATGGAAACACTGCAGAGCTAAAAACAATACACCCATGTCCCATGGGAGAAGAGAGTGTAAAAGAAGGACTTTATCACTCAGTGACAGAGCTGCAACCAATGACTAGTAATAAATTATTTATAATAAAACTGCTATGAAATCAAACTTAAAATGTGGGAAACAGTGGTGCAGAAAAACCAGCACTTGTTTGCATCTGTTTACAGAGCGAGATATGAAAACATAAAATCTCAGCTGTATTAATGAGAATCCTATGTGGAAATATCCTTTTGGATCAGACATAACATGCATTTACACAGCACACATCTCACCTACACACCTGTTACTCCCGAGTTTACACAAAGAAATCAGGTAGTGCTTTCTTTAGTGAAATGCAAATATAAAACACTCTCCTAGCTACATAATAAATACAAGGTCTGTAGTGTTGCTTGTTCTAACATGCTCATTCTGGCACAAGGACAATAAACAGTTGCTGGTACATGTTCCTGGTAAAATTTGGTTTTCAGAAGCTAATCATCCCTTTGCACTTTAATGCTGGTGAAAGGGCAGACTGCTGGACAGTTGGATTACCGCCTGCCATTATTCCAGCAAAGATAACGCCCCCCCCCCATTGTTAGACTTTATTTATTGAACCAACAAAACCCATACCAGGTGCAGCTGGGGCTGAGCTACAGTGACAATGTGCACATGTAGAAGTAAGCTGAGGCCCAGCTGTGGAACATCATCAGATTTGAACAGATGAGGGGTATAGCAAACAGCAGAGCTCTATTTTGGTAATGTCCATGATAGATGAGGAGGAAATTGAATTATCCCTGCCTGAGGTGTCACACACAGAACCAGTGTTTTCTCATTTAACCTCTGATAATGTTTGTGCATGTGCATGTACCAGTGCAGCAGCGAGGTAGCCCATGCCGTTGTGTGTAAGCTGGTTGTTCCATAGCACCAAAGTGACGAGGCCTTTCCGCTGCTCCTTTAGTCCTTCACACACATAAGCCAAACCTGTGAAGAGAAGCAAGGCCAGGAGCCAAAACAGGCACATTCTTTTAATTCAAAAAAAAAAAAAAATAAAAATAAAATCTTGTGAGAGCTAAAATAAATGTGGGAGCCTGGTGCATTAGCAGCAGATTATTTGTATTGTCTTCATATTGTTGCATGTAAAGCATTTGCTAAGTTTTAATGCCCTAGACAGTAATCTAAATGTATTATTTCCGTTTAATGTCATCTGTCTGTAGCTGGTAAATTCAGAGAAGGCCCATTCTGAAAACTTTAGGTTAGGGCTTGTACTGCTCCGCATGCCTGCACACATACTGTAGCTTTGCACAATATGTAACACTGATTATATTCTATTGTTGGGCTCTTTTCATTTTGCTGTGATGACCTCATTTCGTCAGTAATCAATAAACTTACATCAGAATTTGTAAAAGAGCTATGAGAGGTGTGTGCACAAGAAACAAATCTTTTTCACAAAATGGTTCCACCTTGAGAAAACATATAAGGCTAAAGGACAATAAAGCTACTTGTATGTGTTAGTGCTCTATCAGTGCTGGGTACCAGAGTCTAGGATGTGGTTGTTGCGCAGGTCCAGGATTTGGATGTTGTAGTTGAATTTGAGCAAGTTGCCTAGCTGTGCTGAGTCCTGTAGGCCATTGAGCTTGTTGTCTGCCAGATACAATTCCCGTAGGTTCATATTCATCTTCAGAGCAGTAGCTAACAGGAAAATTAGAACATAGAGGAAGGTTAGGAAAAGAAGAAAGAAATGGTCAGGAATAGCAGTCTAAAATCATGGCTCAGGATTCTCTGGATGAATGTGGGGTGTGAAAGAAAAAGACCCCTCCTCTATTACAATCACCCCACTGACACTGTGTCTGTCTTACCCAGTAACATAAGTGGTCTGCCAGACAGGCCAGCATTCTCCAGGTGGAGGACTGCCAGGCTGCCACTAATCCTGAGCGCTCGTGCTACAAAGGGAGCCGAGTGGTCCAGCAGAGGAGTGTTACGGGCATCGAGATACTGAAGAGAGCTTGTCTAGGGGAAAACAACAGCAGAGATACAGTTAATTTCATATGCATGAATAAAGGTGCACACACTAAAATCAAAAATCATGTGTAAAATAATGTTTGTCACATTGTACATACAATCTTTGAGTGGATCATGAGGTAAGGCACACAAACATTTTCTACCACTGTTAAGTCAGATGCTTTAATTTTTATTTTGAATTCACCATCCACTAACCTCTTGTTAATTGTTATTATAGATGCAGTAGTAAATGGATGACAATGTCGACTAATTTACTGAATAACCTATTTTTCATGATGAAAATCAGACCCTAAAGACTCTTTGAAAATGAGAACTATGATAAAACAGTAAAGATAGACATGACAATCACAATATTTAATGCAAAGTCAACCTGCAGTATCTCTAGAATCATAAACTGAAACTGCTGACGAGTAAAACAGTTTCTTCCAATGGACAAAATATCTCTGTTTGCTGTAGACGTCTAACTTGTTCTACTACGGTTAATAAGAAACAGCTTACAGTGTCGCTGTCATCTGGCATAACAATTTATGGATTAAATTCAGCTTCACTCCACTAAAATGGAAAAAACAGCTGAGACAAAGTACAAAAATGCAGGCAGCCAGTTAACATCTATGAAAAGCTAAGATAATTTAACATCAAGTGCTGTAGATGTGGATGTAATGTTACTTTCAGTCTTCACATGATGATCCATCGTAAAGGAGGATGAGCTCTCACCTTCCTCATCATGTGAGCTGCGGCCTGCCATCCACGTGTGCCAATGTGCTTGTTGAAGGAGATGTTGAGATGTGTGGCTGACTCATAGTACTCTATCATGTCAAACAGAGCTGATGCACCCTGGAAAGCACAGAGCAACAGAAACCAAGAAGAACAGGAGAAATATGGTAACTACTGAGACATTTCAGATTAAAATCCAACAGTTTAAACAAAGCTCACAGCTGGTCACAGTTTCAAATCCCTGGGAGACATGTTACAAGATGCAGCATGGAGCAGCTGCAGTTGTCATGGTAACAGTCCCTCTGGATAGATGAGATGTGTTGAGGTGTTTCCATGAGGGCCTCAGTTGGGGGTAAAGAGACACCTGTCGGTGTTCCTGTCTACTGTTGCAAGTAAATACAAAAACAGATTCAGCTGAACTATAAACTGTTAATGTGAAAATTAAAAATGTAACACCACCCCTCTTTTAGATTTGTTAAGTAAAACTACATCAGCAAAATTTACTTGTACTGGTCCTGCAGCAAAATGAATGCAGACCCTCTGAGAAATCCTATTTGGTGAAACTGCTAACAAGTGACTGACATCTGAAACATGACAGAGCTCAAACTTCTCAGAGTTTTGCAGAAGA
Source organism: Mastacembelus armatus (assembly GCF_900324485.2). Lineage (NCBI taxonomy): Eukaryota > Metazoa > Chordata > Actinopteri > Synbranchiformes > Mastacembelidae > Mastacembelus > Mastacembelus armatus. The sequence goes on along the minus strand of NC_046645.1, from coordinate 10,407,204 downwards.
TTTTGGGAATGAATGGTTTAAATATTCCATTCTGTATTGCAGTGGAACAAAAAGCATCAAGTAACATTTCAAAGTTCCTTCATTGTCTGACCTACAGCCCAAATTTCAAAAAATATTCAGTATACAAAGATATAGAAAATATAGAGAAAAGCAGTACAGCATCGTGTTGGAGAATATGGAACTACCAAATGTTTAGCATTAATTAAGGCTAATTGTAAAGTAATGAGCTAATATATGACAATGTCATTCATCACAGACTGAAAAATGTGCAAAAATTAAAATAAGGGGGTACAAAACAGTGTTTAGTGAGGAGGAGATGCAGGACTGCAGTGTAGTGTTAGGTAATACAGCCTAAGGTTGATGTGCACTCAAGCAATCAGAGTGTTTTAATCTCATCACTGGTACATTGACAGGTTCTGACACTGGAGTGAAGGTGGATGGTTGGTTATTTGGCTTTTCTTTCTCATTTGCTTTCATCACAAATCTAAGTATACAGTGATGGAAAATGGTTACAGAGTCATTAGCTTTCATGTGGAATCTGTGTTCCTAGTGTCAGCCAGACATTGGTTAGGACTCCTGTGCTGCAAGAAGTGATCCAGATTAAAATGGTGAGATGAGGATATGAGATTGAGCAAACTCAAACAGGCTACTGCATAGCATCTTATAACCTTTTCCCCTTTGTGTGCATGTGTGTGTATGGACTATACACAAGTGTGTTTATCTACAGGGTGGGGGAAGATGAGTCACAGCCAGGCCAATAAAAGCCAGACTGTGTTATACTCCCCATGCCTGCTCCTCCCTATGCCTCTTTAAACATTTCTCCAAAACAATTTTTCTTCTTTTATTGTCCCATATCATTCTCAACAACACATGACTGCTGCAGACATGGGACTTTGCCAAGTTAAGCAATCAACTACAAGTCTTTCACATCCACTTGAGGGATGAATCCATCCTCTCACATCCTCATTCAATTCCTTTTCTATCCCACCTTCCTCCAGTCTCGCTTCAACCAGCTTCACTTCCTCAATGTTTCTTCATTTCAGCATCTAATTTCATCGGAGCCTGAAGTGAGACACTTCTCTCAGACTAAGATGGGGCTCAATGTTGAATCAGTCACTGACTCATTCAGCATTTCTGGGGCATCGTTGCTTTGGGTGAGTGAGTACGCCACTGTGTGTGAGTGTGTGTGTGTGTGTGTGTGTGTGTGTGCGCGTCTAAGCTGTGTGCATTTTCTAAAACAAAAATTTTTGTAGTACTCTTCATTAATATAACTGCTTGCATTTTGCCGCTTTGTGTACTAATAAGAAAACCTGCATGGTCTCTCATTATGTATACCACTACATAGTACTATGTCTTTAAACAGCGGCTATTTCTAATAAGTCATGATGTTTTTCTTTTAGGAGAGTGCTGGTGTTTCACAAAGTTAAACTCCACAAGTAGAGGAAAAGGAGAAATGCCCTCTCTTAAAAAGTGGCAGAAGAAGCTATGAAGGTATATATGCTTTATAATAGTGCTACTGATTGAGACACTGTTGCTACCTGTTAACAAATCCATATGATCAAAATATATCATTAGGTACAAGGATGGATAGGATCAGGAATGAGGACATCAGAGGGACAGCTCACGTTAGATGTTTTGGAGAAAAAGCCAGGGAAGCCAGATTGAGATGGTTTGGACATGTTCAGAGGAGGGACAGTGAATACATTGGTAAAAGGATGCTGAGGTTAGAGCTGCGAGGAAGGAGGCCTAGAGGAAGACCAAAGAGGAGGTTCTTGGATGTAGTGAAGGAGGACATGAGGATAGTTGGTGTGGAGGATACAGAGGATAGGGCTAAATGGAGGCAGATGATTTGTTGTGGCGACCCCTGAAGGGAGCAGCCGAAAGGAAAAGAAATAGGTAGTAATGGCTTAGGCTGTGTTAAATGCCCGTTTTATTAGCTCCCTGATGCTGTTTATGTGGGTTCAAGGAGGTGTATGTGGGGGTTTGTTACATATTACATTTATTTACACTAACTGTTTTTCAATGAAGTGTACTGTGTGTATTGTATCTTTGAGGCCTAACAAGTGTGTTGAATAAATCATAAAATATTAGCAGTGCCAAGATCTTGGACAAATGTGTTCAATATGTTGTTTACGTCCATGTTTGCTTGCTACAGTCTTCTTACATTCCTTTGTTGGTGAAGTGCTACACACATTTCCATGACTAATCAGTGGAAAAGTACTGACCTTTTGTGGTTCAGAAAAAAGGAAATGCTCTCATTCTGTTGTTTTTGCTTTTGACTACCTGTTTGCATCAGAAGTGGGATTGTGTCATGTTAACATTTGGTGCTTGTGATCACCTTACAACTACATTTCAGCCAAATATCTGAGCAGCAGTCTGACACGCATCAAAATGTCTTTCACAAAGCAGTGAGTAATCAGATCAGTTCTGCTACACGCTTGGTTCAGCTGGTCATGACGTTGTTGTTGATACACTGGACAGTTCAGATTTCATTTACATGGGCTTATTGTTGTGTTGTGTTTGTATTTGGTATTGTCAGGTTTTATGAACTCCTCAATAATGTGAAGGTGTTTTGAGAAGTGTATATTAGGCTGTCTGAGCTGATGATGTAGCCAGTAAGAAGAAACAGAAGCTAAGGGACCAACCTAAAAATGGGGGGTGCAAGAGCTCAATAAAACTACTGACAGGGTGGATCATGCCACCAGTGTGCATGTGCGTATGCGTGCAACAACACAAACAAAATCTTAAAGACATTGCTCCATAGCACTACAAGTGATCAAATACTCTACAAGGTACCTTCATTGTCACTCTCATGGGAAAAACAATTTCAAACTGTAGTTATTTGACAGTGTGGATCTGCCCAAATATCCACTACTATCTTTAAAGACTTCAATTATCAGACCATCAACAGTGGGAGATTGTGGCCTAAATCAATTCTGCAGTTTAAGGTTGAATGTACCACCACTTAAAGAATAAAATAATGAGATGGTAATTAAAATCACCATTCCTAAATGAAACAAACTTAGCCTGTGTCCCTGGGGCTAAAAGTAGACATTGTGCCTGTGTGTGATACAGTACTAGTCAGTATATCTGGAGGTTTGTGTGACAGGAAGTGGTCATGACCTGTGCCCCTCTGTTTCATACTACATCACTCTCTTCATCTTAGCGTGTGTACAGCCCCAAACGTCCCTAATGGTGTTTACACAAGTGGACATCTGTAATAATTAGAAAACCCTTGACAAACACTCAACATCTTGCCAGTGACAACAATCAGAGAATGAGACAGACATGAATGAAGAAAAGATGGAAGCGTGCTTGCTGCACAGAGAAATAAATGAGAAAGAGAGAGAGAATTTTTAAACAGCATATTCTTACATCTTCATCCAGATTGGTCTGCTCCAGGTCTATCACTTTAAACTGGACCCTCTTTAAAACCTCTTCCAGAGACTCACATGCTTTGTAGTCCAGCTTCTCACCTTAAAGACAGAAACACATCTGGTTAGTGCAGCTGTATTGTAACAGTACTCAGTACATTATTACAGAAAAGGTGTGTGAAATTTGAGAAATTATTCTCACAGTATAAAGCAAGCTTGATTTCCACAAGTTAAGTTTATAGTGTTGACAGGCTGTTGCTTTGGTGCTTACCTTTCAGCTCTAAGCATTCATTTCGCTGTGTCAGGTCTTTCAATTCCTTCAGAAACAAAAATAAATAATGTCACTAAAAGTTGACTTTTTGCATTACCACAAACAAGCAAACTGCAAATAGCTCACTTCACTAGCTTCTGTTCACTTAAGAATAAAAAGGCGAAGCAGCAATTTGTTTCCAGTTTAGTGCAAGATGTAGTCTGTTTGAGCTGATTTTTAAAATCTGAACATGAGCTGCTGTTGTGTCTGTGTTCAGTCATGTCATCTATCCTGATCAAAGGGTGGACAGGCATTTAACCTCTTACCCTGCTAAAGCACCCAGCCACCCATGCAACCATAAAAACCTAGAGCTGTCCTCAAAATTTGCAACAGCAAATCCCGCTCTCTAGTTGACTGCCCGGTCCTTTCAGCATGAACTTCATAACCTCTGGCCTCTTTCCACACCGCCCTCACTTCTGTGTGTGTGGTTAAACATAAAGATACTGGTTTAGAGTCACTGACAGTCCAGCATGGATTAAAATATCTCAAAAACACAAGTATGGCTGTTCTTTAGCATCCAGATTGTGTAGAATGTGTGAACACAAGCAGTCCCAGCAAATCAACCTTCACATACAATTGACCTGAGTGCCCTGTCAGTAGGAATGACTTTATCAGTGTAAATACCTCTCTGACAAAGCTGTCAGAACCCAGAATAGTCCATGACTCAGTGTGCCTCTGCATGAGTGGTAGTATGGGTGTATGTGTGTTTTGTGGGTGGATTAAATGAAGCTACTGATTCCATTACTGATCTTGTTCATTAAAAACTGTGATGAAACTTTCTACACTATGTTTTAGTCCCTTCATATCTTGCAAACTCCATCGTGCTGTGGATGTACTCCATAACCCAAAAAGACAAAATGAAATCATGTATTAAGATTGTTTTTCAAAAGTTGATAACAATGCATATCATGTAAGCTACTATATAGTTTCCATTATTCTACCATTACAGTAGCCTTTTGATTGGTCTAGAGAAAGTGACCTGTAAATCAGTATTTTTTTGGCATTTTTGCCTTTATTTGTCAGTGAACTGTACACAAATATAAAGAGAAAACATGGGAAGAGGAGCACTGCTATTGAAGTTCCCAGATGGAATCAAACTGACTTAAACTTGCAGTTATGTGGCATTTGCTGTAATCATTTAACCACCACTCTAAAATGTACAAATGTCATTTGACATACTCAAATTTTAAATCTCTTAGACAAAAACAAGCTGCACTGTCTGCAACATTTAGAGAGAAAGAGAGACAGACGCCTTTGAAATGAATTGTCAGCACACTGGCATATTTAGTGTCTAAATGTGGACTTTGGAGGGTCCAACCCTTGTTAGGTAAGTGTCAGCACGGTACATGCTGATGGTACATGTGATGTTTGCAGCGAGAGCACTTACTGTATATTCCCTATGGAATATGACTGACCATTAGTCTTTAGGGTGAGCAAGTGTATATCCTAGTTGCTGGTGAGGAAAAATGTAGGGTAGTGGGGAATGCACTTGCACCCTAACAATTACAGCAGCAGAAATGTGACATAAGACCACCAAGTGTCCAGGTCGTAAGACTTCAGTGGGAGTAACAGCACAACATGCATTCCACACGCATCTGCTAAACACTGACCCTTATAAACACACAGAGACATAAACAAGAGAGGCTAGAAAAGTATATAACCTGTAGGGCTGCTGGCAAACTACCATGTATACAGTATATATGGACTTTAGAGTGAAAAGGGAAAGAACAGTAAATGACTGCACTCCTCTGGCTTACCCCCCTCTCACTGACCAGCCATTTGGTCTGGCTGGCTTGTTTATGTGGCTGGTTATTGCAGGGATGACTAAGCAGAAATGAGAGCGTGCTGTACTGGATCAGCTAGCAGTGGCGAGAAACTGAGGAGGGCCAGACAATGCCAAAATGAGCAATTACCAAGATGCAAAAAAAAAAAAAAAAAGAGAGGAAGGAAAGGGATAAGGTGGGTCAGCTCTGTCCAGTGGCAGTGGAAATGTACAGAGAGCATCAGGCTAAATGAAGTAGCTCAGCACACTGATGTGCATTTCCACAAGTAGCTGAGATGTTAACCTAATCTTTTTTTCCTCAAGTGACCTTGGGGTGTGAGGATTTCTTTGCAGTCTCCTGAATCACAAATGTGTTTTCATCTTTGGCTCACTTTACCATCACTTTACTTGCCATCACACATGAAGAAAAGCTTCCCGCTACAAAACTCTAGTGCAGAGGTCCTGGATTTATGAGTATGTCCCACAGTGACTGTGTGACAGAGGAAACAGGAGAAAGTGCTAATGTGCCCGTGCTGCAAAGGCTGGCGCTGCCAACTCCTCTATTCTGTCAGTCTGACTAGAGGGGAACCTGTTTAGTTACAGAACATTCCCACACAAATAAAAGCAAAGAGAGAGGAACTGCACAGTAACATAGTACCAGAACTATCAGATGCAGCATTAAAATGGTCGGTAATAGCTCTTTTGTTTACCTAGACAAAAAAGAGCTGAGTTTTTCTTAGAAATAGGCTCTAACTATTATAGAACTCTATTTCTTTTGACATATTCACATGAGTGATGCCCCTTATGGGCAGTGGAAATACCTGTCAATGTATGGTAAAAAAAAAAAAAAAGAATCCAGTAGCAGGGCAAAAACCACATATCCCTCAGCCCACAAAGAAACCAGAAACATCCTTCATGGAAACTGCAATACATACAGAGATGACAGATTAAAGGAATAACCTAAACAAATGAGTAGAAAAAACAATTGCAGAGGCTTCTGTGGAGGACATAAACGGTCACTGTATGGTTCGATGAGTAAGTGATCAGAATCATATATGGCCTTAATAGGCAGGAGGTCTCAGGTCAGCTGAAGACCTGAGGATTGGAGACCCACACACCAAGCTGATAATCAGCAGTTAGCTAAACAGATCAGATCTTTGTGACTTTAACAAGGACCCAGCTGTGGTCCTAGATGACTGGGTCAGAGTATCTCCCAAAGTGCAGGGCTTATCGGGTGTTCGGGTTCTACAGTGGGTGGTATGACCAAAAGTTGCATAATAATTAAGGAAGGACAAGCAGTGAACCAGCGACAGGGTGATGGGCACCCAGAGTTCACTGATGCTGAGGTTGACCTACTTCTAAATGTCATTTATCTTTTTCAAAAGCTTCATTTTGTTTGAATTTTAGTTAAAGTGGATGAAAATATACTGTGCATAGGTTTCTATAAAGCGAAAGATTCAGCAGCTGTGGTGGTAATATCACAACTAGAGTGTGGAGACTTGAATTTGTCTAAAAAAAAAAAAAAACTTAACTTGTCGTCATGACCACAGGTTTCACTCCTTTTACTTTCACTGAACGGCAGACGAACGTGTGCTATTCCTGTCAGTATAACTATGGCAGCAAAAGGATTCATAGGAGACACAGAGTGAGCTGCAGAGTACCAAGTACCAAACAACTGCTGCATTGACTCCTGTGTGCACAGTATGAGGCAGGTAGTCATAATGTTAAGGCTCTTCTGTGATTATTGGCACTGAAATTTCAAATTGAATCCATTTACAAAATCCACAATGTATTCATTTTGATTAGATCCTATTCAATTTGATCTTAATTACATCTTGGTTACCAATGTTGTGTAAAGTGCTTCTTTAATTTTCCCTTTGAGCATAGACAAGGTAGAAACTGAGAGGCAACTGATATCTGCAGACTGCTGTTGGCTAGTTTTAGCTTCCCAGCAGGGACTGAATAAAGTTGAATCCACACATAGTTCACTCAATTTCCATGGGTCCACTTCTCCAAACCAGAGATAATATCTTTTCAACAAACACAGATCAGCATGCAACATCTCAGTCTGTTCCTCTCAGAAATACAATCTCCTGATTTGCTCTAAGATTGGCCACATTAGTCGACTAACCACTCTGAGTCATTACAGTCTCATATACAGCAGCAAATCAGCACAGACTGTAACTATTCACAGTTTATGATACTGTCAATCACAAGGTGGCTCAGGCAGCTGTGATCTCATTTAACATTTCACTTCAAAAAACTTGATTGCCACAAAATACACATTTTACACATCATGTAGCCTTAACTGACCCACAGCAGACGTGTGTTTACTGAGGAAAGACACAAATGCAAAGGTCACTCTTGGTATCAGCGTGTGATTCATAACTCAGAATAAATTGATTAAAGCAGCATTTATTCTCTTGATAGTGTTTCCCTGAAAACCTTTCCCACATTAGTTATGGAGTGTCTTTGTGTTCAGTAACTTTACAGAAATAATAATCCATTCACACCCACTTCATAATTGGCCAGTTACGTGAGGTATAGGTGCAGTAGGAGAAGAACTGGACACATCAATGTGGTTCTACAGAGAGGTTTAAAAAAAAAAAAAAAAAAAAAACTCAGCAGGTCTAGGTTTTGATGGCTTTCCACTCTGCCAAGGGATTTAGCAGGGGATTACGATGTTACACCAGAGGCAGCAAATAACATCAGTCGAAGCTGAAACAACCTTCTCAATCATCACCTTTTCTCTGACCATGTGATCAGCTCTTCCTCACCAGATGAAATGACATGTTCCTTTTCCAACAGAGGGAAGTGAGTTACAAAACAAGACAAAAACAAGCAAGAAGGAAAAAAAAAAAAAAGAATCTAAGGAGACAATGTTATAATGTCAGTATTAGGCTAGCTGCAAATGTTGTGTGTGTGTATATGAGGCGATAATTCTGTCCATGTGATTGTTTTGGGCCTTACCTGTATCTGTTTGAGCACTTTGGGTATGGGTTTACAGTTGAGTTTCTGACAGGCCTGTTTGTAGGAAGAGAGAATCTCCTCCACCGTCACATTCTGAGCTGCAAAACAAAGAATATTACAAAAGTCAGAATTGCTTTTATTGCTTTGCTTCTTTGAGCACGCCTGTCATGCTCGACGACATAAACAGATGCTCGCACACAGAAATTGGTGTAAAAATGACACAATTACATCAGATCAAGTTTTTTTCTCCATGTCTGTCAATATTGTTTCATATTTGTTGATATACTCTATTATATTTGCATTACTTTGAATTATTTTAATGACACGAAAAATGCTCTCTTTTTAAGTAACAGGTTTGTGTGTCTGCCTTGAGGAGCACTCTCCTGACAGAGTGGAACAGAAACTGTAACCCCTTTAGGAGCTCCCCTACTTGAATCAGCAAAAAGAAGGTATTGTTCTTGATGTGTATGCGTGTGTGTGTGTGTGTGTGTGTGTGTGTGGGTCAGCCGCTGCTGCCATCCCAGACTGTTGCAGGGACTAACTCTAGTCAGATGACTGGGGAACATTCAAACCCACTGTTCTGGTTAAGAAAATCTACTGAGATATGAAGTAAGGCACTCAAGCTGAGAAAGAAAGGGAAAAAATGGCAGTAACAAAGAAAAAGACAATAGGAGTATGTATGTAGGAATACAGAAAGTGCTGCTAACAGACAGAGCCCTGTACATCTACAGTGTTTACAGACTGTTCACAGTTATAGATTCAAAAAGCTGAGACATCATCCATCCATACCCGCTTATTCATGTGTTTGCAGCCCTGTGCCCCTCACCGAGCTTGGCAGAATAGTGACAGTGCTCAGTTACACTACAGAAGAAAGTTAAAGACTCAACCTTATGCAAATATCCTCTGATGCTGTGCATGCAAATGTCAAGAGAGAGCCTGCTGTGGTTATCTTGAATACAGCAGAAAATGAAGCACTAAAATGTGAAGGTAATAATTCAATGATGATTTTTCTACAGAAATTATTTCAGTACAGTATTGCATCATGTACTGCAGATGCCTTTCTTGAAAGTAATCATGTGATAACCCACTGAAAGTGCTGGCATGCAAGATGTTAGTGGCCTTTAGGTAGCAGGATCATCAGGATCATGGTTGAATCTGTGTGTCTACATTTCTGAACAAGCACAGGTAACAATGAACAGCTTGCTGAAGGGACAAAGAGACAGTTTAACACCTGCATGATCAACAATACATGTTTCAGCAACTCACCATCTCAGTGAAACTCAGCGAAACTCAGCAATGTCACACTAGGACTGAAAATTACTACTAGAGACAAATACTGTGGTAAGCCTGAAGTAATGCTGTATGTGTTGGAAACTAAATGAAGGAGTTACTGCCACATAAATACAATAAGAACAGCCACAACACATCTTTCACTTGTTTCAGACCCAGAGCAAAATAGCCACCAGAAGGGAAATAATTGCCTGTGATCCTCCAGCAAGTCCTCACACATATATTCTACAGTATGTACCTGCACACACACATTACAAAGTCTGTTCAGTGAGCAAATTTTGACTGTTAGTGTCCAGTGATCAGATGTGTAACAGCTCTGTAGGCTAGACTAAAACTCACATGTACCAAAGCAGAACTAATGATTATGTATCTGGTTTTTAAAGCTTTAAATAAAATCCTCAGTCACCAGGAAACTGCATGAACAAACTTTGCTTAGTTAACCATAAATGGCAACGCAGTCACCAAAAATCAACTGTTTGCATATAAATACCTCTAACTGCTCAACCAGTCTTTAGGCACATTAAATGAAAGAAAATAACCGTAGCACAATTTTATGCTTGCTGCTTGATAAACAAACAGAGGAGATGTAATTATTATGCAAACAGATATATTTAACCATTTTAACCCAAAACAATTGCTGTTTTGGGTCTATTTTTGCTTGTTTCCTTGTGCACTGTAGTCCTTGTCACTGTTTACTTCATGCTACCTCTGTGAAATTGTTCCTCCTGCCAACACCAAGCTTCACTTAAAGGTGCCACGCACTGGACCCTCATGCTACCTCACCCTAGTTTTCTACTCTCCCCAAGTCCATGGTTGCATGAGGATGGTCTTCACTTCAGTCACACTAATCTTCTATATATGTGTATGCAACATTTATATATTCTGCCTCATAAATAAAATACAAATGGTGAATTTCTGTGATAATACTGTGACTTTTAAAGTGACACCAATCCAAACATTACTGAGAAAAAAATTATTCATACAAGTATACCCAGGATATGTCTGGAAATGAATGAAAAACAAAGTTATAAACCTGACTTAACAGGATAAAATCTTTCCTTGTTTATACCATAGATATAGTCCCGTGTGTGAAAACTAACAGACATTAAATTACGCAGAAAGTCAGGCACAGCTACATGAATTAAGGTTAAGCCCTCCACAGAGACTTTGAACAAATAGCACAGTCACACAAGCATTTTTAAATTATTGCTCCTCTTTTGCCAAAATTGTGATGAATGTGATAAAGTTTTATAAGTCCTGCATATGTCATGTCAAGGGAAATAGATTCAGCAAAAAAAAAAAAAAAAAAAAAAACGTGAATAATTTGCAAATAATTTGCTAAAATGGTTTCAAGGTGAGGTCCTCCATCGTTAATGTTAACCTCTAGGGCTTCAACAGTCAGCATCTACAAAATCTGCAAAAATATCTGGACAAGACTGTGTGGACTTAACCTAAATGCCTTTGCTTCTCAAGAGTGCAGTCTTGTAAATGTGTACAGTACAGTGTGTGTTCCACTGAACACTGTGTCCTTGGAAATGTGTTATTGTGCAGAGTCGCTGTGGAGCAAGTGTGTGTAAACACTTCCTGAGGGAAGGTGGGGGTTGTAGGTGGGGAGGGTCTCATGCTTAGTTCATTAATTAGAGAAAGAGAAGGCAAAGTGAGCAAGATGGAAGCTGAACAAAAGAGGAACATGAGTGTATTTAAAATTTGAATAATCTAGCAAAAACGCACTCAAAAACAAAAGGTGAGGTTAGGTTGAATTCCTCAGAAAAAAAACTAAAAGAATGTAGAAGTAGGACATTTTGAAAAGAGAGAATAAAATTAAGGAAAACAATAACAAAGAGCTACTTGGGAGACAAACGCTAGTGCTGATTAAAACTTGAGAGATGAGAGCTTCAGACCTGCAGGATCATTAAAAGTTGAGCTACAGCTGTTGCCTGCATTTGTGCCTGGCCTGTCTTTGTTTTATTGCACTCCCTCCAGTGCTGCTGGTACACGTATAGAGGGAGTGGCTGTGAGGAGGTACAGTGAAGGAGGAGGGAGGGGAAACAACTGCTCTAAACAACATCTTTGAAACCTAGTTTAAATGGAAGGGGAAAGTTGATGATAGGGACAGTTTAAAAAAAAAAAAGAAAAAAAAAAAGAAAAAAAAAGAGAACACTAACATAAATCACTAGATTTCTCAGTTAGCTACTAAGATGACTTAACATGTGAATTCCAACAACTTTAGACTAGAGTCACGCACTCAACATCCAACAAGATGTCGAATATTATTTCAGAAATCCAACATAAGCCTTCAACCACCATCCTTAGTTTGTCCTGACCATCCCTTCAGTAGTCAAAACCTGCTATTCAAGAAAACAGCACATAGGGAAGGGCAGCTTGGATTGAGATTTCAGGTGTGGAGAGGACAGAAGAGAAGACATAGATGGTAGAGGGTGAAGGGAACTTGTCCATATCTTCTCTGACTCAGTGAACCTGCTATATGACAAAAACATAAGCAGAATGACCTTTTTCTCCTTGTTATTGTTATTGGCCCCCATTTACTGTGCCGTAACACCACATACTAAATCCCTTGCTGTTGCCACTGCTGAGCTTGGGAGCAAAATAATAAAAAGCTTCAACAGCATGTAGCTTGCTGACTCAGATCAACAGAGGTAAATAAAGCACATTGTAAAGAACGACCTTTTGGCCACTGTCCTACTGGTAAAGATTTACCCTTTAGTGGAGCAACATTTACCCTTTGGTGGAACAACATTATCAACAGTGAGCTGGACTTCAGCATAAATGTCACCCAACTAGCCATACTAAACTGAAAGTACACTGAAATTATTCAGATATGTTTACATGCTGACAAGAAAAAAAAAAAAAAACAAATGTACATGGAAAACGGGTATAGCTTTCCTACTGAACTTTTAGGAGTCTGTTTCAGCTCTACCCTAACAAGTTCTGACTGTGTTGTATCCGCACTACAGTACACAGCAAGCTGGATTGGTATCTTGGGGTGAGGAAAAACAGCAGATGATGAGGGAGGTATATGTGACACAAATTATAAATCAATTACTTAAGCTGCGCAACTGGCAGAGCTGCAACAAGTACAGATATATACGTATTCTAGGAAGGGAGTGCTGTATTTACATTATGTTAAAGCTTTCTAAACAAAACATTTTTTTCACAGCTAGGCATTGAATATAAGCAGACGTCCAATCTGCTAAACCTGCTGCTTCACTTCCACGCCCTAATTGTGTCTGTGCTGTAAAGCACAAGGTGAGGTCAAGGTTTTTGGAGAAACATTAACACATCACTACAACAGTAGGCAGATTTCAGAGCAGCCAGTACACCTGAGGTTAAAGCCAAAATAGGGAGATCAAGCAACAATTGTGTAAAAATAATTGCTTGTCACTGTGTTAGTTTCATCACCTGCATTTTAGCCTTGGTACACATGTCAAACCTCCACTCGATGTGTAAAATTTCTCAGATCATTTTGGCCTTTTTAATATTGTATTCTCATATTCTGCCCTCCATGGGCCTCACTTTTCAGTATAATGCAATTCAATACAACAATGCAATTCATTTTATAAGCTGCTTAACCAGTTTCAGGTTCCAGTTTCAGAGGGCTGGAACCTATCCCAGCAAACGCTGGGTCGACAGGCAGGGTTCTCTCTGGTAAGGTCACTAGTCCTTAGATGTGCCAGTACAGCCCAGACATGTTTCTGATATTTGATTAGGAGGAGCTGAAAATTTCTGCAAATTTCATTGACTGACAATCCAATATTAAAACCCCAACCACCAAACACAGCGATTGGATCTTAAACTTCTAACTCACACTTTCTTTTTTCATTCCTGACACCCATCTCTGTTGCTATTCATGTGCAAAACAGCACAATGAATACCTTCTAGAAAGACAGTGAAAGTTACTCCCATACCTGTTGGCCTGCTGTTGATATGTTGTACATGCCGTAAACAAATGCACTTAATTTCCTTGCATACAACATACAACAGGTTTGATCAGTCACAGTTGAGGCACTAACTAATCAATCTGAACAAGTAAAACTCTGATCTTGGGGAAGTCCAAAACATTCCTACAGAGCTGAGAGACAAGGATTTTGGCTGAAAAAACATGGTCATGCCTGAACTCGACAGGTTGCCATCCCATTTATTTCTCAAACAATGTTAATTCATTTCATGAAAACACAACTACTTAACAAGTGGAAAAGAGAGAGAGAAGTAATGAACTCTGAACTAATTTCAGTAAGTTGTTTATTTTCAATTACTCTCAATAATGCTTTCTAATTAAATCCTGACAGTTCCTCATATCAGCTCATTAAACCAATGTAACACTTTGTTGTTTATTTTTGATTTTCAATTAATACTGCCTAGCATGCCTTTTGCCATGTAAGTATGACCTCTCATCAAAAATTATGTACCATTATTGAATGAAGCAGCTAAAAATAAAAGGCTTCTCTGTACCAGCTGCACATCATCATAACACTGTTGCAGTCAAAGCCTCTATCGCCACCCACAAAAGGCCAGAACAGGTCAACCCACAGTGTGAGCGTGGGCTTTAGTACCAGACTGTTTGTGCTAGCCTTAGTGTGAAAGATGAAACTAAAACTAAACTAAGTCAGGAATTTAAATTTGCTGTGGAATTATTTCCACTTTTTCAGAGCACCAACATTTGTAAGGTGGAGTGAGGGGCTATTTGTTGCAGGGTGAAGATTATGTATTTGTTGTCATAATCAATAAAAAGACTACAGAAATCAAGCATGCATGTAAAGAATGCACTAAGCACACAAAGTGCAGTATTTCATTAGGCATGTATAATGGCTTACAAAAAAAAAAATGGAAAGGTTTGTGAAATACAAAGTGTGTGGGGGGACTTAGAGCTCTGTCCCTGTTTTACCACCTATTCACACCTGGGAAACTGATACAGAAACACCAGACAATCTGACTGTTGCCTTTAGAAATTGTTGTGGCAAAACCCGTTGGATGAGCAATAAAGAGAGTGCAGACTGACTGACTTTTATGAATATATTTCTTGCAAGAAAGGAGCAAACATAATAGAACACAATTGATCAGAGTCTACAAAACAAATTAGGCAATACTGGCACCTTACTTTCTCTGAACCTCTTAAAAGAGCTCTACACTGTTTCCACATATTTCCACATAATTCATCTAAGGGAACATGGACCGTAACTACATTCTTGTGGAATTTAAAGCAGTTGATGTTTAAAGTAAACCGTTCCAGCGTGTAAACACTTGCGATTCTCATCCTGTGATGTGCTGAACAGTGAGCACCTTTACTGACCTAGAACCTCCTGTCAAATGAAAGTGCTGAATAAGTACAGACAACAATCATCTAAGCAAAAAATATTTAAATGTCTGCTCTTGTTCCATATTTTGCACAACAAATAATAATTTCAGAGACGCTGTTTACTGCACAGAATCAAGGATAAGTACAAAGTAAGGTTATCTGAATTGCTGAGCAGGCATTCAAGTCTGGACCAACTTCCATTTATCTTCCTCTGCCATGCCATATTTACTCCTTCATCAGTCACTGTTATTCTTTGTCTTGCTGAAACAAAAAAGTGCAAAGACAGCCTATAGGTGATGTGCTTTCTCCCCTCTCTCAAACAAAGAGGAAACAAGCAGAGACCTGTCTGCATGTGTGCAAAGAAAACGGCAACTCTTGCAGAGACAGACGACGGGGAAACCAGGTATAATTTAATTCCGCTGAAAAGCTTCAACCAGTATAATGTCTTGAATTTCTTCTGTTTGATGTGTACTGTGCACATACAGCTTTCACTAGTTAACAGTGTGTCAAATGCTTAACACAAACTTTGGCAGCCACTGGAAATGTGGTGAAAACTGTACCAGCTCCCATCAAGCTACTGCACATAAACAGCTGACTGGCCATCTGCACACATCTGGAACTAAGCAGACAGCTGGGGTTTCAGTAAGAGTTAGTTACATAACAACACTAAGAGAAAGGACTATGGTGGGAAAAGTGCAGCTAGTTGACTGACTTAAAAGGCACTGATTAGCTTATACTTGGACAATTTGTTTTGTCGCAGATAGGGTTGCAAAATTTCCATTTTTTTTTTTTTAACTGATAGGTAAACACCATCAAAAATCATTAATAAGTTACTGTACCTCTTGAATGGATGTCATGGCCTGGCTCAACGTAATTTACAAAAGCTTGCAATGTCCACCAGGTTTATAGGCACCATATTCTTTTCAATCAGTGCTATGCAACGCAGACAATGTTGGTTAATATATTTTTAATTGGTCACATTCTTAATGACAATGAATTGACTAACAATTTATGATTAACATCCATTGTAGCAGCTAATACTACCCTACAATATCTGACTGAAGGATTCGCTTTCTGATAGAGGGAAATGCTGCAATAATCACAAGCATGAAGTCTCAGTAAAGTGATAGCCACCTTGAATTGATCATTAAGACATGGACACTTAGAATTTAATCCACTTTGTTTTAGATTTATGGCCAACATCTTCAGCAGTCTTTAGGCAATTTGCTGCCCTGATGACTGAAACTATCCAAGTTAGTCAGTTAGGTACTGTACCACATTGCCGCTATCAAATGTATCTTCCATAAAGTATGTCCAATTATGGATATTAGTTTGACATCTCTTATCAGCTCAATTATTCTAAAGGGCTTCAAAAAAGTATTTAATCTTGAAAACAACGTATTGCTATTCATGCAATATTGGCAAAACCTTTGTCTCTTTGTTTTGGCTTAACATAACACACTGAGGTTGTGTTTGACTTTGAATATGGTATCCAGAGTGCATGAATCTGAAAACACTGACTGCCTGTTTTAGCTTGGACAAGCAAAACAGAATCTTAAAGAAAAAAAAAAAACAATGATGTAAGCCCAGAGTTGGCTGGTAGGCATGTAGCAGCAAACTGCTTGCTTTATGTTGATTTTATCAGATTACATCATCATTATGAAATAAGGATTTTATATGGGCCACAATTAAATATACTGACCATAGAAACAGAAAAACATGTAAATGAGGACAACTCTTCTGTGAAGTCAGCTGCATTTAAGGACAGTGCAGTAAGGGACTACAGTGAATATGAGACTGAACAAAGGTGTAACACGCTGGCACTTGGCAGCGTAAGCGGCTTGGGTATCTATAGCATAGTGACAGAATGGGGCTGCATGGATGGAAAATTAAGACACCTTTCTATAATCTTTATCATTTACGTAATAAAGATTTTAAACCACTGCACAGCCAATGATACAGAAGAGCTATTGTCGCTTTCATGTTAATTTTGTCAGAAAGTGGCCCTCGACCATGAAGTAATGATTTGGTCATACAGTTGTTTGTCCCACTTGTTACTGGATGGTGCTGTGTGGTGCAGTTTTGTTGTGTGCCAACAGAAAAGAAGCCATTTTCATAATTGGCATATAAAAACCAACTGGAACCACATGTGGATGCTCTTCCTTTTCACGCATAAACAGCATTTTTAAACTTACTACAAACTGGCTTTTTGTGGGGAGTCTAAAGCACAACAAGATGATCACTTAAATTCTGAGGTGACAGGGTTTTCACATGACAGACGTATAACATCACACGCCAGAGCTTTAGGAAACCTTGCAGAGATGGGTGCGAGAATGCTGGGGCTGAGCGCCTACTGTACTTAAACAAGTGGCAGTGTTGCGCCCTCTCCTAGTCTCCTGTCCTTTTCTGTGCCATTTCACACTGATGTGCTGTGGATGGTGACAACAGCGTCATTCACACATGACTTGTCAGAGGTGGGGCAGAGTCTGGATGACAAGACGGTGACAGTAGGTAAACCCACAGAAGTGATTAAAGCCAACATTTTAGAAGGGATCTGCTTCTTACTTAATACAGATAAGCCCAAAGGTTTAAACTGCCCCCTAAACCCATTTACATAACCAAAATCATCCTTTACCGGCACAGGTCTGCACAAAGGCAGAGAATCAAAAGTAAACTAATTAAATTTAATGTCTTTTAATGGTGCAGCTCAAGAAATGGCACAACTTTGCAGTAGTGTGCAAATACACTGGAATCAATAACCAGTAGCTGTGTGCAGATCAATAATTAACACAGCGCTCGGGGTAGACTGGAGCAGAATTTGAAAACGTTCAACACCTGCAACCCACAGGCTCTCTGCAAAACACACACAATCTCACATGACCACACTTATACAACACAGACCTCCAGCAGTTTAGCTTTGTTGGCATTACTGCAGATACAGCAACTACAGTTAGAAAGTAAATAATGTCACTGTTCACTCTGCCTTAGCCTTTACTGTAGGATGCGATAACAGTGCTTCAACAACAGCCTCTCTTGGTTCGATGACCTACGGTGGTTAGAAAAAAAGAAAAAAGAAAAGAAATACGAAACCAGACCTGTGTCGGAGGGACAGAAGCTGCTGGACCAGCTGGAGAGTGACATTAGAGGTGGATAACAGTTTTATGTTCTATTTTTGAATGAGGAGACAATTGGTGTAATGTGTAGACAGTGCAGATAATGTCTGTCAAGTCCAGCCTCCTCAGAATTGATAAGCACAGACAAGGGAGGGGAAGTGCAAGGAATTCCTGTTTTACAAGGACAGAAAGTCCTATACAGACAGTGAGAGAGGAGGAGAAATCGTCATTAGACACCAGTCAAACTATGACTGGTAAATTCTATATCGAGTTGACCAATTACTATCAATCTTCAGCCTTGTTGGTACAACTACAATGATTTGGGGTTTCAGTGCAGACAGAAATAAGGTTAAAGGGCAGAATTCCCCACAAAACAAACACCAACAGACATACACTTCTTTCTAACAATGTCCAAGACAAAGTGCATGTGTCGCACAGACAGAAATGAATAATAGATGAATGCAAACTAGAGCTAACCCAAAGGGCTGATATTATCACCAGGTATTATCCTATCACAGACATACTGGAAACAGTGTGTATTCTGGACTGAAAAAAGCAAATAAACTGATGCAGAAAACACCAATTTAGTAACAGACTAATGTTTATCATGCTTTGGGGTGCCTGAGCTGAGAGTGTGGATATCTGATGGCTAATCAAGTTTTATTTGAATTCCATAAAGTGATTAGATAGATAGAAAAATAATCAGTAACTATTTTAACAACTGATTAATCATGTGAGCCATTTTTAAAATAAAATATTTGCCTGGTCTAGCTTATCCAAAACAAGACATCTAGAGATATCACTCTGGGCTCTGGAAAACTGACATTTGTCTTTTTTTGACATTTATAGACAACTAACTAATTAATCCGGAATGTAATCTGCACTGGCGTTGGCCGGATAACAAAAAATGACGCACACTTAAGGAATATTAACCTTAGTACCAATACCTTACTAGTTTTGCATCTAAACTCTACTGAAATTTTTATTTTACAAAAACAACAATAAAGCCAACAAATAGTACACAAATAATTCCCACAAAACATAAAGGGTGTAAAATGATAGGTCCATTCTAACTTTCATTACTGATTTTTGATGTAGTGACATCCTCTAGTGTTTTCTATTTTTGTGTGTCTGTGCTCAGTATTTCTTCATATTTTCATGGAGAATTGGGTATTCATGATGCATATACTACAGCTGGCCTTAACAGCTGACATCTGATTGTTAACTCAGCTGATTTAACACCTATTTGCAGCCATGTTGTTGCCAATAGGTAACTGTAAAAGCAAGAACAGAGATATAAAACAGTCAACACTTATGGTTCATTTATAAAATAGGCTGTGATTTGGTCAGAAGACTTAATATAAAATGTCCTTTGTGATTTTCTCTGGTGCAGGAAATCTAGAACTGCTCTGTCTGTGAAAAACCTAGCTAACTTTTTAAGTTTTCAAAGCCCCTCTGCACTGAAAACACATCACATAACATTTCATGGGTCAGGGAGCCTCGAATAACCTGGTGCCAAGTGGGCCTTGGGTCTGATGATGAAATGGAGTTGCACATAGGCTTGCAGGATAAGCAGTCATTAACATGGAGGAATTGTGCGCAATGCTGGTGGTAGTCTTTAACTTACTCATACTCATTCGTATTACAATAAAGTTGAGGTGCTCTACTTGTAACAGTGCAGTACCATATTAGCCATCTTATTCGGGAAGGTTGCTTTGACAAACAGTTGCTTTCTTGCACTATGATGACTCTACAAAAATGTTCTGATAAGTCTTACAAAATAAATGACTTAGCATATGTTTACAGTACGATCCAGTGCTTTTGTAAAAACATGCTTTGCTGATTTAAGGCCAAGCTGCACTTAGACTGATTAAGTCAGCTAGGGAGGAAGAGAAGGCATGCACCATGTTAGGGAAGTTCAGGAATTTCAGTATATTCTGCAGTATTTGCCCAGGGCTGCAGGGAAAGAACTAGTTCTGCTCAAGTCTCAACAGGGAAGGGGGAAAGAAAAGAAAAAGTGTGCAGAGGAATTACATTATCTAACTCAGATCAAAAGGAAATTCACATCATTTACTACATCACTCATTTTGTTGACAGCAGCACAGCAGTAGTAGTTCTAAGAAATGTTGCTGGTCAATATTTTTTGGATAATTCCAGCCCTCAGACATCACATGCTAATTGATACCACAAAAGTGGAGGATATCAGTTCTGTAAAAAAGAAAGTGCCAAGGGAGAAACGGAATATGACACTCCAGCTGGGTACTCTTGTTCCCCCAAAGTTTGCTTGCTTATGAACCTGAGGTGTTTAACAGCTTTCTAGACTCTCTTGAAGTTCACCCCTGTTCAGGAGCTCATCCTGTGACAGCAGTTACACCAGGTACATGTTGCTTTCTTATTCGATCTCAGTGTTTAAATCCTATTTAACATATTCCTTCCCTTTCCAACTTGAGTAACTTGTACTGTGCATGAATGAAGCGTCTGGCTCTGTGAGCTTAACCCCAGGGTATCTGACATTAGATCTGCAGATAAAGGGTTTGGATGGACAGTGGGGCAGTGTTAACTCTTAATGCAGTACAAAGTGTCCTGAAGACATTCAGATACATTTCATTTCCAGACTTTCAGCCTTAGACACAAACAGACATTCGGATAGCCTGTAGCATGCAAAAACATGTCCTTAAGACAGATAGTAGAAACAGAAAAGATGTCCGAGTGAATGTTAAAGGTTAAGGATGTTGACTAGGTGACGCTGACTTTCTAAATGATTATTAGAGTCATTTTGAAATTTTGAAAACAAGCAATTACTTATTAACCCTTCGGGATACAATGTCAGATATTTCATTTGTTATGAATAAAATGTTAGTTTCTCTGATTATTTAAAATGGGGTCTACACTTCCAGCTTATTTACATTTAGGCTAACTATATTTACTTCTGAGGTCATTTAAATGCCACAGTAACCTATTCAAACTGCCGCTATCTGAATTAGTTTATAAAAAGTATATATGCATCCAAAGTAAGCCTTATTTGAAGTGGTGTGGAACAAGGCTAACATCACACCAAAAAATAAGAATTATGGAAGAGGTGTGTATTAAATCCTTCTATATATTAGGAAACAAAATGACTTCAGTCTCACCTCATTACGAGAATATATCAATTGAAAGTACATAGTGTTGAGATTTGATTTGTATAATAAATTTTATTTTATAATTAAATTTATTGTATTTGGTACAAAAATAGTTCTAATGCATACTCCAGTTACTTTTACCTACAATAAAAACAGAATATTTTGTATTGTGATTAATTTCACCCCCAACAATCGTCTACCTATGTATCAGCTGCACAATCAGTTGGACCTTTGGAAGTGAACTAAATGTGATAAACGTGCTGTGATAATCATTTCACGCTACAGATGCTTTTCTCAGTGCTGAGTGTTTCATTAGGGCCCAGAAATCTTGGCTGCTGGACTTTGCACTTGGGGAATGTGGCCAAAGATTTTTCATGTTCAATTTAGAAATGCTGCTTGGCATGTGCACTGTCAAATGATATACGGTTTGTAAAAACTACACAGTAAAATGATAAGCAGTTAAAGGGATCCATGTTATAAACATGCAAATTATTTTAAGTGTGTAGAATATAATTTACAGTCACGTGTTAGCATGAACGCTAGCTGTATGAAGGTTGGAGGGGGTGTTAATAGAACAATTTATATTCAGCTGAACATGAGACGATATTATTCATGCATATCAACCTTGCTTCTTTTGTGCTTTTTGCATCTCGCCCTCCCCACCTGAACATTTTCCATCACCGATCCTTGATTCGGCCCAGCCTACATTTTTGGGTTTAGAACGTCTTCCCACAATTTAGCTATTATGCTGCTGTACTACTAAATGTACCAAGCAGCAGGGGACCAATAGGTTTTTATCCTGTTAAATATATGACCTTTATTGTAAAAGATACACATATGCTTACATAGAAGATCAACTTTATAAGTTAAAGAATAAATGCTGTGTTAACTCGTTGTTGTGACTAAAGATTTGGTTACTTGTATTAACACAATAAAGGCATTGCCATATCCTGCATGAGCTTCCTTATGACATGTTTTCACTGAACAAACAGTAACCTACTGTGGTAACATGGCACACCTCAAGGAGTGGTGGGATTCACTCACAATACTGTATACAGCACATGCCTGGGACTATATTTAGATAGACAGGCGTATTCTGGCTGCTAGGGAAAAAAAAAAACTCAGACTACGTTATTATGTTGTTTGGCAGCTTAAAGTAAGAACTGAGCTTTTGTTTGAAGAAGGGGCGGGGGCACAGGTGCTGCCTGAGGACTAAATAGACTGTAGTGTGATCTTGCAAGAGCTTGGAAGAGAGACACAAAAGAACATTCCTCCAGAAGACCTGCACACTGACACGCCTCTCACATATCAGTGTTGACATGCATTCACCAAACCCATTTTTACCCAACACTCACCAAATATGCACTACGACAGGGCACATTTTGAATCCAAACTGAACTTAACAAAACTACAAAAATGGCGTTAAAAGTTTTCTGAGGGGAAAAAAACTAACATGTTCATGCAGGCACAAACTAGAATAAATAGAAAGTAATTCACACACATAAAGATGCAGAAAGAAACAAGCGGTATTACCATGTCTCCAGGGGTCTTTGGGCTCCACTGCTCCAGAGACAATATCCTCATCTGAAGGAAAAGTCACCCTTTTCCCGCTTGGTTTGTGTTTATCGTCCCCCTCCTCCACCGAGGGGTAGAGACCAGCCTGGTCGCTGGCAGCGGCCTCTGTGCTGCTCGTCTGGCTTGCGTGTGACGGGATCTCTGACGCGCTGCCAACTAAGACATCCTGAGACGTGGAGTCTGAGTCTAAGGTATTGTCTGACAATGATACGACATTTGTCAATTCAGGTTCCAACACACCAGTCTCATCCAGACTGAGATCCACACCTATGTCCATGTCACCACCGTCATCCCCTTCATCCACAACAAACTTTGCAGAACCAGTGTCCTTATCTTCCTTCATTTTCGTATCCTTGTGCTGCTCATCATTAGAAAAGACGATATCAATGGGATTCACTACTGCCAGGGTGTCTTGAGCACTGCTGCCTCCATTTCCATTGACTTCATCAATTTCCAGTGTGTCCTGTGGCCGGTGGTTATCCTCCTCTGCCTGAAGGTTGTCAGTAAGTTGAGGCATCAGGTACGTTTCGGCGGCCTCTGTGGGAACAAGGCTTTGTTTTTCCGTATTACTGTCTGTCATCAGTTCAGATATCCGGGGAATGACCCCTTCTGTGTTGTTGGTAGTGTTGTGATCCTCGTTCACATTGCTTTTAGTCTTAACGTTGCACAAATCTATACACTGCTCTTGGATATTCATGTTTTCATTTCAAACTAAACTCAATTTGCAACTGTGCCAGACAGCCTGGATATTAAGTTAAACAGTAACTAGAAACCAACTGATTCAGACGAGCCTGTCTCTGGCCTATGTTTCACAGCAGTATGTACAGATGTGCACCTATTCTGGCAACTTTATTCACCAAGCAACAAAATTATAGCTATAGTTTGACGGGTTTGTTGTACTGGGGGTTGATTTCAGTTATAACATTGGTTTTTACAAACCCAAAACACGAGACATGGATTTATCTTTAAAAACTAGCTAAATAAAGTGCAGTTTTCACACAAATATCAGTAGAAGAAACAGGTGACACCTGTGTGAAAAGGATACAGTTTCAGTCATTGTTTATCTGCTAAACTAGTCAAGTTTTCTTAAATATCCTCCAGGCAGCCGATTTCCTGGCAATAATTTCTCCCGTCCTTGAAGTGGAAGGCGAAGAAACGCTCCCTGTTCATCGGACCAGCACAGGCATGTGAAATGAACGGGTCACTCAGGGTGCCTCCGGTAACGAAGGCTAGCAGACTGAGCTCACTGCCCGACACCGAACCGATTCATTTGCTGTGCGAGCTAACGTTAGCTAGCTTGTTAAAGTTGTTGCCCGACAATGACACCCAGGACTGTGTACGGTCCCATGCCCGCGTCTTTCCTTGAGTCCATCCGTTTACCCCCGACAAAGTCCATTCTCCTGTGTCATGAAAAATATTTTCCGGCTTTAGGTCTTGTTTCACCCACCGTCGCTGCACCTCGACTCACATCACAGCCCCCGACCAGCGGCAGCCAGAAAAAAAACAGGCGTCACACTCCGAGCAATGAGCATGTTTCAGCAGCTAACGATAACGCCGAGGACCGTGCCCAAGCTACACTTACCGGTACGAACAGTGCTAATTATTACGTGATTACCTAAAAGATATTCGGACCGGTTTGGTTTGGTCGGGCTCCCTCTATCCAGGAGTCCGCGGAACCTGTTTTTGTCCCGCAGCGCTACCACTCGCTAGCTTATTGAAGTCCGACAACTGTTTGTTGTTCACACGTCTTACGTCAGCGCGTCGTTACCCGCAGGGCTACGTTCAGCACACGCAACGTCACAGACGGTTGCAAAAAAAACAGGGCACCCTGCAGATCCACAGGGATATTTAGCCAACAGCCTAAAGTCTGAAAATAGTGTTGATTCAAATTCTGAATTATTTTTTCTGTTTCAGTTATTTACAAATAACAAATCCTTCACCACAGTAATGTCTTATTGTAATCTTACAGCCACAGTGATCTTACTGCCAAACGTCACATGAAATTTTTGTAACATCTTTTTTTTTTATTTCAACATTACATCTCACCCTTTGTTCAAATTGTTTCTGATTGTCTCAACAAAACACTCAATATTGTTCGCTTCAGAAGAAAGGCAATATTTGAAATGCACATATCAGACAGCTGCAGTCATTTAACAACCATCCCCAAGTAACCCCTCTAGTGAACAAGCAAGCTGGATAAGAGCCCATTTGCAGGGGGGTGTAATTCTCAGTTTTTAAATCATGTGTCCCCCTCCACACTTTAAAGGGGTGGATCTCTTACACACCAATAAGATCTGGCAATTGATGAGTTGCATGATTCTCAAGTTATAATCTTTGATGTACTTCCTTGTCTGCAAAGCTGTAACGCAAAACAGGTTGCACCTGTTTGTTTGCTATATAGAATAAAACACCTTCGGAAGAGAACAAATGTCATTTGTAGTACATGAGAAATATGACATTGATCTAAAATAAATTTGGATTTAATTAGCTACAATATGATCAGGAGTTTCATGAAAAGCAAAATCTTAATTCAAAACATGCCTAACCTTTTAATTCTGGGATATGCCAACTGCACTGCTAAGTACCAATTTTTGCTCACCTTTATTAGAACATACCTATAGCTGGAATACACTTCTAGAAAAGTTCAGGTTTGCATGCTATTAGCAAATATTTCACAGCCAAATAATGGACCAGACAACCTTGAATTTAAAAAAGGTTTTGTGTGAAGCATTTGGCTCTGACTTCTTCCATGCAATCTTTACTGTAACAGGTATTAACTGTTTTTTTTTTTTTCCACCATGAAAATGAAAAATTACCACTTTCCAGCAGTTTACATTCCTAGTGATTTCTTACTGCAAACTAATGCTTTAACATGAAATTTGTTCATACCTTTACTGACAAACAGCATTGGGCTACATCATAGTAGCCCTTTTTGAACAGTGTTGACAGATCTTGCTATATGGAAAAACCTAAAACCTCTGCTAGGGTAGGTGTCCCTTATTTTAATAGCTACATTTAGAACTGAAACCTGTACACTGTCAAAGTAGCCAGCCCAGTATTTCATAGTCAAGGGAAATGGACACTAAAATTTGAAAGGGTGACATGTCTTTGGTTACAGAGGTTTGCTGAGCTACCACCACCACCACCACCACCACATCCTTCATACAAGCAGAGCTGTAATGCATTTCCCCAAACCACACTTTTAGCACCTTGTTCAAGAAGTAAGACACATACTTTAAAAAACTAAGACTTTATTAAATGACAGAACACAGGCATAACTAAAACTCTTGGGACTGAACATCCTTGGCAGAAACATCATCTTTGGGCCCCTTTGTCTTCTTGGGAAGAAGGCTTGCTTGGATGTTTGGGATGACCCCACCCTCTGATATAGTGACCCCTGCCAACAGTTTGTTGAGTTCCTCATCATTTCTCACAGCCAATAAGATGTGGCGAGGGGCAATCCGGAGCTTCTTGTTGTCACGGCTGGCGTTTCCTGCCAGCTCCAGGATTTCAGCAGTGAGGTACTCCAGGGCAGCTGCAAAATATACTGCAGCGCCACTGCCGATTCGCTCAGCATAGTTGCCTTTCCTGAGCAGCCTGTGGATGCGTCCCACTGGGAAAATGAGTCCTGCCCTGGAAGACTTTGACATCACAGATTTTGATTTGGGCACAGCTTTCTTCCCACGGCCAGACATGTTTGATCTGAGTTAAGAGAAACTGGTCAGCCCAGATTATACAGTTAAACAAGACAGTTTTTTTTTTTTTTAAGGAAACTTCCTTGATTTTAATACATTTCCTAATCTCATACTAGAAAAACACATTACTTAAAAAAAAAAAGAAAAAAAAAAAAGCTGCATATAATGCTATCTTTGAAAAAGAGGCCTATATAATTTAGAGTCACATGGTCAAGAGCAACTTCCTAGACCATCTATGCATTTAAATATAACACCCTCTTATAACACACAAAAGAGAACAAAGTCATTAATCATGAGACAAACCTTAATTAAGACTCACCACTGTTCTGCAATTCAAGCCACAAGGCCTGGTCCACACAGACCTGGACCACTGCTTTTATATGAGGCAGGTAGTAATATGTTGATTGAAAACACCTGCCCACTCAGCTGCATAGCGTTATCTCACTGGCTAGAACTGTTTTGCTGATGTATCTGTAAGAGGCCAACATCCCTCTCATGTACATTGGAATTAATAAAAACTACATCTGCTCACTTCTATCTGTCAGATTAATTGGATGCATGTAGGTTGAAATGCTTAAATGTTTACAATGAGAGTACCAGTAGGATTACTTAAGTATGTTGATATGTAGTGTGTAACTCAATAAGGGCACTTTACTAAAGAAGATAGTCGACAGAGATTTCAACTTTAGTTTCAATAACAGCAACTACAGTGTTTACAGTGCAAATGATAAATCAAAGATTAGAGCTCATATTTTAATGGATGCGTTTTGGATCAGCTACAGAGAAAGGAGGGTTGTTTTTTTAAGTATAATATTCAGCTAAAAACACAAACTAATGTACATAAATACAATGTTGAGGGACTTGCACTTGAGAATGTTCTTCTACCTTACACTGCAAACTAACATTAACATGGTTGCATGTTAATGTTGCATCTTTACAATTTGTACATTATATTGACACCTACTGCTCCTAGACCTCTAAATAAAATGGGACCTTAAATCTACTATGTTGTTTCTATACTGTTCCTTTAAGAGACAAATATACTTTTAGTTCACCTAATTTATTTGACAGCTGATACGGATTAATATTCATCCATCCATTCCCTATACTGATTTGCACAATTCAGGGTTGCACACCCTGGACAGATCACCAATCTATAACAGAAACACTCGCATTCACGGGCAATTTAGAGTCACTAATTAACTTAACCCCAAACTGAATGTCTTTGGACAGTGAGAGGAAACTGGAGTACCCCACCCTTCCTTCATGAAAGAAGATACATATTCAAAAATGTATTTCTGGTCTCCTTGTGGCCGTTTTGTACGTCCTTATAGTAATATTTCGTTTCTTTTATGTCATTCCACATGTCTGTGTGGTAAATTTGAATCTGTTTGTGGTAAATTAGTGCCTCTGTGGTAGTTTTGCAGCTATTTTGGGTTGTTTCAGGCCTCTTTATGAGTATTTTGTGCTGCTCTGTGGTGATTTTCTGCCTCTCTGTGGTTGTTTTGTGTCTCTTTATAGTCATGTGATTGATTTACCAACA
Organism: Mastacembelus armatus; assembly: GCF_900324485.2. Classification (NCBI taxonomy): domain Eukaryota; kingdom Metazoa; phylum Chordata; class Actinopteri; order Synbranchiformes; family Mastacembelidae; genus Mastacembelus; species Mastacembelus armatus. The sequence continues at coordinate 10,379,136 of NC_046645.1, read as the reverse complement.
AAAAATCTAACAGTCAATCATTTCAAACACAAGCTCTGATGAAGGGGCTTCCTCTGTTCCTTATACACATATCCCTTACCTAGAAGATACATTTTACCTCTTAGACAACACTCTTAAAACTGAAAACTGAAAGTTGAAGTTGTTGATGTTGTGGGAAGGTTAAAAAAACTCTTCCTATAGGATTTGTTTTCTTTAAACACTGAGTTGTTGTTAGTGTCAAAACACTGAACAGACAGATTCAGTATGTTTTTTACATCCATGTTCATGGCCTTAAGAAGGTGTGTATCTTAAATGTACTGTCAGAAGGAGAGACTAACATAGAAAAGCATCATCAGCAGGTGGCAGCACAGACCTGAGCTTTAACCTGCAGCCTGGGGCGGTCTGTCTATTTACTTATTATTTTGAACTCAAACGAGACAACCTTAATGACGGAGCTCTTATAAAACCACATTTAGCAGTGTCATGATCGTTCACTTCATGATTAGGTGCTTGACTGTGTCTGTCTCCCAGAGTGCCTGATGTGCTTACTAAGTAACTGCTTGTGGGGAGCGATGACTCATCTCCTACCAGTGTGTACAGCAGAATATCAAGTATTTCATTCCAACACATTCAGAAACACTGATTATTTGTGTTTAAAGGTCCCAGGGGAACCTCAGAACTTGATATTCATTATTTTATAATGTTTTTGGAGGTGCATGTGCCGTATTGATGGTGATATCTCCTTTTGCAGGCAGACCACTGATTAAGAAACAGAGTTCATTCTTGACCTTGGAAAAAACAATCTACAATCAAGGTTCACTTTCTGACCTGTTCTCAAGTTTTCAACAATATTACATGGTCCTCCAGCTTTCTGTGTGGTCAGTAGTTGTTTATATTTAATCCATAACATTTTTAGTATATCTACAATAATGAATAATAAACTCAACTGATTCACAGTAGACTGTCTTTTATTTCTGATAGGATATGCTTTAAGACATTTGTTCGTTAAGGCGCTAAAAGCAGTTGTCAGGCCATTATAACTTATTTTTACTGCACCAAACAAGCATTTAAGTTACCATTAGCATACATGCATTGAGTGGAATGGACAAAGAAGACATCCTCCTGCTGAGCTAAAAGTAAATATTGTAACGTCACAACAAAACCCCATTTTTTTCAGTGTGAGATTCTCAGGTGGCTCTGTCATTGTCAGCGTCCTCCTTGGCAAAGGTGAAGCCATGCAGCTCCTTCTTTGTATCATTTGCTTTCCCCCCATGTACTGACAGTGAAAGATGGAGGAGAAAATGAGAGAGACAGGGAGAGCGAGACATTTGGACTGTTCAGTTTCACTTTAAAATATGGCAAAGGGCCAATGACAGAGCTGTGGGTAGACAAATTGAGTGGAGACCTTCCCAGCAGGCTGTCCTTGGACAGATTGGATGCGATCCTGTTCAACCTCTCAACATCCTCTCAACACGAGGAGGACAGGACGGTACACAGAGGATGAGTTCCAAATACATAAAAGTTTAAAATACATACATAAACTATGAAGCCAGTAGAAACACTGAGCTGCTTCCTAACATAATATATTTGTATTCAGTTGAGATCATTGTATAAGACTGTAAGCAAGTTTTTCATCATGCAAGCTGTCATCATTGAGACAAGCATTTGTTTTCATGCAGTTCTCCTGAGAGTCTTCATCTGGATAAAGGTTGAAGGCCCTCTGTATTTATTAGCAACAGTAGCTACTAACACTGACGTCTGCAGTCTTCTACTGAGTGAAGAGAGGAGATGAAACGGAGAATGAAGGAAGCCGAGAAATGATCCAAACATACGATTAAACTCACAGACTGAAGGCAAAACCAGATACCAGAGCCCCTAACAAGACTATTTTTTGTGTCTGGTAATTCACAGAAATTGAAATAAGATGATGTCTCACTTGTATGATATTTTTTAAGAAGCTTCTACGTTTACAGATAGAGCGTATTCTTTAAACCAGACACCAGAGCCTCTAATAAGATTATTTTTTGTGTCTGGCAATTTACAGAAATTGAAATAATTGTATGATATTTTTAAAAAAGCTGCTACATTTACATATAGAGCGTAACCTTTAAACCAGACAGGTGGACAGGTAAACAGTGAAGGAAGCCTCACTCTCTTTAGCTAACACACGTAGGCCTCTTTCTCTTTTCCCTGAGCAGTAATAAATCTGTAGATGTGGCTTTTAGGAGGACTGTGCTGTTACTCTGACTTCTAGTTTTTCCTCAGCTTTATGGAGACGTCTCCATGGATGGATTTATCCATATTATGGATATTGTGTTTGATCTTTGGAAAGCAATTAATCTTCTACGTGAATCAGGCTCAAGGGTCAGTGACTTCTTTCATACATGCAGACACATTCTTATGATTAGACTTATGGTTATACATGGAAAGAGTGGTGTTGCTATTTGAATTACTGCCAGTTTTCAAAGGGGAATAACCCCACTGAAAATGACCAAATCCTTAGAAATCTTTCATTGCAACTCATCACCTCTTTCAACAGATAATAGCCTTTTTCTCATCAACTGCTGTTCTCTCATTCATAAATTCGCAGATGACAGGAGCATTAGCGTCATATGGTGCCTTGACAGTAGAAAAAGATGTTGAATACAGTTGGCCCTTCTTGTAACTTGAAGTTAATAAAGAGACAATTAATGTGAGGTGTCCACACAGTAACTGCAGAGTGAGTCATTCTCTGCGCAGATCCACTTTAATTATGAAACCTTATGGACACCCACAGTGCAGCCTGGTGTCCTGAGGTCCCAGGATCCTTAGGTGCTTAAAGTCTGTCGCTTTATGAAAAAATGTCTGTGAGGCTGTGATTGTTTTTCCATTACTTCTTCTGCAACAGCCTGGACTCACTCCTGTCAAAAAAAAGAAGAGAAACAACTCTGAGAGACTATGCCTCAAAGTTATTTCCTAAGCCAAATTGTACACATTAATAATACTCTTTCATTCAGATGAACGTTGATCCAATTTCTGTAAGCAGCATTTTGAGAAAAAAAATGCAAATAAGAATTTTTTTTCTTAAAACATACCAATATAAAATCAACTGAAGTTGGTCTTTCCAAAGGTGCTGCAAGGTGGATTTGGGTTTCTTCACACAGAGTCAGGCTGCTTGTTTCCTCCTGTCTTCTTGTTTCATACATTAAGTGTACAAGACCTGAAGAAGAGCAACAAAGGACAGACATAGGCAACATGCAACAGATGTTGTGCATTATTTTAACATAATAGAGGCTTAATAGATTTACAGTAGCTCTTGATTATAGTACATTATAGTATAGTATTGCAGTTGATTTAGACTGTGGGAATTCAGAAAAATTTGTATATTACAAATGGGAAGAGCATAATCCAGAAGGACAAGCATGTTCCATTCAGACAAGAAACTGTAGAGGGGACAGACTATCAGTCTTCTCACCTAAGTCTCATTCAGAAAGAAAAAAAGGCTGTTTTCCAAAAATTATAATAAACAATTTCTTTAAGGATAAAAGAAGCAGAAAGTTCTGTACTGTAATTGGATTCAAAGGTTATAGTGCGACAGCAATACTGTGTAAGCAGAAGCCCTACAAATAAACACTGGTTGGACATTGGTTTTACAGATTTATGGCAATACTGCATATTGCCTTGCCGCAGACAAACACAAATACATTCAGTCTGAATAGACACATTCAGGTGTAATCTCCCAGCTACTCGACACCAACATGAAGGCCAGGTCTTTTGTTTCACAAGCCTCCACCACATCCACCAACGCTCAAGTAGGAAGTGGAGAAAAGCTGGAGAACCCCTTTAACACTTGTGGTATTAGAGAAACTGTTACTCAGCTGTCATTTTTTTTCCTACTACCTCCTTGCATGTAGAATCAAATGGAGAGTAAATACTAAAAATTAAAAGCAAAGAATACATAATAATACAACTGTGATGAACTGGTGAGCTTTTGTCCAGAGAGAGCTGGAATAGGCTCCAACAGATCCTTAAATATAGCACAGATAATGGATGGATTTGAATGATATAAAAAAGTATTTAAAAGAAACCAATGAGAAAAAATAAATAGCAGTTAGTTACAGCAACAGAATAAGAAGGCCTTATAAACACCTCATAAACTTTTCAAAGTAAATTAACTACTATCCCCACAAAGAGAGAGAAGGAGGTAGGCTCACCTCACCTCCTGGCAAACACTCAGTCGATGCCTTGCCCAACATGCAGCCTCCATCCTGCTATGGTAAAGTAATAACGTTAGGCTAGGTCTGTTTCCCAAACTAGTCCCTCCTGTGCTTACTATTTCTGGAAACTGTAAATTTTAGAGGCGAATGTTCTTTATGATCCCCTTCTTTCTGTCTTGTACCATCCTCCTCTCCTCTCTTCTCCACCTTCCTCACCTTTTGCATCATCCTCTGCATCTTTTATCCAGCTGTGATTGCTACCATATGTCAGTACCACATGTCAGTGGTTACCCAATAAAAAGCATTTTCCTATTTAAACACTATGAAAACACAGGGTGAACCTTGGGGTTTATAAAATGAGGGTAGGATGTGATCTGGCACTGACCACCTGTGTGTGGGGATTGACCAGAAGAAGACAGGCACTGCAAATTCACTGCCACGTCATTAGAGGAATGAAGGATAAAGAGATTTTCCATCATCCACCCAGCCACTCGTTCTTCCATCCCACCTGTGCAAAGCGCCCATTCTTCCCTGCTTTTAATTCCTCCATCTGGATTTCTCTCTTTCCTTTTGGTCTCTCTTTCTTTTCAGCCATAACTTGTTTTGGCTCTCTTTTACACTATTCTCCAATGTATAAGTCATTTTTTAAACATAATTCTCTTCCTGTCCTCTGTCTCTCCTCCCTACACCCATGGTACCTCATCATCCAACACACACACAGATACACACAGAGGCATTCACACACTTCATTTCTTTAAATATTCATTTCCGTCTGTCTGTGATGTGTTTTATGGAGTTTCCTGTTCCCAGCCCTCCCTCTTCCCTGAGAACCGCCATGTAGGAAGTGGCAGTTTTGGCACTCGATCTTTCTTCCCCTCTGACTGGTCACATTCCCACCTTACAGAAAGTGACAGAAATGGGAAGAGAGATATGAACCTTTGCCATAGGGGTTACTGTCCATTTAATGTTACTGGTTTTTGGATTCTGTTTCAGTAGTTGTTATTGAAGTAACCTTTTCCCAGACAATTTCACCCTTTTTACTGCACAACCCTGCTCACTAATAAACTCACCGTATTACTCTATTTCACAGCTGGAGGTTTCTCAGAATTTCTCTAATTGTTTTGACAGAAACAATTCCCTGGTTGTTGCTAAGGAAGTTGTTTTCCACAACATAAACATTTGTGTTTGAATCTGAGCTGTGCATTTCATTTCAGAATGGAAAATATCTCCATAATCTAACCAATACTTAGACCTACTTTTTAATCTTAGGACACATTACAGATTCACATGTTGTAACTTGGGAATTAAAAACTGTTGGGAAGAGCAAACGATCTGCAAACTGTCAGCCGAGGAAACTCTTCAGAGGCTCTTGTGGTCTGAAGCAGACAGTTTGCTGATGAGATGTCAGAGAAGGGAAACAGAGAGACGTGGGTGTCTGTCGCACCAGAAAGTGGCACAGTGAAATCCTTCCATTTGCAAAATAAGTTCCAGGAAGTTGGTGATATAACACAACAACCTGCACTGCTAGTAGGCCACTTAATGCAATGATAAGTTGGTGAGCTGAATGCACTTGATAGTGAGGTGGAAACACGGTAATGCCAGTCAGTTCACCAAATTTCACTTCATTTTGTCTGTGGTGGGACTTTTACTCCCCTCTACGATTTTGCTCTTGGGATTGTATGTTATTAGAATTTTATTTTTACTCATTTTGAACTTTTAGGACATCAATTTGGTGGCCCTTAAGGACAACGCACATGCAAAAAGAAAATGCACTGCCAGTCCTAAAATGCATAGAAAAGTCAAAAAACATGCAAAAAGAAAAATGGTGCTAAGGTGAATTTTCTACACCTTAGAACAAGTGTTCTGGAAAGTTAGACAGACAGCAACAATATAAATATTTCTCTAAATTTATGGTTTACTAACTTTTGATTACAAGAAGGATGAAATATTTTATTCTAATATTTATAATAAGCTAAATAGTATAGTTAAAAAAAATGCTAAAGCTGTTAAAGTATTCCACGTTGTTAGTGTCCACATTCCTAGGAGCCACCGTATGAGCATATACAAAAACACAAACAAGCTGCATAGGCTCTACCTACTGACATAAAAACAACACATGTCCAAAAACAAAAACAAAAAAGTGCAACAAATACAAATTGCCCATGCATCCCCACATATGCTGTATCTCCAGTGTTTGTCAGGATGAAATTGTCCATAGATTAATAAAGTCTACATCAAATCACACTCAAGAAGGCCACATAAATGAACCTACCCTACTTAGTAGTAACCAAGTCCCTTTGGTTTTCGATGTAATAAATAAAGGGATCTGAAATGTTCAACATAAAGACATAACTTCCCCAAAATAAAGATGGGAAACCATATGACTGAGCCACTTCTTAAAAAATGAGGGAGGGATTAATTCCACTCTGAGAAGCCTGGATTGAGCGTCATCTAACTCTGGTAAAAAAGATGTCCAAGCAAACAATGCTTGCTTTCTGCTTGATACTGTCAGTTAGCTGGTTGTTAATGGAACAAAGTTGACCTAGTTTATGTAAACGCCTACTTCTGCTACAAATCTACGCTGGTGTGTGGAAATCATGAAGCTGTTTTTTTTTTATAGCTCTTGACCTTTTCTTTTCCGCATCTTTCCTGTGGTTGGTCATAATTCGTTTCCTCTTCTCCATCTGCCTTTTCTCACTCTTCTATGATTTGATGCTTTCCTCCCATATGGACCACACGACACCTTAGGTCTGTCCCTCGCTGCCTGTCAATATATATAAAAATAGCCTGTTGCATGATTCAGGACCCAGTGCTGGCAGTCCAAGGCTGTTCTCAGACTTGTGTTTGTTTGTGTGCATATCTGTGAATGTTTGTGTGCTTTAGAGGGAAGAACAGATGCTCTCGTAGTTTCAGGATTGGTTTTCTCATTCTGGCTACAAACAGACCTATGCTGCTGCTGTGGCCAAAACAAGACTGGAAGAAGGATGAGAGGACAGAGGGAGGGGCGGAAAGGCCACTGGGCAGACGAAAGTATGGTTTGTTCAGTTGTGGTTTGGCAAGAATCCGAGGTGTTTACATTGGTCCAGGCTTCATCACTGCTGATACACAACACCAACGTAAATGTGAAATTATAGTAATATTAATATTGGAATGAATGATGGAGTGAAACATGCATTTGGTCAAATTAACGTAATGTTTGTGATCCTTAAACAAAAAAGGAAAAAGATGGCACACCAGCAGTAAAAAACAAACAAACAGAAAAACTAAGCAAAATAAAGATATCCATCCTTCCATCCATCCTTCCATCCATCCTTCCATCCATCCTTCCATCCATCCATCCATCCATCCATCCATCCATCCATCCATCCATCTTCTATGCCTGGTTATTCCTTAACCAGGGTCACAGGGATCTGCTGGAGCCTATCCCAGCTCTCTTTGGGTGAAAGGCAAAATAAAGATATTGTTTTATAAATTTAGGTGAATTTGATGTACAAAAGCAAAACAGCAGTTTTGGTATGACAGCAAACCTGTACACTTTTGAGAACATTTACAAAATTGGATAAAGAAAAAAAGCTAAATAAACTTATCAAATCATACAAGAAAGAAGACCAAATACTTCTGTAAAGACTCATTATCTGTTGAAGTTTTTTATAGAGATAACTGTTGAACGAATGGGTCTCTAGTCATTTCAAACATTTATAAGCTCTTAATATTTGAAAATTGAAAATAAGCTGATCTTTTTATATGAGTGTTGCTATTTTGTCTGTTGCTGTATGTGTATAATATAGTCACACTTCCTCCTGTTTGTGATTTATTGGAGTCGATCTTTCCTGCCTTTGGTTCCTGAACACTTTCCTAAAGAAATTCATTTAAATGACGTGTGAGGGCTGTTTATAGGATTTGTTTTCTGTGTTTACATGCTGAAACCAGATCACAGATAGGATATCTCCCTCTTGGTCTCAATAATAAAATATAATACTATTTCATGTAAAGTAAGAATTTTTTGAATTTTCAATCAGTTCTATTGCCAGGTAACTTCAGAAGCGAGCATAATATGGACACCTGTTATAGCGCTCTTTGTTATTTCAACAGGCTTTGCTGATGTCCCGTAAGCACTCGGATGGAAACGCTCCATGGCCTCTTGGCTGGCTTCTCTTCTCTTCCTTCCTAAAAGCTGTTGTCACAGTCCGCCAAATGTGAGGTAAACAGCATCCTCCCACACTCACACACACTTTCACAGACTCATACACACACACATACACACCTGCTCTTGACTCAGACCAAGTTTTGGGAATCTGCAGGACCCTGTGGCGGGTTGTTTTTATTTTAAGAGGGTGCATGCTTCCAGTAAAACACTGATCTCGGACGAACATCTGGCTGATGGTGAAATTTTCTGTATAAGCTGGATTTTGAATTAAAGTCAAATTTTTGTTTTAGTAAAGTTGTGGTAAGGTAGACATTAAAAACAGATAAGGGAAATGCAACTGTTAAAGAAATGAGAGGCACTTTAGTAGGCCATCAGGAATATTGTGTTACGACAAAAACATTATTTTTAGAGCGCGCAGTCACAAAGAGCTTGTTGTACCTGGTTTAGTCCTGCCCCCCTTAGTTAGTGGTTCAACACAAACAAAGCTATTAGGTTCTGTCAAAAATCACCTGTACCTTTACAATAATAATTGATTTTCTTTTGATGATTAAAGTTGAAAGTCTTCATTTTTAACCAGTAGCTCCTTGGTGTCAGACTGAGGCAGACAGACATATGCTTTTAATTTTTTGATCAGTGAGTCTTTGCCAGATGTTTAAATCCCAATACAGAGTTTGGGCTTTCATACTTGGAAGTTCAGATGTGGCTGGTTCGTTTTGGCTGGATTAACCTCTTAAAGGGGCACAGAGTGAAAAATTTGTTGTTGGGGCTGGGGTCCAAAAGCTGAATGGTTCCTGCAAGCAGTCCATGCTAATAAACATGGCAGTTCAAGTCTGACTGCTGACGTGTTGCAGGTCTTCCCCCCTCTGTCTGTCTGTCTCCCTTTTCCTGTCCACTTCTCCATGACCAACTGTCATAGTAATTTCATTTTTTACTCAGGCACCTAAAAACCGACCAATGCTACTGATCAATTAATAAAGACAGCCGGGCTTAATTATTAAAGAAGGTAGTTGTCGATGGAGGCAGAGACTGGTAGTGCCTTAATAAAGACATCCCTCAAATCTTTCACAGTATGTACCAAATATTAGGCCCTTCATGTTCAGATATTCTAATGCAAAAATCCTGCAATTCAGCTGTGGCTTCTTTCGTTTGATTATACCACACACAGAGATTCCAAATGCTGGCCATCACTACAAACGGTTTCAGAGGGACAGTTTAGATTTGAAAAAGTTTTTGGGCGTGCCAGCAAAGCTTATTTGAGTTATTACGCAGTTCATTTAAGAATATGTTCCGTACAAATTTGTGGTTTCAGATTTGCATTCCTGCGGTCTCTCGGGAGTCTCAGCTCATCGTTGCATTTTCAGACAGAATAATTGAGTCTCCACCAGCCCACCAGTGGAGATTAGAGGGTGTACTGTATATCAGTCTTTCCATCGCTTTGTCTTCATACTGTTCCCACCCTTCCTCCTTTTGGAGTTACAGCTAGTGCTGCTGGAAACAAACTTGTGGCTAAAGGGGAATGTGGAGGAAACCATTTTCCTCCAAACCAGGCCAATTGTGCATAAACAGAGTGCGAAGGTACGTCGTCGTCCCATACCTTAGTTTGCATGGATACTAGGTCTTGAAGAAGATGTTTAATGTGACACACTATAAAGTCATAAAAACTGGAACCGTTGAAGCTTTGTAGCACTTATGACATATGGATTTTTCATCATTAGGCTCTAATCATGAGTTGGACTGAATCCCACTGTTGTTCAAGGTATTTATCTTAACATTTTTTTTTATTTGAATAAATAAAGGTTGTAATTTAAAATGGAAGACATCAATAGAAGACAGTCATCTTAGTAATATTATATACTGTAGCTGAAATAATATAACTGCTTCATGGCTTCAACTTGAGACTGTAAATGGATGGATTTTTTTTTTTTTCTGGCACATCCCATCTCTTCCCGACACGCACTCAGCTGTCCACTTGATGTAAAAGAAAGTATGATTCATCAGACCAGGCCACTTTCTTCCATGTCTCCATGGTCCAGCGGTCAGCACAGGCACTCTGACCGCCCCATACACTGCTCCACACTCTGCGTTCAGACACCTGTCTGTCATAACATTTGGTTTTCAGTAGTTTGTGCCATAATAGCTCGTCTGTAGGACCGGATGAACGAATCTTTGCTGCCCACATGCATCACTGAGCCTTGGGCACACATCACCCTGTTTCCAGTTGGCCTTCCTTAGACCACTTTATGGTAGGGACTGACCACTGTACACTGGAAAGACCTGTCGTTTTGGGGATGCTCTGCTGGTCGCACAGATTTTTATGTTTGCCCATTTGCTTTGGCTTTAAGATTTGAATATTCACTTGCTGCCTACCACATCTCCTTGACAAGTGCCATTGTAACAAGATAATCACTGCAGTGGTTTTAATATCGCAGCTGGTTTATTTTTCTATTATTTTGCCCATTCCATTTATATCATTGAGGGAAGGTTGAATAACTGAAACACGTCTCTGTGTAATGCAGTACAGTAATTCAGATTGCACTGCAGTGGAGTTCAGCAGAACAGAATCATGAGCGAATCAGCAGACACTAGTTCTCAGGCGGCTAAAATCATTGTTCATTGGTTTCACTTCAGGGGATTTGTTAATAAAAATAAAAAAGATAAAACACAGGTTTTACTATTAAACTACTGCCACTGAGAGAATAAACAGATCAGACAAACCCCAAAAAGCGGGACGAGGGTGGAGGAAGGAGAGGTGAAGAGAAGGGAGGGGGGGTTGGAGGAAAGAAAATGTGAGATCAGGCCCAAATCTGTGGGGAAGCGGTAGCTTGGGCCGGACGAGTTCACAGATGTTTTAAAGTGCTAATCTAATCTTTATGCCAGGCCTTCCCCCTCCTCTCTCTTTTTCTTTCCCTCTCCCTGTCTCATTTTTTTTTTCCTTTTCCTCCTTTTACTTTTTTTGGAGGGAAGTTGGAAAGGCTGGGGCCTGCGTTAATGCATCTCAGGAGCATCATGTACTGCTGCTGCTCAGTGATCAGCCTTAGTTATTCATGCGCCTGTTATCGGCCCTGTTTTCAGACCCAGACGTGTGCAATTGCAATGAAGGAGTCTGGAACTGAGAAGTAGTAATGAAACATAACCTTACATGAAGCTGCCCATGGTGATCATTCATCAAGTTCAATGACCTTCCTTTTTTATACTCTGACACCTTATTGGGTCATGGACTTTGCCCGTTATTGAAGGTTTTCCAAAAAATGTACTGCATAAGTGTTTATGTGGCACTTACACAGGATGAAGGGGGATTAGACTGATCATGTTAGTGAAACCATACATTGTGGGCCACAGCTCCGCATTTGCACTTGTTTGCTCTTCTTGTCACTCGCTTCCTTGATTTTTCCTTTTGAGTTTTTCTGCCTTCCTTTCTGTTATTGCCGAGTAGGATGTAGAATTGGTTGCAGACAGTGGCTACATTGAAATACACTGACAGCTCCCTCAGATTCAGCGGATGTACTTGCACAGGAATTAATCTTACTCCACGGATTTTAACAGCAAACCAAAATCCTGTGGTTTTAAGCCTTCCTCGCACGCTAGACGAGAAACAAAGAGGCCACTGCCAGAAAAATCTCCCAGGTCACAAAACCTGGAACTGTAGCCAGAGATTAGAGGTACATTACATTTAGTGTGAGAACAAATAAAGTACTAAATCATTTTTACTGCATGATGACATGAGTTGTTATTTAGGTTGACAAATCAGATCCAAGCTCTGTTTTTCTCTTTCTATATATTTCTCTTAACTGTTCAGAGTATAGCTGGAGTTCCCTTTGTTGAGCCTGGTGTTTGTCTTCTGTGTTTACTCATGACAGGGCATTTCTACCAATGACTCCTCATTGCTGACCACGTAATGCTTTGGATGTGCAAGTCATAAAACACGCTATGATGAGTCCAACCTGGCAACCGCCACCGAAGCTCCAATCATTCACATCCTTCTGTCGCTCCTTCACCCCTGCCCTTCTCTCTCTCCCTTTTCCTGTGTGCTGCTAAACATCTGGAGAAGAGCGATATACTCAAAGTAAACAGACCAACAGCTGTCCACCAGCTCCCCTCTTTTTCCCCTCGCCATCCCTCTCTTCCTTCATCACTCGATTCCTCCTCCTTAAAGTTCTCTCTCCTTTTCTTCACAGGCTGTGCGACAGTTTCTGTTTCAGTCATCTGTCCCCTGCTCTCTGTTTGTTTCTTGTCTGTTCATCAGCCAATAAGCAACAGTGATGGATGTGTTTATGCTGCTGTTACCATGCTGGTCTGAGCCCTGTTATCTGAATGATTTTGAATTTGAGGGGGTTCACCAGTTGAGCCACAGAAATAAAAGGATAATTCAAAATTGTTACAACATAAATGTTTAATTTTGCAATTTTATTTCAATCCGTACCATTAATATTGCATGCACCAGGTTACAACACTGAGCTCGGTTGTTAAAAAGAAGCCTAATGGGGCAACTGAGAAATGCACAGGGCACTGTTTACATGAGTTACAGTTAAAGTGTTTGCTTTGTAAAAGATGTCAAAATGACCAGTTATGGCCAATCACCAACATTTCAGGTACACTCACCCTTCTGCTAATCTGACCTCTCTTATCCTCTTCTCAGGCTTGGTTGTATCGTGGTATTGTTGTGCCTCCAGATCTCAGTGAGTACTTTTTGACAAGCGCGCTATAAATGATCACCCAAATATGAAAATAATATCCACGGTGTAATGACCTGGAAATAATCTTTCATGTTGGCTGTACAGGGAGAGTCTTAAGAGGTAGGGATCCCACAGAGTCCAAATCTCTGCCTCCATCATCAGCATTTGTCTAATTAAAACTGAAGTTAAGAATCCCTGGTGCGGCAGTGAGAAGGTAGGAACAGGAGAAATGAGGGGAAGAAATGAATGCAATTTCCATTCAAGCAGGAACAGTATCCACATTGTGAAACACCTGTAAAAACATAATTTTTCATCCTGTAAGGGAATGAGAGAAGGGAAGAGGGAGATAAGAGGATCCTGACTCGTTTCCCTTTTGATTAAAATGTTATCTGGTGCTTGCATACGTTTTCTGTCAACAACGACTGACAAGGATAAATTTGGGACAACAGCTGGTCCTTATGCAACCTCTGGACTGCTACATCAAACACACATGCACATAGAGTTGGAGAAAGGGAGACATATCCACAGACCAACAGCCCTGTCATCCTTCAGGGGTCAGCGTTCGATCCCGTGACACGGTGCTTCCGGCCGACCCGCCCAGCGTTTTGACATGCTGCACCTGCCTCACTCTGTGACCCAGAGGTTCAGTTTTTACTTATTGCATTAGTTTGTCTTTGAAGCTCAGAGACGAAACCCAAACCCCTCGCTATCTGTTTTGTGTGTTCCAGGCTGAAACCCCCAACTCAGCAGCAGCACAACTGGTAGATACATCCACATCTGCTACAGCGATTTGGGACACTATCATTTTATTGTGTGACACACTATATGTATCAAACTGCAATTTAGTGTACTTAAGGGGTTAGCATGATTGAAAACTATTGCTGATGTCCACAAGGTAATCTTTTGCAGTCACTAAGGGTCTGTGACCATGGCAGTGTAAATGATGCCCTGGTTCTGCTGCTGCTGTGTCTCTGACATCTTACCTTTTATTTATGATTTAAAAAATAAAAAAACCTGCAGCCACCACATAATGTTTGTAGCTGTGTGTCTTTGCCAAAACCACACTTTTATCACAAATAGCCCGGATGTTCTCTCAGGAATATATGGAAATGATTTTGAAACAAAAGAGAACATTTGTGATTTGCGGTAAAGCCGAATAGCCAAAGGTATTTCCAAATTTCTAAGCCATTTTGAATCAATATGTTGTCTGGCAAGTATTATTTGACTCTATTACAGGTAGTACTCCCTTCACATTTAATTTTGTTGAATGTTTTATATATACAGTGGGTGGGCTGCACAGTTGACCTGGCATTAAGTCCAACAGCCTCACAGGGAGGTGGGAGTACTGTAGTTTCCATGGACCAGGCAGGTGTGGAACAGTCACGGGGGACAAACAAAGCAGCCTCGGTCTGTAGCTAGGCTCTGTCAGAGTGGGTGGTAGAAAAGTGGCATACCAGTCCCTGGAACTCTGTCCATCACAGACACACAAGGCAGTCCAACGCCTGTCATTCTTATATGACATGCCTGACATGGAACAGCTATACAGAATATTAAATGCCTAGGAAATATGCCAAAGTTCAACTACAACACTGTTTCTGAGAGTGCAGTTTGACAGTTTGGAAGAGCAGAATCCAGGAAGTCTGAGATTATGTTCAGAAAAACAACATGAGATAGACAAGAGGAATGATGATAATTACAATTAAATTATTTTATAATAATAATAATTCTATAATATAATAATTAAAAATGTTGACGTTCAAGGATGCCCAAGTACAAAGCATTACAAATAAAAAGATTAGAACAAAATCCAGCTGAATAACAGTATTAAGTTAAAGGCAAATCTATGTAAAATGTAATGATATGCTTAGCTAAATAATAATTCAGTTTATTTGTATAGCTCCAAATCACAAAAGTATTGCAAAGTGTCCAAAACTATTTTGGATGTTTCTTTTCTATTGATTTTTTTCCCCATAAACAACGTTTTTAATGGGCATCAAACTCTTCTGGTTGACATGCCTTGAACACAGGTTTCACAACTATATTAAAAGTATAGGTGGTTCTTTCATAAAATGTGAAAGGTAAAAGCCACGGGGCATGAAAACAGGGTGAGACATGAATTACTCCTGTCTCAACTCCTAAAGTGCATTTTGACAAATCACCTTTAATTGCAGAGCCATCAAGGCACAAAAGCTTAAAGATTATGCTTTTTAGAAAACTGAACTTCTAACATCCATCTTACATGAGTTCCAATTTGGATTTAACAATTTTGGTGGTGCAATCACAACTGTGAATTTACTACAGCTGAGCGTTTAGTATATATCAGCCTAAACAGTTCAAGGCTGCTGCTACCAACACTGCAGACCTGGTGATATCCCGTCTTTGTGATTCACAACCTCACTCTTAAGAAATTTCAACCAGAGCACCTGCGAGAGGAAAGAGAGAGAAAACGTGTTTGAAAGACACAAACATGGGAGAAGCAGTGAACAGCCTTGAGGAAGGCAGAGGTCAAGTTGGGATGAGCTGGCTGTGCCTCTGTTCCACTGCATAATGTACTACACACTGATGGAAACCACTTCTTTAAATAAAACAAGAGCTCTGTTTGTGATATTGTATATAAAATGTAAACAAACATGTAGCAAGCATCCCATACCGCTTAATCTCCCATATAAACTTTTACCCAATCCACACTGTATAACAGTATCTAGTTACAGCTCGAATATATTTATACTGTGACTATTACAACTCCATATTTAATGTATTTTTAAGGCCACACCGTTCTGTCAAATAAAAACAGTGCAGACGTCTTGAGCATTAGCGGGATATCCTGGTTTCATACAACCACTGGGTCTTACTTTTTATTGTTTTAGCCATAAATTCTCTAGTAATAATATCACAAAACAAGGCAAGAACACAAGCCAGAGACAGTTCAACAGGCTTTAGACACCCCCCAAACAAATATGATACCCATATTGCAGCAAAGTAGCATTTATCCAGAACAGTGAGATCTTTTTTATTAGACCAATCAGTAGCACATCATATGTTTATGTGTATAAACTAATAGACCATGGCTTTTCAATACATCACCCAGAAAGACAAATGGAATGTTTAACAATAGTTTCCAATCTAGCACCAGGGAATAGACGGAGCCTGTTTATTAGGTTGAAAGAGGAAAATGTTTGCAAACAAAATCTGTGTAAGAAAGTTTGAATAATCTGTCATTTACAAAGTCAATGCTAAAGGACGAGAGACGTAGAGTAGATAAAAGAATAAGCATCAGGTTCCAGATGAAAGAATGAGCAGGGGTGATGGAGGAAAAAGGGTCAGAAGGTTATCACTCTACACTTAAGTGAACTGCGACATGTTACAGGGCCGGGGATGAAAGATACTGACACTAACCCAAAGTGTTTTCTACAGAATCTCAGGCACATTTCATCTGTGCACATGATATCTTATAGCACATCTTTATCTGCCTCTTTTACACACCCTCTCCCACATATACATATTTGTTTTCATTCCTTTTCATTGACTTACATTCATTTCCTGTAGACTTACCCTAAACGTAACCATAACCCTAACTCTAACTTTAGACCAAGTTGCCTCTGTAAACTTTAATAAAAGTCATTGTGGGGACCAGGAGGAAGTCCACACAGTGTGAGCAGGCACGCACACGCACACACACACACACACACACACACACATCTAACCACACACGCCCACTCCTGCCTGGCGATCAGAGGTGAAATATGCAGGGGAAAGGAAGTTTGGAGAATTCCAGCTGTACGCAGCTGGTTCTGGGCAGTTTCTTCTAACAGCAGAGCAGTCGGTTGTTTCACATTAAATGTGCATGTGTAACACTGTGCAGAGCAACTCCATTACTGTCAGTGGAGAGAGTGTTAGGACTTTCCCAGGCATAATGCTGTGCACTACATGATTTTTCTTTTTCCATAATTTGCAGGCAGACTTAAAATATACTGACCTCCAGGATTCACATCCAGTGGCATTTCAGCATTCACAGCAGCCAACGACAGTTTCAGAGTAAAGGTTAATATTGTGTTCATCTATTATGTGTTACGATTGAATGCTGGGAATGGAGATCTTAATGTTTCCCAGACAGAGGGTTTTGTGCTTATGAAGCTCAGTGCACCTGCATGTTTGGATACTGAAGACTACTGTAACCAGAAGTCCTTGGATCAAGATTATTTTAACTTTGTTTCATTTACTTTTCCTGCCAAAAATGACACCTATGTAATAAAATCTGTAATGAGGCAAAAAGAATAACTGAGAATAGAAAGTTTATATATATATATATATATATATATATATATAGCAGATTGTTGCCTTAGTGTTATGGTCAAGAAACAGTTCTCCCATTCCTCAAACCACAGAGCCAAGGTGAAATGGTTGTGTGTGGTGAATGTTTCTTTTATGCCACTCCACACACTATCAGGCCAGCTCTGAGTTAGTTCTACACTTGTACACTGATATAAACAGACAATATTAAAGGCGCCCGGTGGAGTGTGTACCTGTCTGTGTGTTGGTACAACATAAACAAAAGAATTAGTGCTTTTAGAGACCTGTTAAGTTGGTCCAGTTTATTCCTTTATTATCATTTCCTTAATTATATCGTTGTTCTTTCTCTTTCTGCCTTCATGATATCTGGGACCAGTGAGTTGTTTTTCTTTGTGGACTTTGTGAAATAATGCTGTGTTTCACTGGTTTTGTGTGGTATGTGGTTGAAAGAAGACATTTCCTCTTGTATTTAAACCTCACTCTTAAACCCACTGCCATTTCCTTAGCTACACTATAATATACACAAATCTGTTTAGAACTGCGCTCGCTGTGGGACTTCTGGATTCCCTTTTTCTTCCTGAACATGGCAACAGGCCACTGTAGACTGAAGAAAAAATTTAAATGCCCCCCCCCAACCCCCCAAGTATAGTAAATGTAAAGAAAAAGTCACATGACAATAAAAAGTGCTGTTTACTTTGTTTATTAGAGGTATATTGTCAAACATTTTACAAGCTGATGTTTCCGTTTGCAGAGAAAAAGGCAACATTGAAAAACAATGACTACGCTCAGCAGAGAACACTTTTAAAGCCCGTGTTTGAAAGGCACTAAAGTCCCAGGTTTAAAATCACCTTCCTTTTTTTTTTTTTTTTTTTTTTTTTCTGGACACATGCAGACACATCTAGCAAAGACACCTGTTGTTACACACCTCACTAGCTACAACACATCGAGCTTTTCATTTGTTAGTCGAGCTTTTTAAAGGCAACACCGCTTACGTCTGCTATCGAGTGTTCAACACCAAAATGTGTGGAAGGACGAGGTGGGAAGGTGAAGTAACACAGACCGCTAAGTCAAGACACTGAACATTTGCACGGACGTAAAGCTACCATAACTTATTTCATGTGGACGGCAGGCTTTCAGTTCGCTGTATGCCCTGTTGAGTGCAGTTATCTTAAATATTTCCAAGATTAAATACACCATATTGCTGATATTTAAATATATAACGTGTCTTTTTAAGTTAGAATTGCCATTCAGTGGAATTACGTATAATCACAAGACGACCATCACTTGCATTTTCTTCACGTCTGCAAAACAAATGTACAAAAACTCTCTTTTTTTTTTAAATAATAGTGATAGTATTACATTCAAACAATAGCATACTAGTTTCTCAGCATAATTGTTGTGGTTTTAAATAGCTTGTGACGCAGGGGTGCTTGTAAGGGACAGTCTTAACCAGTATATTGATGTTCATAAAAACAGATGCATCCTACTTCTTGGTTCAAACAACACTGACACACTGTCAAACTAAGTTTAGATGCCTTGCTGGTGCCATCATCATATTGCTACTGCTGTTGAGTCCATCAACAAAGGTGCAGAGTTGTATAAAATCTGCTCCAGAGCTTAAAATGCATGCCCACGACTCAGTGTTTACCATTGCCCTCCACAACAGCTAAAAACATGCGTCTGTCAGACAGTTACGTGTGTGAGATAGATGGTACAACACTGCAATATAGCATGAGAGAAAAGGTAGCCTGTGAGTTGATGGTGCACACAGCTGCATCACTGGTAAATGGGAAAAAGTGAAAAGTATGTTCCTGGCAGTTTAATTGCGTTAACCATTTTTCTGCATGGACATTTCCCCCTGCCTTATTATATAATCATTTATCCAGTTGTGTGGTAGATTATATCTGTTTCTCTCATTCCTTGTCTTTCTCTTTCCATGTCTGACACTTTTCTTGCTCCTGATAATTCTGAAGTTATCTCCTTATCTCCTCAGCTTCCTGATGTTGCTTGACTTGTTTCTACAGTCTCAGTGCCTGTTTGCAGTTAGCTGGCTTCTACAGTCTCCTCTTCCCACCGTCCGACTTTTCATGCTTCTGTTTTTCCCCCCATTCCCTCAGTGCTCCTTCATCCATGTCTGCCTTTCTCTGGGGGAGCTTTTCAGCCCACTACCGGCAGCCACAGCCCTCCACCACCATGTCCTGGTAATTCTTCAGCACCACTCGGTCTTGAGGGTCCAGGTAGAGCAGGGCGATGGGGCTGAGGGAGGTGGGGACGCAGCAGGCCCGAGGCACTGCTCCATTCACAGAGTTTACCAGAGTTTGCACCATGGCGTGGCTAGAGGAGTTCATGTGGTCGGCCAAAGGAAAGCGACACTCTCCCAGGCAGAAGAAGGCATCGTAGCCACTGGGCGCAATGATCCACTTGTCCCAGTTCACATCCTTAAAATCTACATATAGAGGATGACGGCGACATCTATTACGGGAAAGACGTTTCAGTTTCGCAGCACGACCTCCATTTCGTTTCACCCTTCCACGTTCACTCCAGCTTACCCCACCTTTATCGCCACCCCAGCCCTGCACCATATACCCTGTTTTCTTTTTGTCCCTGCCCCAGGCTTGGTCTCTATTGTGACCCCTGCTGCTGTTTCTGGCCCTGTCTTTTATCCCTTTTTTCCCTCGCAACCTCTGGCCACCACTTGGGGTCCTCCTGCCATGTTTGACCAAAGGTTCTCCACGTCCGTCATGACTATAAGTCACCAAGAGGGGTCTCTCCTGGGCCCAGCTGTGCTCATCCTGCCCCACTGACCTGCATACTCTCAGGTGTCCCTCTTTGTGTTCTTTGGCTTTCTCATCACCTACAGCAGGGGAGAGGCTATGGTCAGGGAGGGAGGAAGTGCTGTTCTCAGGTCTAACCTCCAGGAGGAAACCCAGGTTACCAGTCCCATCAAGGACCTCATGGAGGAGTTTTGCACTTAGGCTAAAAGCCTCCCAGAAAACACTTGCTTTATGACTGTGAAGACCTGTGGAGAGCAACCTTGTCTCCAGCAGCGTGGGCTCAGGGTCCTCATGGTGCTCAGAGAGGTATAGGTTTAGCCTGTGGGGCCCGGGGCCCAGGGAGGCTCTGTTACTGCGGAGGACCCGAAGCTCAGCAGAGACCACCCTCTCATCTTGAGGGATGGAGGAGATATTAAAGGAGATTTGAAACCTCTTCTGATCCACTGCTATGGGACTGTCTCCAAGGGGCTCTAACAGAAAGTGGAAGAGAGACACGATGGTACAGTAGGTTTAACTTAGGCTATAACTGACCACATGTGCATTTTACTCAAACAGATGTTGGCTGACATCAGACAAATTAGTTATTTGCTAGATCTTTCTAGAGGAGAAACATGCAAATAAGTTGCCAGGGTAGAAAGCTAAGGGAGGTAGTTTATGTTGATACTGTAAGTTCCTGCTTTTCCAAACTTTGCTTGAAGCCATAGTGTAACAAAGTGAACTGAACCAGATGCTTGGACTGAGGTGTTTGTGTACTTTAAATTTAAGGTAGTTAAAGCTGCACCTGGCCTAAAGTTTAGAGATAAACAATGTTACTCCAGGTGCGCTTAGGTGTTCTCTGCTTCTAAAGACTGATTACTTTCTCTGTTTGGAGCAGATAGGTCAGGAATTTCCAGTCTTACTTTATTAGTGTTGCTGATAATAAATCATTTAAATAAGTTCATTAGAGGCAATGCATTTATGGCAGAACTGCATTTTCTTGTCAGTGTGTCTTTGGAGGTCTGTCACATTATGGACTCAAACCATCATGCATCATGTCAAAATGTAGTTTTAAGACCTTTATCATTATAATTCACAGCTGGGTTTAATCATATACTCCACAAATCATTGAGAGATAAGAGTTATTCCAAAATTGGTAGCAATGCAATCAGTGGAAGTTGGTTGCAACAGGGCACTTACAATCAAGGGTTGCTGATCAGGATCAGAACTGCAGAGCAGAGTCCAGATTGCTCCCTCCAAAAAATGTGTGTTCCCTGATGTTTTCTAGTGTTTTCTAAAGTATATTTATATATAAGCATGCTCTCACACATATTTTATGTGAGTATGCTTTGTATATCATCTGGAGCACACAGATGAATCTTATTGGCTGTTTAGATTGCTAAATGGTGAGTCACACTAAACATCTACTGCTGTATTTTCATTATCTTCATCTATGGCTAATAAAAAAATTCAACAGAATGCACAAATAGCTTCCCTGAAACAACTGTTCAAAGGCCAAACAAACAATTATGGTTCAGATATTTTGATTGCAGTTTTCTATCCAATATATCTTCTTGACAACACAGCATCATGATCAGGGAGCTTACCACTGTGGTGGAAGCTGCGTACGGTGTTGGCTTGCTGAATGTGCTGGCTGGGGAAGTTAAATGAAGGATCCTCCACTAGATGGTACTGCTGCTGGTGGAAACGGTAAAGGTCCAGAATGTAATGGGGCACCGGCACTCCAGGTCGAGGGTCAGGCTGTGATTGCAGGCCCAACCGGCTCAGGAGTAAATTCTGGATGGTCTGAGCAAGGTTGGGCTCCAGGCGGGAACCAACCGATGGGTGTGACAAGGAGGAAGGAGTGGGGAACACCCTGCCATGGTCGAACTCGCTGGTGTCTCCACCCTGGCGACCAGACGAGGCTTGAGGTAGCAGCAGGACCATGAGGAGCAGGAGGTTAGCAGGGAACATGGTGGATCTGGGGGAAGAGAGGTGATCAAGAGATCAAGGGATGTATGTGGCGAAAAAAAAAAGAAAGGATATGGTAAATTGAAGAAAGGGTGGGCAAAAATGGAGAGCATTAATTCAAACATCAAGAAACATGAAAGCAGATTGCACTTTTCTGTCCCTTTAAATGTAGTTGCTTGGAATGGAATTTTTTTGTGTTTTATACAGAAAAAAGATAAATCATGTGACAAAATGACACAATGTAAAGTGAAATATTGGTTGAGAAATCTGCAAAAGAGATAGTTCCTATAAGATGTTTTTGGACTCCGTATATCATGCCTTTGTCTTCACCTTCCTGGACACGCTAGTTTCTCATTAGTCTTTAGCTTTCATGTGGCATCTGCTCAAGATATACAGCTTATACTTCTACAGAACCATATGAAGTTATTTGCTTGTTACTCCTGGCTGCAGTAAACAGTGCTGTTTTTTTTTTTTTTCACTGTTAATTTTTTGTGAACTCCTTACCTCTCAGGCCAATATATCTCCTAGGACACCTAACCAGGAGTAATTAAACAGTCTATAAACAGTCTATATTCTGTAACGTGATCTTATATGTGTCTGTGTGAATGACAATGCTGTGGACTCTAGTGACATGTAATGGAGTTTCAAAATGACAGGTTATTTCTTCTTCTTTCTTCCTTTTCAAATCACTGTTCACTGATCAGCATTCAGTAGCTTTGCCTGTGTGAGTGAGTGAAAAACAGATACTCACTGAAAGGCCTAATCAAAGTGACCCTCAAATTTCTGCTATGGTCCCTTAAAATGAAAGTGTTTAACGTTGGGTGTCTGATCAACAGCTTGGGTGTTTTTTTTTTTTTTTAACCAATCAGAATTGAGAATATGGGCTTAAAACGGTTTACATCATTGAAAACATTTACATTTATAATTCAGATGCAGCTGCTGTTTGATGATGATCCTTTTTTATGAACACCTACCAGTTTAGTCTAGTGTCAGTGCTTGAATTGTGGTGGTGGGAAGACCCTTTTTTTTTTTTAGATTTGGATCAACTGCGTTTAAAAGTGGTACACTGCAACAATTATTGACTTTGGACTTCTACAGGTCAGGAGGATAAGATTACTCTTCTGGAAGAATGTGGACATGCTGTCAATAGGAATGTGGACAAAAGAACTGACATCTTGTCTTGCTTTGGACAGACTGACACATACTGTTAAAAGAGCAGCTTTTGGGAAGTCATAGTTTTATTTGCTATGAAAACTATACAGTGATACTTTTTTGGGGAGTGCGTGGACATGCAATATGTTGATGTTAAATTTCAAATAAAAAATACAATTAAAATACATTATGTTCAAAAGCTAGGAGTAAACATGCCAATGTGGGCACAGGTGTCTGACACATCATTGCATATACTGTAAAACCAAAAAAAAAAAAAAGACAGGAAAGAGAGAAAGGAGCAGAAGGACAGTAGTTTAGTTAGTGTTTGGGTCTGATATTGAAGACGTTTGGAGAGTTTAGCTGTGCGTGTAGTTTTAAGACCATGCAAACAGAAATCTCTGCCGAATCCAATAAACTACAGTTTGCAACTTTTGTGGATTGTGCATGTTCACCTGCTAAATTCATGTTTTGTCCTTGCCTGCATCAGTGATTCAAACCAAACAAACCCAGAGGCCACAGCAAAAGTCTTATAGCCCCCCCCTCAAACTAACTTAAAAGAAGTCATCAGCTTATCTTCCTTTCAGTGCGGGAAGACGACCACAGACAAGGGTCACACAATTATGACTGCGACCTGGCTAACACCCTGCACCTCTGTAGTGCAGGTGTAAATAACTGAGCCAGTAATTACAAACCAGCAAGTCAAGTGCCCCCTTGACTGGAAGAGGTTGAGGTCAGAGCAAAGGAATAAAACCTGTTTAGGGAGGGACAATACAATCTGAACTGCAAATGAACTGAAGTGTACAAATACAATAATAAAATAAAAATAGAAATAATCTTTTTAAGTGCAATTAAATGAAATTCTCTCTCTCACTTACTCGAGGAAGAGCCCGAGCTCTCACAAATCTCCTCTTTTTCCTTATCTCATCCCGCTAAGGGACAGAGGATCGATTAGGTCCTCCACAGCCAGATAACAGAGGTGTTTATGGTCGAGCGAACACATAATGACACTGTAATGACTCCTAATCTGACCACACTGTCAGAAAAGGAGTTAAAAAGAGGTCACAGGTGTGAAGGTGTGTAGATAGCTAAGCTTGTGTGCTTGTGTATATGTGTGTTGCTCATATGGTACATGGTTCAAAGGGCAGGCCTGGGAAAATAAGCCACCTTCAAGCGTGGGATTGTTTCTAGCTATCCATTAAACTTATGCAGCCCCACCCAGAGCTGTTTAACCTGGGGCAACGAAGCGGAGGACAATTATAGATTAGAAACTCTGCTGGACGGCCTCTCCCATATACTGTGGAGGATTGTAAAGCAGATTAAGAACAACAACACCACCTCTCTCCTGTACTTTCCTCACCTACAAAACCACCCAGGTGACTCTGGGGTTCAAAGTTTCAGTCATCCCACAGTTGGGTGTGTCTCAGCTTGTGCCAGAGAGAGAAACCCAGACAAAAACACTGAATGAGGTTGCGAGGAAAGGCCGGCTCACCCTGCATCACACTGACACACATACAGCATCTCTCTTCTCCCTGGGTGTCTGTGTTGACTGGTTCTATCTAATTTAAACCAGACAAAAAGGGTTCAGACCTGATTTAGCACCTTTAAGTGTCATGTGAATCAGGGTGTCACTCACCCTGATGTCGACTCATTCCAGTTAGTCAGAAAAGCTGACATTTTTATGATTGCACCCCCCCAGTTTCTGTTTTTTTATGTCTGACTGTCCCTGCCTCCCTGTACTCTTTTTATTCTTTTCCTCCTTGGCATTAATCTGGACTGATAAAATGTTCCTGGGTGATAAAGAAGGAGGGTGTATGATGAATGGATCAGGGGCGAGGTGAGATGAGGGCTTGTCGTTCAACAGCAGTGCTTTGTGCATGTTTTCCCTGAGGTAATGAATGCAGCTCAGCCTATTACAGATGTCAGATGTGACCTGAGCTGCTGAGCAGACAGTAGCATGACCATGGCAGGCAAGTGCCGTCGCCGGAGTCCTTTTAAACTCGCTGATCACAACCTCTGACCTCTGATGTTCATTTCTAACTCCTGTTGTTTCTCTTTTTATCTGTTTATTTCAAACCCTGCTCCCTTTCCCCGTCTTCCTTCCTCTCAGCATTCCTTGAACTTTGTCCTTTAGCTTCATCCTTTATGTTGTCACATATTATGAAAGCACTTTACTCTTTTTTCATTTTCTTGGTTCATTCATCAGTTGTATGTTTTTCTGAGCGTCTTCTCGGTCTGTAGCTGTTTCTTGTTAACAGTTTTTAACAGTTCAGTTTTTTCTGTTTCTCTCCATCACCTTTTTATTCCCTATCTACCTCTGTCCCTTTCCATCTCTCCCATTAATGTTTCTTTTTTCCCCCCTAAGCCTTAAATGAATGGTGTTTTTGCGGAAGAGTGCGGCGGACTGTTACCGGGCCAGAGGGCCGTAATGTCACTGCAGCCGGCTGATTTATCCACCGCCGCTGTCTTCATGTTACGCCTGGTCCCTCAACTTTCCCTTCCTGTTGTTCTTCCCGTGTTTCTTTTCCCAAATTCCTCCTCTCACTCTCCCTGATTTCTCTCACCCCTTTCCAGCTCTCATTTTTCTAAGCTGCCGTCTCATTCTTTCAGAACATGATATGCGCAGCATTCATGCCATTGGGTTCATTTTCTCGCTCTGAGCATATTCAGTAAAGAATCTGTCATGTCTGAGTGCCTCACGAGCCCAGATGTGTGTACACATCCACACCTGAGAACACTTCTGAGGATGTAGCTGTATTCACTGCTGCTCTTTTTTCCCCATTGAGGCCCTAACACATAAACTGAGCATGCTCGCCATAGGCTGTATAATTAACTGTGAGGTTATGACTGCACCATATTCCCCATGCTTAACTAGTCATTAATGAATGAGCAGAGGAGGTAGTATATAATGGGGGTGAGGTGAAAAATATTAAAAAAACAGTTGCAAATGGATTTGTGGTTCTGCTTTCTGAGGCGTAACAGATGAAATCATTAAGAACAATATTCCAGGTAGGCTGCTGCGTGTTTTTTTGTTTTATTGGACTCTATTAGAACAGCACTCTAATTCATCGCAGCTGGTCCAATTAGCTGGCTAATGACCCAAACGTCCTTTTGCTCACATGCAAACACACATGTGTCCACGCTAATGGTACAGGGTTAAAACACATACCCACTGCCAGTCAGAGTGACTGCTAGCACGTCCTCAAAGACACACACTAAGATACAACTATGGAAGAGCTGAGTGAGAGAGTGGCTGGAAATAGACACACACACGCACACACTGGTGTGGTTTAGTGGACATTCAGTAGTGGAGGAAATCCAAAATTTTACTGTTTCCACCACATAACTGCACCCTACTTTATTTGACTCAGGTATCACATCTGCAAACACACAGAAACACTGTGTTTAAGCATTAGTCATATTAATGTGATCTTGTGCTGAGCATCAACAGGTCTCCATGTCCAACTTGGCTTGTACAACTTACAACTCGTCTCCTTCATCCTCATTTTGTTCTCAGTGTCTCGTCTTTTTTTCTTGGCCTAGGATTCCTGAAGGTTTCAGTGGGGCCTCCTGTTAACCACAAGCGCATTGTGGTTAACAGGAGGCCCCGCTGAGGCAGAACACTGCAAAAGCATCAGTGGAAATACTGACATATCTAACCCGTGGCTACTGAAAGTGCAGAGACTGCCCTTGTTGTGTGTCTGACAGCTAACCCAATGTGAAATACAGAACAAAAACACACCTCTGCTTTTCACATTAAAGCTGCTGAGCGCTAACACTGAGGGCCAATTCATTCTGTGTATGTTGCAGTGGTGGTGAGTTACATTATGCTCTTTGAACTCATAATGGGCACATTATTCTTGAACAAGTTGCTTACCGGACAAGAATTTGATTGAGCAACACAGTGTGCCAGCAGTGTATGCATGTGCATGAGTGTGTGTGTGTTTAAGAGTGTGTGTGTGTGTGTGTGTGTGTGTGTGCGCGCGCGTGTGCACGATTTTCCCCAGAGTGACTAATGGGTTCAGCAGTGCAGTTCCTGTGGCCTGTGTCTTGACAGACAGACGCGTGTGTGTGTGTGTGTGTGTGTGTGTGTGTGTGTGTGTGTGTGTGTGTGTGTTTGTGTGCATGAGAGGCGTAGGGATGTAGTACTCACGTCCAGGTGTTGCGGGCTGTATGCAGAGTCCATGGTTTATCCTTGAGCTCCAGTGTTACGATCCCTTGGCTCTCGCTCCTGCTCCTTTGGACAGAATGAACAAAGTGAACTATTTACCTGTTTTTCTCTCTTGTCTATCTTTTCACCTCTCTCAAGGTAACCGGTCTCTCCTGTGTCTCCTATGTAAATGGACTGTGGGTAACGCTGCTCGCTCCATGTTTTTCTCCCCTTTCTGCTCCCTTGCTCAACCTCTCATCCTGTTGTCAGTGTCAGATAAGCAAACTCTTAAAAACATCCACCGGCTTCCCCTCTGACTGCCTGCCTGCCTGACCCCTGCTAGAAGGCAACTCCCTTTCTCTGTCGCCTGCACTTCCACCACTGGTTGTTTAAAACACACTGGTACCACTGCTGTGCATGGAAGCTGCAGGAGGAAAAAGAGTTGTGCCTGTCTATCTGTCTGTCCTGTATCATCGGCAACAACTCCCTCTTGTTTCTAAAACCTCCTTACTATGTCTCTCTCCTTTCCTCTCCACTCTGTTCCTCCCTTTTGTATCTCCTCCCCTTTCCTCTCTCTCTCTCTGTCTCTTGTTTTTCACTCACTCTCTCTCTCTCTCTCTCTCTCTCAAACAGTCACACACATCCACAGGCACTTTTTTTTTCTTGCTTTTGTGTCCAGTTGGTAAACTCAGTTTAACTCTAATTGACTTTCCTGGCTACTGATCCACCCAAATAGTGATGTCACTGAGATCGGCCCCTGTACATTAACACGCTGTTATCTGTCTCTCTCCCTACCTCCTTCTCCCTCTCTCATACACACATACAAACACACATGCAAACAAGCATGAGTTCAAAGACTCACAGACATTCTCGTACACACATAATCACGCTAAAGCGAAACCAAAAACACTCAAAACACACACATTCACACATGATGTACAATCATACAACCTGGTTCAGATAACCTTAAGGTCAGCATGCAGAAGAAGACTAATCAATTTCCACAGTTCCTTCTATAACAAACTCACCTGCTGCTTTTGGCTGGCACCATTTTACTTTACGCCCCACATTCTCACAGACAATTGCTCCGTGATTATAAATACGAGGCCCCATGACACTGAAGAAGAGCAAACAGGTTCAGTTACAAGACAATAGGTATGAATGGATGACTCATAAGAGCTGCCATGAAGTCACCATGGTTGAGTTTTGTGATTGGATGGAAGTAAATGTCGAGGTAAAAAAAAAAAAGGAAAAAGCAGGCTGTACTTCTCCACTACGGGTTGAAGCAAGGTGCATCTGTCCTTCCAGTGCAGAGTGGGAGGCGGGGTGAATTTGTATTCATGGGGTGGGCCCATGAGAAAATGTCTCTTTAGGATGCATCGTCTCACATATTAGATCTCATCTGGAGAATCGCTTGCCCACGTCCCTTTGCTCCTCTACTCTGTCCCCTCCACTTGCTCTTCCCATCCACTCTCATGCAAACACACAAAAACCGCATCCGCAGACCTCATTCATCCCAAGGCTGAGTAATTGTCCCAGTGCACAAACACACTCTAGCTTAGTTCCCTCAAATACATCATTTGGAAAGTAACAATCGAAACAATCCAAATTACTGAAGTTGTTGAAATGAAACAGTAATGAAATTTGTACTTTCTCACATACTCTTCTAAGCCTAAACAACAAATCTACAGAATTTCACAACATTTTTCTGTCTGAGTGTTGAGTAGGTACAGAATATAAACTTCAAACTTGGAGTAAAAACCTTCATGTAATGTTAAAACCCACCTGACACTGATCTTTGATCTCCTTGATGGGAAGTTTAAGTGAAAACAGAATTTTGCTTTTCGGGTCAGTTAAGGTGTATTATGGTGCAAGAGCCAGGAGGCAATTAGCTTAGCTTAAGTTAAACACTGGAGGCAGTGGGAAACAGCTAGGAAACCACTGCACCTGGCTGTTTGTTGCCAAATTGCTTAGCTCCATAGGGATTTTTCTCATCTTGAAGCTCCACAAAGAGACAGAATAATTAACAAAACCAGATGTTATGTGAATTCAAAGTCTAAAACATGAAAAATTCATTGGTATGGTCCTTTACAGTGAGACATGTGAGCATTTGTTCTATAAGAATGGATAAAGGCCGGTAGACATTCAGGGTTCAGACATCACAGCTGTCACCACAGCCCTGGCTTCGCTAAGTGCCTTCTCCAAATGAGCAGTAATTCCAGCCTCCAGGTTTCCCATCCTCTGGAAAAGCCGTCGGCTGCCTGTCCCGCTGACTTCCGATGGGGGTGGAGAAAAACTTTTAAAGTAATACCTCACCGCCCTCTTAACAAGCCATCCATCCATCCTGCATCCCGGTGTTCCCACCTCCATACCGCTCCATCCCTCCATGGAGAAGGGGGCCTCGGTCAGAAGAGGAGAAAGAGGGTGTTTGATTTTATTCCCTGTTCATCTACCTCCTTACTTCTTTTTCCTCTTTCGGCAAAATGTTGCGCATATTTACGCATTGATCAACATGGTCATCAGTCAGTTTGTGGAGGTAGGAAGGAGAGCAGTCAACCTGGATAGAAATGTGGGTTGGCCTCAAAGCAATAGCTGTAACAGCTGTAAACATATACTTAACACACACACACACACACACACACACACACACACACACGGGTGTGGGAATTATAATATGGGAAATGATAAAGGCTTTTATTCCTTTAACAAATATCCACAATCCACATTAAAATGAAGAAATGATTGTCAGGATTTTTGTTCCTATTATAGGGCTTGTATTTTTCTAACTATAGAAGATAAAATAATCTATCACTGTGATAGCCTTGTTATGACTATTGTAATTTTATGTACAGACTGTTTATATGTCTTTAGGTGTTTTATACATTACTATCACAAATTGTAAACTTCAAAACTTAAACTCACAATTTATAATTGGTAACACTTTCATAACACAGCCTGTGAGTTACAGTGTAATGTTGTTATATGAATGAAGTACCGATGAAGTAGCTAATGGTTCCAACTGGTGCACACATGTAGATACAGTGGAAGAAACAAGACTATGGACTGGAAGGGAATAACATCTGGTCATTTTAGGGGAAACAAGTAAAAAGTGAAAACCAAGTTTTTTTTGTAAATACTGGTACCTATGGGAAACAGTATTGGAAAACAAAACTGAAGTTCTGTAAAATTGTATTCCCTCTAGTTCTCCAATGTACCACCATTTGTGGCCCAGTTGGAATTATTAGTGTTTTGTTGTTGCCTTATGTTATAATGTGTTACAAAGAAATCTCTCGACAGCTGTAGCTAAATGAGTTGTGAATCTGAATCATTATATTATGTTCAGAGGAAGGTCATAGGAGCTTAACTCTGACTCCAGCACTGTGCAGTTGCAGTGACTCTAATCTAACAAGGTGTGGACTCCAATGTGCAACTAACAGGCAGAACTTAGAGGATAAAAACAAAGTTTACTGGGTCATTGCTCAGAAAAGGGGTTTTGTTATAGACAGAACCAAATCCAACGAGACATCAGCATAACTAGGATAACCTGAAAGAGGTCTTTGGCTTAGAGCAGGTGGCTATACCGAGGTGGGAATTAGGATCTGGGGCAGATTCCAACTTGTTAGTACCTGTACAAATGTCAATAATGCAAATACAGAGCAGCAATACAAACCATATGGATAATGTAGTACAAAGTAAAAGTTGTTTCAGGAGACATGTTTAGTATATTAATGTTTAAGTGACTTAATGCTGCTCTAGTCAACGGTTTTACATCAAGACTGGATCAGGTTTCTACTTGTAATGGCAGGTGATGAACCCACAGAAAACTTCGACCCAACTCAGCAGTTTATTCTCAGCTCTACTTGAGGTTTTTATGTATTTCACCTGATTGTTTGAGCTTTTCCAGTCTGGACCTTTACCTATGTGGTTCAATGGATCTCACTGCTCTACACCAGCTGTCTTTAGCCCAAACAGCTGACAGACAAGATTAGTGACTCGCTAATGATAGAAGTGGAACATTTAGCCGCTAAAGAGTCAAATATTTTCCTCAGAGGTTAAGGAAACCCAAAACAGAGCCAAAAGGCTTTCCAAGATTTTCCAGGTGGTGAGAAGCATAACTCAGTGTGAATACTAGAGCTCTTTAAAAGAAGCTGTTCTCAGCTTTACTGCACGTTGGCATGACAAGATATCAGTCAACACAATCATATACAGTATACTGTTCAAAAACCTCCATCAAACCGTTTGGTTTTCTTTGAAATAATAAATGAGATAAAGTGAGATGAGGTAGTGCACCAATATCGACGTTACAAGTCACAACCCAAAATGATATTTCTGCTTTATTTTGAATGAACAAGGCCATTTTCATAAGGACATGTGACACATTTACTGCAGTTGGCAACACATATTATCTTTTTCTGAATAATTAAACCCAGCTATTAAATCACTTAATGTAAACCTGCGTGAAAAGGACAAATAATTAACACTGAGCCATGGAAAAAGTTAAAGTTTACTCCTATTATTTACTGTAGAACTAATGAGTGTCGTGAGCTTGTAAATGTTTTGTTGTGTTACAACAAATAGTTAATGAGTGCTGTCACTGGTCTAAAAATGAAACCAGTTAAGTGACACTGATAAAGATCAACATAACATGAAGTGCTGCTTGGAGAACTTAGGGAAACAATGGAGCTTAATCACTTGGTTGTCTGTAGACTTTTTTCCAAAATCAAATTTTCCTGAGAAGAGCACGTCACGGAGCAGTATGAGTCATGAGAAGAAAAGCCTTGCAGTCCTAAAAATAAGCAAAGATTGATGTTCGAACACTTACTGTGATCGATGCCTCACTAGGAAACAGCCTGAATGACAAACACAAAGAGCTGGAGACTCATTTCTGCGATGACCTTATATTTACCCTCACTGTGTTTTTTTAATTAACTACACTGGTTTGCTTGTTCTAGATGCCTTTGATGTGCAACTGTGAAACTTTATAAACTTCACAGAAAAAGATATGTATGTATTATTTGCTGCACATACTGTTTACAGTAAATGCAAACAAAGGATGTCATAAAACTGACCTAGAGCCCAATGGAAACAACTATGGTTTACATGTTTACATCAATAATCATCTTTGTGCAAACTTCCATTGCAAATTTAGATTTATTGACTCAGATTCATGCAAGGCTGTGCAATACTACAATTACAAAGCAGAGGTTCCCACTAGGACACACTACATATCATATCATAGCATTCTTCAAGAAGACTCATTGGAGTTTTTAACGTTAATATATTTATATGCACCAGCCATGAGAGACTAACCTGATTGATTGATAAAAAAAAAAAAAAAAAAAATATATATATATATATATATATATATATATATATATATTTTATTATATACACATTTTTTGCAGTGACAGAGCATCAATCAGACAAAAGTACCCTTTAGTTTTAGTCACACTGTCAAACAGCAAAGTTTGTAGTAATGAGATGAACACAGCCTGATGATAAATACAAATGTTACTGTATATCTGCTGGAACGAAACTAGTAAGCATTAAGTGCATAAGAGACACAAGAGCAACAAGATGAGAAAAGTGTTTAGATTGGTGGTTAGATAGTTCCAGTAAATACTTAGACAGTCTTTGCTGTTTTTATACATTGAGTGGGCCTTAGAGGGTAATGACACTGCAAAAAGAAAAAAAAAAAAAAAATGAAGGATGATTTGTGAGCGTTGTGTGCCGGGAAGGACAAATAGATGTCAGAACAAGGAACACAGAGAGTGGAGAGGGGGCCAGAGATGAGATTTCATTAGACGTTCACAAGAAGTAGTCCACTCCAGTGAAATGCCCACACATCCTGCATGAATGTACACACAGACAGAGCCATAGACACATGCACACACACACTAACAAGACTATACACAAACAGTGCCTGACATTTTTTATCCACCAGCAAGGAATTCCAGCATGAGTTTCTGCAGTGATAAGATTTCATTCCTCTATCCTGAGGTCACTGTTTATGGAGAGAGATGTGAGGAATAAATGTGTGTGCACGTGTTTGTGTGTTTCTCATGCCATAACCTCATGTCTGCTCTCCTGCCTACTTACTCACTCAAACCTGTACTCCTCTCCGTCCACAATTTCATTAGAAAACATTAGGAACAATGCTTGTGAACCTGCTAAAAAAGAAAACTTGCAGGATCTAGCAATTTATTTTATTTAAAATTCTCTCTGCAGCACCAGAAGGGACATGCTGCATCATATAGAATTGCTTGAGTTAAATAGTATGTAACATGCAACATGTTTAATTTAGAATAGGGTATTTATCAGAATGCTAACCTATAATACGTCCTGTGCATCTCCCATCCATCCATTCTCCTAATATCATCTCATGAGGGTGGAGTGGGGGAAGCCAACGCACCCATGAAAGACAAAAAAGCCTCACCAAAAAGTGTTACAGCTACTATGTTGGAGAAGTCAGATTATGGACAGAAATAGGGACAGTGATACATCAAAAACTGTGAGCAGGTATGAGAGAAAAGGCAAAGCTAATATTCCGAAATGCAAGTAAAATGGAAACAGGAAGTCTCATGATCACACTCCTTCACAGCACATTTCAATCATATCACGTTTGTAGATGCTAAAGACAAGGTCACTGAAAAGGCTGAAAATGATGCTTTTTGTGTGTGTGTGAGTGAGACAGAGCATCCTTTAAGCTGATATGTATTCATTATCTTGCTTCAAGGACATTTAAACAGGGATGGACTTGTCTTTCATTCAAACACTCACATAGAGTACACACTCCAGAAACTACTACTGCTGCTGCACAAATTCATTCAGTAATTCAGCGGGGGGACATGCACACAAACAAACAAACTGACAGATCTCTTCTTTTTTATCGGTGGAGACTGTCACCAATGACCCACTGTATTGCTCATAGCAGGAAAGTGTGCCCACATAATTTAAATTTCAGGTCAAAAGATCTTTGATTTTTTTTTTTTAATTTGTGTCTTTTTTGCAGATGACAAGTGAGATGTGTATGAAAGTTAAACAAGGTCTTAAACAAGCAAGGCATAAGTCGTAAGTCAAGCATCAGGTTGGAGAATCACAGTAAATAAAGTCAGCACAAATATCTTGAAAATTAAAACCTTAAAAGTCAAAAAAAGGCAACAACCTTCTTGCTTTGGCTGGTTGTATGTGGGGTAGTAGAAGCATCATGCTCCTCTGGAGGAGGAATTCAGAAGGAAAACGATCCAGTGCCGTGCGCTGTAACTACCTGGGCACTCCACAAGGTTTTTACACAACAGCCAGTGGAATAAAGACTTGAAAAATTAGTGGAATCAACAATCTCTCTCCAGAAATACTCACTAATGAAACCATACTATTATAAATTGCACACACAGTAATTTGCACTCACACATAAATAGCATCTGACTACATCTCTGTCTGGTACAGGTAAGTACCTTTGGCTTTTTGAGTATATTGAGCAACTGTTAAAGGCGATTCCAGCTCCTGGACTGGTGGATATGCTATTAATACAGTCAGTGTATATTTTAGAAACCAAGTGCCAGCAAACACAGATGCCAGACTCAGTCTCTGCTGGCACACACTCCTCCAGTGGAGGTCATATACAGTTTAACGCAGACGGCAGATCATTAGCAACATTATTCTGAAACATACAGCAAAGTGGATAATGCATCACAGAGCTGAAAGTTTTTCTTTAAATAGAGGGAAAAAAGACATTTTCTCATCATGCTCTTCTGGAGGAGGAATAGAGAAAAGAAAATGATCCACCATTATAAATGCCTGGTGAGATGAATTGCATAAGCATTTCCATATTTTAAATCATTTTTATTTCTTCTCCTTGATAGTTGTAATTTATTTTACTGTGTACATTCATTCTGTATTGGTTTCAGCTTGACCTTCATCCACAAAGCCCCTAACCTGTATGAACGGTGCTATACAATCAAAGCCTGGTTGAGGTTAGATCAATTTAAAGCTATTCAGAAACTATTAAAACTCTGAATTTAACGAACGTGCAGGCATGAAGCGAAGATGAGCAGGTACCGTCACCATTTTGTGCACGGTTCTACAAAAACGTACGCTGCCTTGTTTGTATAGGAAACGAGATGCACATAAAGCACACGTGTCTGCGTGCTCGCATGCTGCCACACAATCACTGTACGTATATTACAGGTTTGTATATGCATCCATGTGTCTGTGTGTGGTCGGTAATAACAGGAAGCTGGCCCACCATGTTGACACAAACCTGCCTGGGTGATTGGCCATTTGAAATAAATAAACAAACACACGAGAGACCCACTCAACCCACAAGCAGCAGAGGTATCCGTGAGACTAAAAATAAGAAAGCGCTCCACGCCATCAAACCCAAACAGGAACACCTGGAGCGTGCCCCACAACTCGCGCCCGTTGTCATGACAACCTATTGCCTGCAAACAGTTTATAGTAGGAGGAGGAGGATGAGTGGGAGATTTTGCAGATGCCATAGGAATTAAGTAAAGATAGTGGACAACCTACAGTATATAGAGATAAAGAAAAGGAGATTGGGACAAAAATGTAAACTTTAAAGCAAAAGAGAGAGACTCAGGCTGAGATGGGGTTTGAGTGGAAATTGGTACTAGTCTCAAAGTCAGCAGGTGGCTGTGGTGCACCAAGGCTACGAGACTAACAGAGGAATGCATGTGCATAAACAACAATCCTCCCTAAAATGTAAAAACTAAATAGTCATATGTATGCAGCAAATGACAGCACGCCCTCTCATCTAAAGGGAGGGAAATGATAACAAAGGAAGTTGAAGGAAGATGTGGTTCAAGAAAAACTGTGTGAATGTGAATAAATTATCGTATGGTCAGAGAACAAGGACTGGGCTCTTACACCAGCTGCAATAGGACGTGCACTGCTTTCGTTCCTAAATTGACATTTGATAGACCATGACCCTAAACAGCAAGTCATAGCTTAGAAACCATGACCAGACATGGCAAAGCTTTTACAATATGTTAGAAAGAGTTAACCAGCTTTTCATCTAGTGTGTTACTTTACCTTCATTTTGTAAACTTCCATTGGATTTCCAAGGTGATAAATAAACTTTCAGACACTACACACTGCCCCGTCTGACCTGCACTGGTTGGCAAGCAAACCAAGACAACACAGACCTTTTCTATATGAAACTATTCTGCAGTGCTGTGTTTGCATGGTAGATGATCAGGCTTTGGGCTCCTCTGGGAGGTTAAAGTGCCCCTGGAACAGCTGCAACACCTACTCATATTTCTCTTTGGGACAGTGTGAGAAAACATTAGTCTTCTTTTGTACATAAACTAAAAATGCAGTCTCACAACTCACGAGGTGGCAGGAAGAACCAGCTGCATCTGGAGTATGCGTGTGTAATAACATGACTTAGCATATGTTTCGTCTGCACACTGTTTGCAGACATATACAGTGCACACATGTGGAGGATGTGCATTTGTTCTTTGGTGTAGAAGAGCATGTCTGTCTGCATTTGTGTATTTTCCATAAAGAACACGCTGTACATATGTGAGTGTTATTTATGCATCTCCTTGCTGTCTCTGAATGTGTCAGCTCCAGATGTGCTGGGGTCAGAGCAGGGTTGCCCTTCCCAGTCCAGATGTGTCCAGGTGTGACCTACAGTGCCATGGCATGAAACCCAGGCTTAAACCCTGAAACAGGTTCAAGAGAAATTTCAAAGAAAAGGACAAAATGTGAGAAAAAACATTTCAAACATGTACCCAGCAACTCAATGACTCAATGACGTGTCCATTAAACTGATATGTCCTGTTGATGCACGGCTCTGTGTTACTTTGTGCTAAAATGAATGAACATCTCTGGCTTGAATAAGGTAATCAAGTGATTCATCTCTATGTTACTATCTTTGGCAGGATGTGCTTGTCTGCCCAAGCAGGACAGCTGTGTCCGTTGATATCTTCAACAAGGAGAACGAGACCGAGCTTAAGAACAGAGATCTGGCATTTTTACAACAGGAAAGGGGCACTCAAATCTTACATTCTTTGGCAGTGTTAATGGAGAGAGTGAAATGCAGAGACAGAAACAGACAGAGGGGGATCTATGGGTTCAAAGAGATTTTTAAAAAAGATGTTGATTGTGAAAGAGATTGGTTGGATGAGTAGAGTTTAGAGTCTGCTCTCTGATTTGGGTTTTGAGTCTGTGGTGGAGAACATGAGGAGAAGATGTTCTCTGCTTGTTATCTAGCGTGACTGTTTACTCAGATTCCTACTCACAGATAGCATCAGCAAATAAGCTGCAGCCAAGTTGACATGGTGTTGGACCAAGCCAAAGCTGACCTTTTGCCTTCGTGAACACACGCACACACACACACACACACACACACACACACACACACACACACACACACACACACACACACACACACACACACACACACACAGTTGTGCACACACTCAAACTAAAAAACAAACACTCAGTATGTTCCTTAGAAAGTTTAGTTAAATTGAAGAAGAGTAATTTAAAGTTTAGATTTTGTGAGCTGCCATGTAGGATTTTGTTGTCATTATATGCAAAAAACCCATAATAGTCTATATACTGTATAAGTGTTTAACTTCTAGAATGAATGAAAGTGTCAGTCCATCAAAAATGACAAAAGGTAAGTACATGACATCTCATCATAGAGTGGAGTTTATTTTCCCACCATTCAAAGAAATGTTCTGTTTTAAGAGTAAATGCTCAGCAACAGCATGTTCTGTGTTCTGTGGATTGTGCAGAGTAAACAGGACAACAATTCTGATGTTGCTGATGATTTTCCTCCCGACTATTCATCTAAGCTGTGTTCATATTGAAGGATGTATGTCTGTTAGCCTTCAGTACCATGCAACCTTCTTGTAGCAAGGAGCAAGAAGTCAGAGGATGGTGTTATTGAGAAGTGTAAAGCATATTTGACTTTCATGCAAAAAAGTTGATTTCATGCTTTCATTACTGTTTTTTTTTTTTTTTGTTGTTTTTAAATCAACACTAAAATTTTTCACTAATCTTAACCAAGCATAACCATAAAGGCCTTGCACAGCTTTGGTTCACCCAGACAGGTAATTTCACTTATTTTGTCTGATTAGACCTGTTCCCAAATCTGTGTTGGCGTATGAACACTTGAGTTTGTTATCCAGTCCAATTTTCCAATTAGCTTCGTTGCACCTCATAATATGAGCCAAATTAGACATTTATCATTTTCTGTTCAAACACAGAGTTTAGTGACCTAAACATAGTCCACCCAACTTCAACCTGAGGCGAGGTCTAATCACCCAGAATAAAGTGGGTGTATCAGGCCTTTAATCTTAGTACCACAGTTTAAAGAGGATCTTTCTGTAATCCTAATCTTACTGTGCTTGCAACTAGTCCTGCAATTTACACGCCCATATGGTAACAATAATAGGACCCATAGAAATGTACTGGTTACAGGCGTACCATACAAATAAGAGAAATCCCCAGGTAATGGTGGGATATAAGCTGCATTTGGTCCTCTCTGTTCATGTAGTGAATAGGTATGTACCAATGGAGTGACTGTATTACAAGGTTACAATAGCTGCTATTAATATGTAAGCATATTATCTTTCCAACTCCCTACAGCCAAATCCCTCCTTCATATATTCTTTCTATTTCTTCATTCCTGTCTTTATTCCTCTGTGCGACAGAGCGATGTGACAGTAGAGAGCAGACAATGTCGGGTTACCCTAGTAACTTGGGAAGGAGGCTGGAAGTATTCTGGGTGGGCACCGTCCCTCCTCCTGCTGTGGCGCGAGTCCCACTGATGATTCACCAGCAGGCACGATGAAGGTTGGCGACCCCAATTTGAGTAAGGAAGGAGGAGGAGGAGCAGGAGAAGAAGGCGGATGAGGAAGGTGGATGCCTGCGTCAGTGGCACTTGCTAATAGGCAGATGTCCTTGTCCCTGACACAAGTAAATCATGTCTCTTGGGGGAAAAAAAGAGAGGAGGGGAGGAAGGGAGGAAACAGTAAGGCAGAGATGGAGATTACCGTCTGGAGGAGCGAGGCGGTGGGCTGGACGTGAGTGCGTGTGTAAGTGAAATTATAAGCAATTAGCTCAACCTCTGAGCCCACTGTAGAAATACTGTTTTAATGAAGACAGAAAACAAGCACGGGGGAAGCCAAAGAAGGTGAACTGGCCCAGTTTAAGTGTTTCAGTCTGTTTAGGGCGAATGGACTGAGTTGAAACAGGTGAGCAGCAGAGATGGAAGAGTGGAAGAAGACCAAAAGAAGGAAAAGATTCATTCACTAAGAAAAAGTCACAAATAAGATACAAGCAAATGTCTTGAATTCAAAATGATAATTAGGGAAGATAAGTAGAAAAGTATATATATATATCTATATATAGATATATATATATAGCAACACATAATCAATAGCAGAAAACAGAAAAAGCAGAAAGCAGTAAAGTCATTAGGTACAGTGAAGAATACATACTGTTCATTCACTGTTCACCCTAATACTGGTTTTGGTATATCTGTCCTCCATACACAGTCAACGGCCACAGGAAGATGAACTTTCATAAGTATGTGAGCTTCCTCCTGAATGAACAGCTTCATGCCAGACAACCACCCCCTCTGCCAGGACTGCTATCCCTCGACAAACAGCCTCCCTCACAAACATCACGAGCACATATCTAAAAAGTAGTCATTTAGGGCCATGTGAAACATGAAAACATTTATAAAGCAATTTGAGCTCACTGGAGAGCTACTATCTGTTTTCCCACATAAGATGCTGATAATAATATGATCGGTGTTGAGTGGGGGCATACACTGCAGAAGTGAGGACTGAGCCTGTAGGTGCAGCCAGTTCCAACTGGAAACCACTTCTGAAATACCGCATTTAATAAGCACTGACCTGCTTTCCTGTGACACAGGAAAAGATTGTCATATAAATACATATAAATCTAAATATATATATATTTATATATCTAAATATATAAAATATATGTATTTATATATTTAGATTTATATGTATTTATATATATCAAAATAGAAAAACAGCAAAAGATTGCATGGTACATGTGACGCAGGAAAAGATTGTTTCTATTTCGATATACAGTATATAAATACATATAAATACAGAAATTAATCATTATATGATTATATTGTGTAGAGGTCAGTATTAGGAATATAAATATATCTATATATATATTAGGAATATAAATTATAAATAATACAGCAGTGAAAAATCATATGTTCCAAAACCTATTTTCACATCCATTGGTATAAAATACAATACAATAATACATTTAATATCATGATAGTAAAAACAGTAAGAATTAATAAAATAAATGAAAAAAACCCAAAAATATTAGGCTAGTTTGTTTTTCTATATTTAATTTAGACTGATGGCTATAATAGTAATTAAATAATTGAATGTATCATAATAATTGAAAGAATCAGAATTCTAAAGATGAAAGCAAATAGAATGAAAGTATGACATCAGGTCTCCATATTAAAAAGTGCAGCTTTTCTGTAAGTCATCCATTTCAAACAATTCAGCAAGTGACACAACTGTGAGGAAGAGAAAACTTCAACCTGTAACTGTTACAGACAGCATCTGTTCAGAGACAACCTACACTGTTCGAGAACATCTGAGTTTACCAGATACAAAATGGCCAATTACAACCCTATGCTCCAAAACAGGAGACCCTGTGGACAGGTACCTGGTAGGAATCAGGCCCCCTGGATGGAGTGCAATGCACTTCACCAGGAAATAGGGAGGCTTAATTACCTGTTCACTAAAGAAAGAAACTGGAGAATCCACCTCGGCGAAGAGTTGGATGACACAAGAAAACAACTGACTAAACAGAAGACCCTGAAAGAAATGTACATCAACAGGAAAAAAGAAACACGAAAAGAGCTGGAGAGGCTGCAGAAATACAGTGATGCAGAAGCCCTAGGCGCCTCAAACATCGCCACCCAAGTGAGAAATAATATCAAGAGAAAGAAGAAGAAACTTCTTCAGCAAGATTATGAGGAGCTGCAAGTGGCACATATCATCAGCCAAGAGAAGTTTGAAGCTGAGCTCCAGGTGGAGAAGGAGAAGAACAAGGTTCTCCAAGAAGAACTGGAGAGGATCAGAGCTTCATACCATGAGATCAAACTGAGGTATGAAACTGATGTTCTCACAGCCAGGCAGCAGGCTGACAACCTTCAGCGGGAGCTTGAGGAGGCACACAAGTCCCATGCTGACAGGCAGACACAGGACCTGCACCTGATTAAAACCTTGAGGGCTGAGCAGGACACCCTTCCTCTAAAGATGGCAGAGGAGATCGAAACCCTCCAGCAAAACCACAGTCAGAAAGTGTGGCACAAGAACAAGCCTGAGGAGGAGGAGGCTGAGAACAAGCCTGAGGAGGAGGAGGCTGAGGAGAAGCCTGAGGAGGCTGAGAACAAGCCTGAGGAGGCTGAGAACAAGCCTGAGGAGGCTGAGAACAAGCCTGAGGAGGAGGAGGCTGAGGAGAAGCCTGAGGAGGAGGAGGCTGAGAACAAGCCTGAGGAGGCTGAGAACAAGCCTGAGGAGGAGGAGGCTGAGAACAAGCCTGAGGAGGAGGAGGCTGAGAACAAGCCTGAGGAGGAGGAGGCTGAGAACAAGCCTGAGGAGGCTGAGAACAAGCCCGAGGAGGCTTGTTGAGGAGGCTGAGAACAAGCCTGAGGAGGCTGAGAACAAGCCTGAGGAGGAGGAGGCTGAGAACAAGCCTGAGGAGGAGGAGGCTGAGAACAAGCCTGAGGAGGAGGAGGCTGAGAACAAGCCTGAGGAGGAGGAGGCTGAGGAGAAGCCTGAGGAGGCTGAGGAGAAGCCTGTGGAGGCTGAGAACAAGCCTGAGGAGGAGGAGGCTGAGAACAAGCCTGAGGAGGAGGAGGCTGAGAACAAGCCTGAGGAGGAGGAGGCTGAGAACAAGCCTGAGGAGGAGGAGGCTGAGAACAAGCCTGAGGAGGAGGAGGCTGAGGAGAAGCCTGAGGAGGAGGAGGCTGAGGAGAAGCCTGAGGAGGCTGAGAACAAGCCTGAGGAGGAGGAGGCTGAGGAGAAGCCTGAGGATTATGAGGCTGAGGAGGAGGAGGCTGAGGTGAAGCACA
Organism: Mastacembelus armatus; assembly: GCF_900324485.2. Taxonomy (NCBI): domain Eukaryota; kingdom Metazoa; phylum Chordata; class Actinopteri; order Synbranchiformes; family Mastacembelidae; genus Mastacembelus; species Mastacembelus armatus. The sequence goes on along the minus strand of NC_046645.1, from coordinate 10,336,710 downwards.
AAGACGACCTGTGCAATCAGGAGTCGTCCCTCCCTAATCCCCTCTCTGATCCTGCAGTCACAGAGAAGACTGAAGTCTCTGCAGAGATCATCCCAGATATGAAAAAGAAAAGTTCATTCTGGAAACAAATCCGCCACTTTCTGGGGATCAGGAAACCACGAAAGTGGAAAAACAAAAAATGATTCTTCACAGTGGAAATTTGACTTGAGACAATCTGGCAAACCAAAATATCTGCTGTGAAAATTCTGTTCAATAACATGACAAACCTAAACATCAACAACACAAACATAAATCCATTTACAAATGAATTCAAAAAGTAATTAAATTATATCAGGGCAGCACGGTGGGGCAGTGGTGAGCACTGTCCCCTCACAGTAAGAAGGTTCTGGGTTTAAACCACATTCGACTCTGAAGCTTTCGTTGTGGAATTTGCATCTTCTCCCCGTGTCTGCATGGGTTTTCTCCGGGTGCTCCGGTTTCCTCCCACAATCCAAACACTTTCAATTTCTCTAAATTGCCCCAACAAAAATAGGAAATTACCATCATTAATATGAATGTTTAGTATCCAATACTTATAAGATAACTCTAAATAAATATTCAAATTAAAAAACCCTGTCTGTCTGTGTGGAGTTGGTAATACATGCACATTGGTTTGACTTGTGACCTTACTCAGCTGTACTGTAGATGCAACTGTGAATGTCCGTTCATCAGGGTTTAATTAAACCCTTCAAATTAAATTCCTGCAGAAATTTATTACCAGCTTGTAGTTGTGGAATTTGAACTTGTCTCTCTGAGTCAAAAACAGATATGGTGATACAGTTGTTCTTATTGACTGCTGCACTGGAAAGTATAGACAACAAAAACAATATTATATATCTATATTTATATATAGTAAGTTCAGATAATATAAACAGCTAAAGTCCAAACAGTAACAGTAGACATATGGAGGAGATTTGAATTTGAATTTTCAAACCATAGATCTAACCTGAGACAACAGTAATTATGAACATATGCCAAAGATATGAAATATGTAGGCAATGTAAATGTGTGTACAAAACAGGGAGAAGAACTGTATAAGAATGTTAAAGATAAAGTATGTAGTATGTTTATTACTGAGGTTTCAAAAAATAAACAGTCTGTCAAGCTGACCTGGGCACAGCATTGCTTTTGAGTTCAATGCTAAATGTCAGCATTCTAATCCATGCACAGTGACACTGATAACATGCTGATGTTTAGCAGATGTCATGTTTACCCAGGGGCCTTTTCTCCCAGGGGTCAAGGGAAGCCAAGCTTCCACTCTTTTTTCAGACTCATTTTTAATAAAAACACTAGGCGTATCAGTTTCTTCTGTGCTGTTGGCAGGTCATCATGTCTTACAAATGGCTAACCAAGTATTTTACAATGAGGGAAACAGCGCCACTTTAAGAATGTTTGGTGAAATACTGTTATAGCACTCCTATCACTAATACGATGATTGTGAGGACACCAGGCAGAAGTTTGCATTCCCTTGGTGAAAAAGGAGTGAAAGATTAACCAGTCAACTGAGGCTCTTGTCATGTCACTGCAAAACTGTGAGTAGTCCTCAGTATGACAAGGAAAGCCAACTACCCTTTGGCTTCACATCAATTGAATAATAGCACAAATAACCCAAAGAATGGCTGGGAAGCATGAGAAGATCATTAAATTTGCAAGTATTTGGTCATAAAAGTAAGTAGTGGACAAATTAAAACTTTTAGTTGATGATGGTGCTAGATTAAAAAATGAAGGGATTACAAATGTGATTACAGTTTTTTCTGAGGGTAACATTTATGCCTGTAAATTCATGGCAAAACCACAAATAACCTCCTGGTGTTACTGGTTTTAAGGCATTAAGATTCCTCCTCTCAGTACCATAAATGACTTTATGAAAGTTCAGCACAAAAATTTACAGCTCGAACAAACGTTGGCCTGACCTATCAACACCTAGAGCCCTGTCATTAGCGTGGGTTAATACAAACCATACATCACTCATAAGTTTGGCATTTGCAGGTGTTATACACAAAATCTCAAAGATAAACATTTGCTGCACTTCCATAGAGCAGTATTCACACACCAATCAGCAAAATGTCAGCGCTGCCGCTTCTCATAGTCAACATGTGGTCACAGATGATGAATCTGTTCAATCAGCGCTCATGTTGTTGGGTCTTCAGCAGTACAGACACTAATAGGCAGCATCTTCCTGTGTTTACTCCTGTGGGAAAGGGAGTGGATCTTGATGGAATCTACACACTTACAGATAAATGAAAATAACTTTAATCTCAGACTAATTAGCGCTTCCCTTCTCCTCCCACCTCCTCATACATCTTCCTGTCTAGACTTGAGTTGTGCATATGAGCCACTTTTCCCATATGATGCTGCGGCAACATCATGATCACTGACACAACTCCTCCTGTCTCTCCCTATACTGGAAATTTACAGCAGCACTCACTGACTTCACAGGTCACAATGCTGTGATTGGCAAAATCCACAGACTATTTCTCTAAATGGCCTAAAAGTCTAAAGACACTTCTCAATTTAAACTTTCACACAAAAGCATCTATGCATTTATTTTTGATTATCTGGTATTATATTCACCCTAAACACAAATATATCACATCCCATGGGTTTGTTTATGTTTGAGCCCAGGCCGCCGCTCCGTGGGGTCCAGTTGGCCTGCTCCCAGCCCAGCCTCTTTATCTCTCTGGCCACTTGAGACAGGGAAGTGAGCAGCCTCACAGCGCCTGGCCCTCACAATCGCTGGAGCTCCTCCAACATTCACTCACAGTGGCAACTCAAACAAACCTCGGGACTGACTGTGACTCAGCCATTCCTCTTGTGTCTGCCTGTATGTCTGCCTCCAGCTGTGGACTTCTTCTATAATAAACGAGCTCACAATCTCTCTCTAACCTTAACTAAGGGCTGTGAGTACCTAAACATGCATATAAACTATAATAATGCTATAGTCACTTGAAAGGATGTTGTACATCAGTATCTACATTTTTGTCATATTGATGAAAAGCATAATCCAGATGAAATTGCTTAGTTTCAAAAAAGTGCTCGTGGATGCAAATTAGTCATTTATACACTACACTGTAATTTGTAGGAGACAGGATTGCTCTGCTAGAATGACTAAAAGAAATTGCACAGAAGTAAGAGAAAAGAAAAAAAAAAGCTGTGGAATAAGCCAAAATGCTATTTAAAAGTGAAAGAAAAAGAGTATTATCAGTACATAACCCACAGAGAATTTGGTCACCGATTTGTTTTTGTTTTGTAATGATCCAGCAGAGAGGAACGACAGGCAGTTTCACTGACTCAACAGCTGACTGTGTGAATTCCTCATCTCATCGCATGACTCATGTTCATGAACTCATGCAGGCTTCTCGCGCTCTCTGTGTGACAACTGTTAATCAATGTCATCTTTTGAATTGCCAGATGTTAGATAACAGATGATAAATCTCCTGTTTGTCACATGAATCTTCATCCTCTCCACTGAAACATCTATAATGAAGCACACTAAAAATACATGTTCATGTCGTCACTGCCCAATTATTTTAGTCTGCTGGCAGGAGTTCGGGGCAAAGAGGGTGATTAAGTGGCTTTTTAAGTTATCGGAGACTTGTCAGGAAGAGAGAAAGGGCCACAAACAGGAAGGAGCGGAATGTGCTTCCTGTTGGCCAACAGCGTTATACAGTGCAGATTCCTTGTACCATCATGATTGACACACACACAGGCAGACTAAGAAGCAGTAATGTTTTTCCACCAAAATCAGGGAGAAGCAGACTGTCAGGAAAGACAAACAGTAAGATTAGATAGCACTTATACAGTGTGCCCCTGCACACTCCTCCAATTAAAGAGAATGAATCAAACAATGGTGCTTCACAAGAGATCATTCTTATGGCAGGTTCATTTTTAAAACTTAGAAACTCTTACTAAACTCTGTTTATGGTGAAACAAGCGCAACAACGAGAAGACTGATAAGCTGGCATCTTGTCCTATAAAGTTGTAGCCACTTAAATTTGACAGAAAACTTAAAATGTTTTTAACAGTCACGCAGAGATTCACACACTGGTTGAATCCCTTTCACTAAACGATTAAGCACAGTTGTCTATAATGTGGAAAGTTATCACTTGCACATTAGCGCATCCAATACGACAACTGTTATCTATTCCACATGAAAAGACAGTGCTTCACTTTTTCCACATTTTACTGAAATGCAAATTTCAGGGGTTTCCATTTCAAAATAAATTCTGAGGGCATCAAAATGTGCAAATATTGAAGTAATGTGAATACTTTTCCAAGGGACTGTAAATAGTGTAACCTCTGCTAAACTGATACAGTGAATGTCAGATAAAACTTGAACTTCACCTATGGGGAGTCACAAATATGTTAATAGAGCTTCAGCACAACAGAATTACAAGAGCTTCTAAAGGTGGAGGGAGGTGAACAGCCTGCTAGAGGAAGAGGAAAATACGGATGAAACATGGGCCACACTTGCGGACCACGTAATTAACCATGACCCTACACTGGCACCGGACCTTCACTATAATATACAGTGCTGTGCCAATGTTGTTTCCCCCGTTTTACAGTATTACTCAGCTGTTCCAAATGCTGATCATTTCATTTGATTTTAAATTTCAATTTCATTGATCATTTTGAAACAACTGGCAGAAAGGTTTTGGGTGAGGCATATCTTTTTGCTGTTGAACTGCAGTCCTGTGATGCCTGCACAAATGGCTTTGACAAATGCATTTTAAACTTTAGGTATACTAGTGATATTTCAAGAAAATTGCCAAAGCTATGTTATTGTTTACAAACTATAAATATAACACATATACACATGGCACATACTGTCACCTCATGATGTTTATATAGTCAATTTTTATCAAACTGCCTGCTGTGACTGAAGTGCAGTGAGCTAAGACTGAAACATTGCATGGAAGCAAGCAAGAGTTACGTCATAAGTTTTAATCAATAACAGCAATACTTTTTACATTATGCAGCCACATGGGCCAGTGTTTAGCAGTCAGGAATAAGCCACACTTCAAATTGTATCTTTAATGTTAAATAATAGAGTTAGTAACTGTAAGTTATTATCTCTAATCCTTCAAACAGCTTATATTGATGGATGTAAGGTTTCAAAAGAGTAACCCTTGCGTTGTTATTTAGAATAAATAAAAGTCTAAACCTGAATTAACACTGGTAGTAATGAGGAAGCAGGTGGGAGCCCAGAATGTGTGGTCACGAGATTACGAACGAGATGTGAGATTATTGAACGAGACATTTTTAATTAAAAGCATCCTGAGGCTACAGTTGCTGCTTAGTTTGTTGCTTAAGCTATAGTTACCATGGTTACCACTGTTGCGAGCAAGGAGGGATCCAGCAGTAGAATTTATTTACTACAGCTGCTGAGTGGCGCCAATACAAGTGTAGGTCTTTAGCAAACATCTAGAGGAAGATTTAGATAGTTCACTGCTGACAGGGAATAGATGAACCCCTTTGAGTAGTGAAATGTTGCATTCATATTCCATGCAATGTCCATGTTGATGCAAAGTCACTAAGTCTGAAACTGTGGCTCCTGATCAGTAGAGGCTTGATGCCGGAGCCAAGAGACAGATCGTTACTGAATGTATGAAACTTCATGTAATTGTTAGTAGAACAGGTCGACTTTAAGAATAAGAGATTTTACATCAGGACGCTTCATGTTCATTTGCTCATCTTTCACATTATCATTTCGTTTTTATTCCCTGAAAAAATTAATGCTTTTATTGTAGTCTCGTTTTTGGGAGTAAGAATTATGTCTGTTAGTTTTCTTTGACAGTAGGAACACTGCTGGAGTTTGAGTCTACTGCCATCATGCAGCCTAAATGTAAAAAAGCACAGGCTACGACTTGACTCAGGGATGAAATAAAAGTAGCAGAAAATGGAAATGCATTTGTTTTGTGCTGTATGTGATTAGACACTCATCAGAGGTGAGACTGAAAACTGAGAGATGCAGGCCACAGAGCTGCATGGCTGCCTGTATGAAATTAACATTGGTTGTCCTTGTGGGCTTCCTGATTGAATCACGCAGGCCCGATGACGTCCCGCAAGGTTTTAAGTCATATTTCGGATTAGAGACGGCTAGAGAGGAGGAGGACGAGAGAGGGGGAGGATGAGTCACTGCCTCACTGATGACTCCAGTGAGTAGTCAGATAATTCAGGTACAAAAAGAGACACAGGCACAGCACGACCGCCTAATGGCACTCCAATAAAATGACTTATTGGGAACTTGCAAAATACACCTTTTAAGAAGATTAAATAGTATTGATGGCCCTGGCCCCCTCCTCTTCCCTGTGGGGCTGGTGCTCAACAATGATGAATCCTACTCTTCTGTATTTATGACAAAAGATTTCAATAATTAATATCTGTGCTGCCATCAGATGAGGACTCAGAATCAGATGTTACTGGGTTTTCAGGAAAATATTATCACTTATCTAATCTAGAGCTCAATATATTTGAGGGCCTATATTCTGATTCAGGTTAACACACAACTATAAAACTTTTCCATATGTTTGACTGAAAACCACTAAACACATTTATAGCTCATTTCTGGTGATTCTGGGTTCAAATCTCACTGAATTTCTGCACTTGCGGACGAAATACTGTGCACAACATTACAAAATAAAATCATCATAAACAAAATACTACAGAGCAGTGGAAAGCAAGTATAGGCACTAAATTACTGCAAAGTAAACTGAGATGCTGTAAAAACCTATGCACACATGCAAGATGGTGTCGATTGTGGTCTCAGATCTAACCTTGCTGAGTTGCATCAGGTAGCTTTAGGCCCATGATGTCATATTCAGTCTACTATAATGCACAGTAAGATCAAAAATCATCTAACTCTGACACATAAAAATGAAGAGCCTGGTATTTTTGCTTAAAAAAACAATATCAAATGTCATTATCAAACAATTCTTAAAATAATTGCAGACGAACTTTGTTAGTAAATTAACAAATGATTTCAGCTCTATATGTCAATGCAACAACTCTGCTCCTGATTTTACAGTAAACCTGAGAAAGTGCAAAGGCAAATAAGCCTTTGTGTGTAGCTAAGTCAGCCAAAACACCTGAGCTTGACACAATGTAATATGTAAAGATGCAGATTCATTCACGTATGTGAATTGGCTGCTGCTGCAAAAGAGAAAATCATATTACTTCAGTAGTACCAGAGACTCTTTCACTTCAGCTTCCATGCACTTGCAGGCAGGTGAGAAGTCACAGCCAACCACTATACAGCAAGGTCTTTCTCAAAGACCCTTCAGTAAGACAGGTGATATAGCTGCATGGCCATGATCTACTCAGGTGAAACTCTCCACGTCCCAGCACCAGCCTGCTGCTCAGCTTTTGACAGCCACAGTATTTCAGGCATGTGTCCTCCTGTCTATGTGTGTCGTTCATTCTTCATACTCTAAATGAATAATGTGTTTACTGGGACAGTAAACTAATTACACAGAAAGAGGCTATTAACATTTACTGTCAGATATAAAAAACAAAACAAAACAGTGGCTGGACTGTTGACAAAGTGAAAGTCTCATTGTGTATGGCCGACATCAAACACATAAAAAAGTAATGCAAGGCCTAATTTGGTTTGGTATTAGGGTGTGATTGCTGGATTTTATGGTCTTAAAGGTTCTATTATCATTAAGTTCTACAACTTCCTGAACTCAGACTGTGAAAGATGACACAAATAAACATCTATAATCTTATAGCTTATAACAAAGTACTTCCCAGAATGTATTGTGTTTAAGATTTTTTATAGTATTAGTAATTAGTGGGGAAATATTAGACACTTTATCAATACTTTGGTCAATCTTTGTCAAAAATCTAACATACACCTGAGGGCAAACCTGAACACACAGGCCTAGGACTCCCTCTTGTGCAAGAAAATGGGGACTGCTTGCCAGTGTTTTGAACAATAAGTCACACATGTCAGGGTGATGTAATGAACACAATAGGCCAGACAGGACTGACAGCAGCAATGCCACATCATTCTGCAAAAATATAATCACTTTAATAAACTAGCTCACAGAATATGAAACCAGATCCCACTGGCAACACCAAATGAGGCTCCACAGTGCTTCATATCCCAAAATACCATTTTCTGTTTAACAGAAAACAAAAAAACATGAAGTGTTCATTTGTCAAAGGTGAACCAGATCACATCCTGAGACCTGATCAGCGCCTCTTTTTGCACCCCGATTGGAGTATGCAAATCCGATACCTGAAAGTTCAGTATGTCAATGTCAGACGCTCCAAATGTGGCCTCCAGCTTCACCTTCCCATGCATGTGAAACCGAACCTTCTTGTTGGACATGGAGAGAAGGCACCGCAGGAAAGTCTCTCTTAGGACGGACCGTGCATGCTGCTCTGTCTGCAGCTGCTCAGCGTCCGCCTCCGGCGCAGCCGCCGTGGGAATGGAGGTGCGACAGAGCGCGATGAACCGGGGCGAGCTGGGGTCAAAGCCGCGGCTGCTGGGGTCAGGTCCTTTAGGCAGGCGGAGCACAGACACCGGCGTCGCCATGACGAGTCTTTCTTCCAATACTTGAGATAAAAAAAAAACCACCAAAAATTACCTCTAGCTCAGCAACGTCCCTACTTCATAGAAAAGTCACATTTAGACATTAACTTTGGATGTATTCACACAGAATTTATCATGTATTCTGTGCCTATCGTGTAGTTAGGCTTCGTGTATGCTCTAAGTTACAAAACTGCTTGCGCAGCTATAATGACTATTACAGTAAAAGGTGACAACAGCTATTTCCAGTCGGACAGTTTGACCAAAGATGCTCTAATGTTTTATTTAAGCTCCTTCGGTGTAATGTTGCACTTACCAACTCTACCCTGCAGCTTTAGCACTACCACCGGGGTATGACGTTGCTGATTCGTCTTCTTCGTTGGATTTTTTTTAAGCGAAGAGCAAACCACAAGTGTGTGATCGCCACCATGTGGACAGCTAAATATTCTCACCAATAATGCATTGCATGTGTTTTTGGTGTATATATACAGGGTTTAAGCCCCCATCACTCTGGATGTACTGGGATAAGTAGTAGATAATTGATGGATGGATGGAACCCAGTGTCATTATTGATGAATTATTTTGTGTGGAGGAAACATTAGGGTAGAAAAGCAGAGCAGGCTGTTGAGGTGAGCTTAAGTTTGGAAGGTGAGACGTCAGCCTTACAGTGTTATGTTATGGTTACAGTTCTCAGCAAATATAACCTGATGTTTGAAATATACCTTGAAAAAATAATCATACACAACAATTCAAGATTCAAGAATCTTTATTATCATTTCAGATATAGTATTTATAAAATACACAGGCTGAAACAAAATAGTTTCTCATCAGCTTTTGATGAGAGATAATAAATGATAATAAATAATAAAAAATAATAATAGTGATAACAATTGTAACCATCCTATTCATTGAGCAACAGTCTCTCATGGAGAGGGGTTGAATGTGAGTGTGAGAGTGAGGTGCAATCCATTGTGGGTCTCACAGCTGTGTGTGTGTATGAGTGTGTGTGTGAGTGGGGAGAGGGCACAGTCCATTTATGAGTCTATGCAGCGTTGCTGATAAAGCTCCTTCAAAAGCGGGAGAGGAGCACCAACAATTCTTCCAGAGTCTTGACAATCCTGTTGAGCTGTCGTTGGTCCTGAGCCCTGCAGCTGCCAGACCAGGACGTGAAGCTGTGCGTCACCCAGCGAGGGTGGATCAGTCTGTCACTGAAGCTGCTCTCCAGGGCAGACAGGGCGTCCTGCAGGGGATGAGACTCATGGTACAGCATAGATGTTAGTTTAGCCAGGGCCCTTCTGTCCCCCACCTCCCTCATTGAGTCCAGAGGACAGCCCAGGGCAGAGCTGGACTTCTTGATGACCTTGTCTAGCATCTTCCTCTCCCTCTCTGTGATGCTGCTGCTCCAGCAGACCACACCATACAGGATGGCTGATGCCACCACAGAGTCATAGAAGGTCCTCAGGAGTGCCCCCTTCACCCCAAAAGACCGGAGTCTCCTCAGGAGGTAGAACCGGCTCTGGCCCTTCCTGTACAGCGCGTCTGTGTTATGAGTCCAATCCAGTTTGTTGTTCAGGTGAACACCCAGGTACTTATAAGAGTCCACTCTCTCAATGTCCATTCCCTGGATGCTCACTGACGAGGGGAGAGTAGACCGATGTCTGCAGATGTCCACCACCATCTCCTTAGTCTTCCCCGCGTTGATGAGGAGGTGGTTCTGCTGACACCAGTCCACAAAGCACTGTGAAGCAGGAAGATGGCCGCGTCCTCCACTCTGATGCCGAGCTGGTAGGCAAACTGTAGCAGATCCGCTGCTACAGATCGCTGAGCTCACCACGGAGTGGAGGTAGCCCAGGACCAGTCTCTCCAGTGTCTTCATCAGATGGGACATGAGAGCCACCGGCCTGAAGCTGTTGAGGCCTTTAGCGTCCGGTGTCTTGGGCACTGGTACCACACAGGAAGTCTTCCAGAGCTGTAGTACCACCCTCAGCTCAGATTGAAGACATGCTCCTTGACCGCATGCTAACTGCTAACACTTCAATGTCTCTGCTGCACAGTTACGCCCTCACTTTACAGCGTCCTGGTTTGCACCATCTGACATTAACAAACACAGCCAGACCCCCTCCTTTCTTCTTTCCACTGTCAGATAAAAATGATCCTGGAGGTAGCTGGAGGTAGTAGAGCTGAAGATGGTGAGGTTCTCTCTGGGAGTGATGAGGATGGATAGGATCAGGAATGAGGACATCAGAGGGACAGCTCATGTTAGATGTTTTGGAAAAAAAGCCAGGGAAGCCAGATTGAGATGGTTTGGACATGTTCAGAGGAGGGACAGTGAATACATTGGTAAAAGGATGCTGAGGTTAGAGCTGCCAGGAAAGAGGCCTAGAGGAAGAACAAAGAGGAGGTTCTTGGATGTAGTGAAGGAGGACATGAGGATAGTTGGTGTGGAGGATACAGAGGATAGGGCTAAATGGAGGCAGATGATTCGCTGTGGTGATCCCTGAAGGGAGCTGCCGAAAGGAAAAGAAGAAGACTGTCAGATAAAAATGATCCAATGAAACGTCGAGTCAGGGATGTGAGTGGTCAACCACGTCTCCGTATTCCCGCTGGTGACTTATGAGTGCGGCAACATCAATGGGGGTGTTTTGTTGGAAATGGACGTCCCAATCCTCATGATCACGGAGGGAAGGGCAGGTCTGAATCATCTCCTCTTTTCCCAGAGATTTCTCTCAGCGCCTCTGTGTGTCTTTTCTAAGCACGTCCGCCGCGATCACATGCCTGGCTCGAGTGAACCGCAGCGCGATCAGCTGTTCCCTGGTGTAAACAATGGGTCCGACGCACATCGTGGCTGAAATCTTAGTTAACAGTTCAAAGCGGCGTAATTCTTGAGATAACAACAGATTTGTGTAGAACTGAGTTTTAAAAGAATGTATACAAAATATATACAAAAACAAACAAGATAAAAGCCAAAAAAGTTAGAAAAGAATGAAAAGACGCAGGAGCTGTGACAACCAGTAGTAGAGTCTATAAGAATCTATTTATGCATTTTTAAAATTAGCCTAAAAAATAAATGGTACACTGGGGGCCTCCCTGGGGAGGTGTTTTGGGCATGTTCCACCAGAACGACACCCCAGGGAAGACCCAGGACAGGCTGGAGGCACCATGTCACTTGGCCGGCCTGGGAATGCCTTGGTGTCCCGCCAGAAGGGCTGGAGGAAATGTCCAGGGAAAAGGAAGTCTGGGCATCCCTGCTTAGACTACTGCCCCTGTGACCAGGCCCCAAATAAGTGGAAGAAAATGGATGGATGGATGAATGAATGAATGAATGGATGGATGAATGAATGAATGAATGGATGGCTGGATGAATGGATGGATGGATGAATGAATGGATAAATGGATGAATGGATGGAATAAATTGTACCCCAAGTTTAATCTAATACATTTACTCCAGTGAAGATTCCACAGAGGAAGCTGAGCCATCAGGGCTCCTGGTGAGCTCTTTAAATGATACTGCAGTCAGTACAAAATTTCTGGCCCATATCAATAATGGCCTATAATACTGCTGTGACAGGCAATTTATGGAGTATGCAGCTGCCGTAAGTGACCTAATAGGCCATGAAAAAATCCAATTGGCACTAGGTCTGTCACACAAAAACTCTGATTAATGGTCTATAGACTCATGTAGCAGCTTTCTTCCAGCTGCATGATGTTTTTTGGCAAAGAAAGTGATTCTCAGGTTAGATACATGCCAATCTGGATAAAAAGTTATTTTACACAGAAGGTAAAAACAATAAAAGAACAGTTTCTTCTGCTGCAATCTTCTTTGGGTGGTGCTAACATGGTCTACAGGGTGGAGTATGAATGAGGCAAATTAAATGTCGAGATCATCGGTTAGTGAAAATGATGTGGATGTTTGGGGCATTGGGCTAGAGGCTGTATGGTTAGGAGTAAATACCATTCACAGCAAACACCTGACCTGACCTGCATCACAATATGCAGGCCTGGCCCGTCTTCACCACATTCTTTCCAGAAAACTCCCTTGTTATCTCCCTTGGGTGGTGTTTAAATATCCTGTCGCTGAGCAGAGACACCTGCAGTACATTTCACACATTCCTATTGCTGTCTCTTTCCAACTATGTGCTTACAAAGAGGCTGCTTGCTGTCTCATTTTTTTTTTACATGCAATAGTAAACTACTGCAAAACTGGCTTTCTGTGTTGCCTGGATTTACTTGAACAGCACACACCTGATCCACTGTTACAATCCCCCTTTTGGAAATGCTTAAAGTTTCAGCCACATTATGGGTTAAGCACAAAAATCGTGATGTCTTAGTTATAACAGGACCATCACACAGACTTACAGTGAAACCTAATGCTGTTATCATGCATTAAACAATGTCACCTTTTAGTTGACGCTATTAAAGGCGTCAAACCAGTTAGCCATTGCTCCAGGTGTGTGTGCACTTGGGTGGGTTAAATGCAGAGCACAAATTCTGAGTATGGGTCACCATACTTGGCTATATAATTCACTTTCACTTTCACTTTCACTTCAACTCCACTTTATTGGGTTCTTGTAAAGGCTTTGATAAAATTAAGTACTTCTTCACCTCATACCTCCCCACCCCTGTTAAGGGAGGGTTTTCCATCCATCCATCATCTATACTCTGTAATTCCTAAGCAGCATCACAGGGATCTGCGGGAGTCTATCCCAGCTCTCTTTGGGTGAAAATCAGAGGTACAACCTGGACGGGTCACCAGTCCATCACAGGGTCACATAGAGACAAACAACCACACACACTCACACTCACTCCTATGGGCAAATTAGAGTCACCAATCAACCTGACATACATGTTTTTGGACTGTGGGAAGAAACCAGAGTACCTGGAGAAAACCCACGCAAGCACAGGGAGAACATGCAAACTCCACACCCAGGCCTTTCTTGCTGTTAGGCAACGTGCTAACCACACATCCACTGTGCTGCAGAAAGGTTTTCCACTTGAACATGCTGTATATAACTTCTCTCCCAAACCACCTATCTTATCTGTCCAACACATGTACATCACTGTCTTCAAATGAGTACCCTCCATTAACAGGGGTGGGGAGGAATGAGGTGAAAGTGTGTGCTTCTTTTAATAGTGTATCCCAATCAGAAAGGGCAGCCCTATTAGACTGAAGACAGACTGCCATGTGTTCCCAGTCTTGCATCACTATGTAACTGTGTGTAATGTTTCTGTTTTGATTAGATTGTAAAGTGGGCTTAGGGGATTTTCCTTATTTAATCATTTTGCTTTTGATTTGCTAGTTAGAATCACCAGGCATATGGCTATTTTACTCATTCCTTGTCCTTTCTGGTCAGACTGTGTGTGGCCACGATGGCCTGTGACCTCTGACAGAGGTGCAGTATTTTAACTTTGTCACAGTTTAAAGAACACTGTGTTCCGTCTGTAAGGAGTACTTGTGGACATGTGTGACATGGGACATTGTCTTATTCAGCACTTTGGGCTTTATGTACTGTATGTGTGTGGCATTTTGTGCCATAATATAATGACTGACTGACTCTGACTCCAAAACAGATAAGGGAGGAGACCTCTTCCCTGAACTCCCACCTGATTTAATAGGGACAGAGACCTGCTTAGGTTCAAACCATCCATGGATTGTTTTATGTTAAACACATTCCCGTGTCCTCTTCAACCCAGAGGTGAGATTAGAATCACCTCAACCTAGACATTGTGTCTCCAAAGGACCGAGCTCCCTGTCATGGATTTTTAAGGTCATGTAAATGAATTATTCCAATATACAGAAGTGGCATGTTTTATTGTTTCTTCATAAACATATCCGTCATTAGTTGGGAATTCCTTCTACCAGATGAAAGATGAAGAAATAATATTGACTGTTTACTGTTTCCCAGTTAGCTGCTGTTAGGAGCTTGGTGCCCTAAAATGGCATTATTAAGAAGTTTTAATAATCATACACCTGAGCACACATAGATGTTTTGGGCTCACAGGGAGACATTTTTAGCAAAGGAAAATGTTTTTTGCACATACACAAATTTTATTTTAAACAGATTTTATTATCATGTATAGAAAAACAACCAAAAACATCTAATTATTAATAAAGTCCGTGGCTCAGCCTTATTTATTGGGCCTGTCACAAATTACTTCTCTTTGTGCCCGTCACTAGCTCAAGCTTCTCTTCTGAACTTGAGATTTTTTTCATCAACCACTGTAAAAAGTTGTTCTGATATTATCCATCTAGACCTTCACTGCCTCCCACACTGACATTTACATTAAACAAAAATGGAAAAACTGAAAAAAAAAACGTTTTGCCATCTGATAAAGCTTTAAATAGATCTCTAGCTAGGATTGGCACGATGTCCACACAGTGGCTGCTGTAAGTTTCTCAGTGATGATGTTATGAAGGACAGTTGGTGGTTTTGGGAGATATTTGACTTTAACTTTTCTTGTATCAGGTGGCGATTTCTGGAAAGAAGCTTTTCATTCAGCACATGTCGTGGTGCAGTGGTATGTGAAAGGCATTTGGACTGCTTGTCATCTCATCCTTTCCCCGGGTGATTCATGCCTTGCTTATGAAATTGCAGAGATTGCAGTAATGATACATAACAAAGTCCCATTTGAAGTAGTTTAAATTGCTTTGAAAACATAGCACATTGGTCTTAATGTGTGGTGTGGTTTGCACTTATCTCTCAACAAGGAGGTTGGACTCCTGGTCGACCTTGGGGCCTCTCTTTGTGGGAAGAAACTAGAAATAATTCGAAAGATTTTAGGATATATTAGGAAATGCTTGGCCTGGTGATTGCTACTATTTAAAGTGGAAGTACAGTTTGACAGTGAGCTGTTGCCAGATGCCATTTTAGGTAACAATCTGATTGGTGGCAGAACGAGCTGCAGGTGCATCGCCTTAACTCAGACCTAACACACACACACACGCACATGCGCGCACACACACACACACACAGGGCCCTATTTACAGCCCTATATAAATTTAACATTTAGCATTTCAAAAACAAAGAGGAAACATATCCAGCTTCTGTCAGGTTTGGAATAACTCCAAATGCATTGCTTAATCTGTTTAAACAATAACATCCGCAACCAGTTCATGGACCTGTGTGGGCTTTATCCGGCCTTGAGTAAACCCTCAGGGTTCTTGCAGATGCAGTACTTATATCCAAACAAAATTCCCTCACTGAAGACAACTCCTGATAGTTTTATGTGTTAGTTGCACTAGAAGGAGTCTTTAATTTGTCAGCCTTGTAAAACAGTGGGACTCCCTGAGCCCTAAGACATGACACTAAAGCCAGAAACAAAACTGGAAATTGTTGTGTGGAATGATCAAAATGCCTGTGACTTCCAGCAGACAACTCATATTAAAGACCGCAATTGTATGAAACATATCCATATGGTCATCTAACCATGTGTGAAGGAGGAAGTGTTTCTGTTTTTTAGCTTACTGTGTGGTATTGGGATGTTCCAAATAATTTTTATTACATTTCAGAAATCAAATATAAAAACATACATTTTAAATGCAATTTTAATGCATTGCTGAATTTCTCTTAGGGGATGGATAAAGTTTATTTTCCATCTTTCCTTTTCCTACAAAGTATGATTACATGTTGATGTCTCTGCAGCGCCTGCCAGAAAGTCCTGCAGTTCAGTGTGCATCATGTGACTTTTCAGTCTAATTTCTCTCATGGGCATAAAGAACTTAATAAGCAAAAGTTACTGACTCAAAGAAAGAAAACAGGCTCATCCAAGTTGCATAAGAAAGTCACCCCCGAAACCCCCAAACTACCCATCAGTTCTCGCCCTGATTGAATGCACAATCGTGTACAGCATAGAGTGAAAGGAAACTCAGTGTGGAAAAGTAAGACATTGAAACAAGACTCATGTTAAAAGTATACAATGTCACAACAATGCAATGTATCAGAATTAATTCAGTTTTCACAAATCAAAACTAAATTTGCCAGTTATTCGACCGTGGTCTGCGACCCATGAACAAATGCTGAGTCATTGTGGGTCATTTCCCCTCGCAGAAAAAATAACTCCTTTGAAGTTCTTGTGGAGTCAGATTATAGAAACCAGCCGAAATTTTTCTTTTTTAATGCTTTAAAGAGCTGTTCCATTGTGTGGGTGTGAAATAGTTTTTTAATCTTATAAGTGAAGTATCAGGAAATTATGCAACAAATGGAAAAACTCTCCATGTGTTCTCATTTCCCATTTTTTCATTACTCAGTGTTTTGGCACTGTTAAAGGCATGTTGGATGTGTTTGAACACAGCTTGTGGCATGTTTCTTTATGCTTGTGAAAAGATGTACTGGATCTTGGAAAAACCAGACAGGAAGTCATATGGTGCACACCCGAACGTGAGAATTCCTGGCAGGAGCTGCAGTTCAGGCTTGCCATGACCTAGTGCAGGATCTGCAGCAACTGACAGAAAAAGGATAGTACTGTTAGGAGATAACTGGCTACTCCATTTTGAAATTAAACCACTAATGCAACTATCTAGGCTATATTGTGTCTATTACATCTTACTGAAACAAATAAAGCAGCACTTCAATACGTACACAGATTTATTAGTGAGAACATCAAATAATGGTTTGATTATGCCTGTCACACAGTGGGGGACTAGTAATGTGGCATCAGGCCTTTTCTCAGTGGGCCGGCAAACTTTTGGGGAAAATATAATTTAATTTAATGTTTGGGCCAACAATCGACCCATAAAGAAACAGACAGCTCCCCAGTGGTTCTAGGAGAGCCAACTGGTTGTGGACAAGCTGTTTGGTCAGGACACAGGTGTGTGGAGTGGGGCGTGCTTTAGGTCGTAGACTGTGTGGTTGGCATCTGGGAGTAATAGGTCAATAGTCATGCTCCACTGTAACATCATCAGAGCTTACTTTTGATATTTGAATTTTTTTTTCTTGCATTGCTATTTTCAATTGAATAAAGTGTAAAGTTATCAGGATGGCATTGTGTGGGGGGGTTTTCTCTAGTTTCCTCCCACAGTCCAAAGACATATAGCAGGGGCAGACTGAAATGTCATTCCAGACCACTTAGTAAATGTGAAGGATATTGGTACACAAGCAGGTGGATGGATGCTAGGTCAGATGCTATGAAGTCTTTTGGAACCGCAGCGAGAGCGATAGTCAATTCTGTCAATTTAACCTGCTGCTATATTATCACTGGTCAAGTTGACTGTCCATGGCAGGACAAACAACCTGCAGGCCAACAGGATATGTCCTGGGGCTCTCAACAGTGTGTCCGCCACTGAGTTTGCGGTTAGTTTAACTAAATAAAGTGCATAAACTTTTATTTTTATTCATGTTATTAAAGTGTTCATAGCCTTTCCTCAGTGATGTAAAAATGCAGGATTGTGGGTGACTTTCAGGTCTATAGCTGAAGACACTTGTCCGTTCCAGCCTAGACGGAAATTAACAGTGTGTGAGTTTTGCACACACAGAAAGAAGAGCTGAGCTTATGTTTATCATAATATCACAATCAAACTGCTCTCTTTGCTTGATTGACATTTTTGTCAACGTAACATGAGGGGTGGTTTTGACAGTTTGGGGGTGGGCTCATGGATGTTTCTGTCAGTAAATGCTGTTGGTTCTTTTTCATGATTGAGTGTACATTGAATGATTGATTGACAACTCCAGAAGTCCAAGAATTCGAGGAGCAATGATTGTGGGTTTAATAAACTCTATGCTTGATCTATATTATTGTCACGTTAATTATTTATTAGTCAAACAGGATAAAACAGGATTCTTCTAAAGCTGTGTATGATATGGCGATTCTATACCACTTCGAATGTAGATATTTGCTAATGGTTTGGCATTTGATTAGCTAAACTGGATAAGCAGTTGTCGACATATCCATATCATAGAAATGATAAAATATAGCGTGTGTATCAAGTTACTAAACGAAACAATGTGAGCAATACTTACAGAATAATAAAAAAGTTCAACTTTTAAAAGATTTTGACTTTTAGTTGAATGACAGCTGTAGGCCCATTGTTTTTTGTTGAGCAACTGTGAAAACAAAAATCATATCCAGTAATTAGCCTAATCCCTCTTGCAGCTCTCACTGCATCTTAGCAAACCCACGCTTTTGTTACTGTGCCAGGGAAAAGTAAGGGATTCTGACTGCAGGCTGTTTTGGTGCCAAAAACAATAAACTGGAGGAAGCACTAGGGGTTAACTATATCAGATAGATGTGAACTTTGAACAATTGAGGCAAAAAGACATGTTTTAACTTAGAAGTTAAAGTTCTCAAGATGGTCAGACTGTTTTCTAATGGTTGGAACAATTTAAAGTAATACAAATGCCCATAGGTGTGAATTTGACTGTGAGTTTTGCCTAGGTGTGTGATGGACTAGTCATCTGTCCATTGCATACCCCACCAGTCACCCAGAGCACACAACATACCTAATCCAGGTAACTTAACCTTGAGAACAACACCTGAGCTTCTATCCAGAGTTCAAAGTTTTTATGACAGATCCCTTATGAGCAAGTGCTTGGAGACAATGGAGAGGAAAACTCCCTAACAGAAGAAAAAAACCAGTTCAGGTTATATAGCCTCAGTGGATAGAGGAGAGAGAAAAGAACAACAACAAATAGACACTGCAGGTTGGTGGGGCCAGTAACTGCACATTAGCAATATACAGCTCCAGGACCAGGGACACCTGCAGAACATAGAGAGAGGGAGAGAGAGAGAGAGAGAGAGAGAGAGAGAGAGAGAGAAAGACACAAGAAAAGCTTTCCATTTTCCAAACATAGCATCAAACCAGCTCCAAGTACTGGTGTCAATGTAGTCGGAATGTCTTCTCATCTCCTGTTGAGCAAATGTTCAGGTTCAGTCATATTCCTTGTCAGTCCCGTATTATTGATGAACTACTGTGTGATCTGCTGATCTTGCCATAATTTGTAACTCATTCACATGACTGTTAAAATCACAGTGAAGAGAGAGGATGCACTTGTGCATGATTCTCTATTGTTGGGCACCAGATATCGCCTTTGTCACCTTCCTGTATTCACCTGTTTTGACATTTATTGGAGCTCGAAGTGCAGGCCCTGCCCAATCAGCACTTCTCCCCCCTAACCAAGATAAACAATTCAGGTGACAAATTTGACTCTGTGCCTTGTTGATCGTCTTTTGCGGCAGCTGCTTCCTCGTCTGGTTGGGGTGCGTCTGGGTGGGGGTCGTTGTCCGGTGTTGGAATCCTCTTACAGTGCCTGGTGTGGATCCACGAAGTACGTCCCTCTACCTTTACTGCTGTATTCGTAGTCAGCTGCACCTGATGTGGTCTGGTGAATCGTCTTTGCTTCCAGTGTTTCCTCCGGTGGTCCCTATTGAGCACGTGGTCACCTGATTTGAGATCATGAAGTTTGGTATCTGTAGGGCTAGACAGAGCAGCTTTTACCTGTGGACAAAGGGCTGAAACAGAGGCAGAAAGCGTCGCACAGTAGTCTAACATTGCATCTTCATGACTTCCACTCAGTAGAGCTTGTTTGTTTGGCCTAAGTCCTACACTAGGAGGTTTCCCAAGAATGATTTCAAACGGACTTAGTCCATGCACATTTTTTGTTCTTGTGCGCATGTAAAATAGCATGAGTGGAAGTACTTGTCACTGCTGATCTTCTTTGGAATGCCCCATCGTACAACGATGTCTCTGATCGGAGCTTTTGACACTATCGATGCATCCTGTTTGGAAGATGGAAAAACCTCTACCCACTTGCTGAACATGCAGACCATAGTCAAGCAGTATTTCTTATTCTGGCATGTTGGCCAAGCCATATCCCTTTTTGTAATTTTGTGCCAGAGTTCACATTTCTTCCTGATATACTTGCTATTGAGTGCATGGGTGACAAGTCAGCCTGTAGGTTGCGTTCCTGTGAAAGAGAAAGTTGAGTGAGGTGAAACATCTGACCCGTCATGGCCGCAGCTTTTGCAGTGGCATCTGCTGCTGAGTTTCCTGTAGAAATGGGATCCTTTTTGTTAGTATGAGCTTCAGATTTCATGACTGAGATTTGTTTAGGCAACAGGATGACATCTAACAGAGCTGCAACAAGAGCATGATGTACAATGGGTGCTCCAGCTGATGTGAGGAAACCCCTCTGTCTCCACAGGCAACCATAATCATGGACAACATCAAAAGCATAACGTGAGTCAGTGTAAATGTTTACTGTTTTATCTTTGGCCAATTTACAGGTTTCAGTAAGAGCAATTAGTTCAGCAGCCTGTGCAGACAGATGAGAAGGCAATTTTCCACTAGAAATCACACTATGTTTTGTGACAACTGCAAACCGTACTTGATTTTTGCTTAACTCCATCTCTGCATTCAAGATTGGTGTGTCTGCAAGATCAGGTCTGGGAGTACAGATGGTTTCCAACACCTCAGTGCCGTTATGAGCCTCTCCATTATTTTCTGTGGGAAGAAGAGTTGCAGGGTTTAGCACGTTACACCTTTTGACAGTGATATTAGGCATTTCAAGCAAAATAGTGTGATATCACCAGCGCTGTGTTGACAAGTGTGCAGTTTTCTCTGTGTGCAGTATGTGTGCAACGGCATGCGGAACCATTAATGTCAGAATAGCCAACAAAATCACGTGATGCTAGAATGGCTTTCTCTGCTGCAGCGACGGCTCTCAGACAGAGAGGAAGCCCTGTTGCTACTGGATCCAGCTTTCACAAGAAATAGGCAACAGGTCATAGTTTTCTGCTGTGAGGTTGGCATAACACAGAAGTCATGTAACTGTCCTTCTGGTCGACAAACAGAGTGAAAGTTAAGTTAGGATTAGGCAGATCCAGCGTGGGAGCTACGGTGAGTGCTGCCTTTAAATACAGAAAGGCCTTTTCTCCTTCAGGAGTCCACATGATTTTGTCATGTGCAGAGAGTTGTTTACCATGCACCATAGCAGATAGGGGAGCTTCACGCAGCGAATAGTTCGGGATCCACTGCCTGCAAAATGATGTCATGCCAAGAAAACTCATCATTTGTTTTTTTGTAATTGGCTTAGGAACATTTTGAATTGAAGCAATTCTTTTTTGTGACAGTGTCTTTCCTTCTGGGGTAATGATGTGACCCAGATATGTCACCTTTTGTTGTACAAACTGCAGTTTGGAAAGAATTACTTTATAGCCATTTTCTGCAAGATGTTTTAGCAGGTGCACTGTATCTACTTTGCATGCTTCTTCAGATGGACTACAAATCAGCAAATCATCTACATACTGTAGTAATGCTGAGCTGGCAGGTAAATAAAGGCCTTGAAGGTTTCTACTGAGAGTCTGCATGAAAGTAACTCAGACTTTCAGAGTAACCTTGAGGACATCTGGTCCAGATGTAAATCTTTCCTTCAAAAATGAAAAGGCAAACCAGTACTGGCTGTCAATGTGTGTAGGGACAGAAAAGAAAGCATTGGCCAAATCTACCATTGAAAAATGAGTTGAATTTGGTGGTACCAAAGACAAGATGGTTTGAGGATTACTTACTCCTGGCACGCAGGGGTGGATGGCTGCATTCACCGCCTGTAAATCTTGCACAAAGCGCCATTCAGTTGGTTGACCTTGGTCGCTTATTTTTTAACTGGAAAACTGCGAATGCGCACTTGAGAATTCTCACATGGAATTATTATGCCAGTTTTTACCAAAGAATTGAACAAAGGTATTATACAGTACCATCAATGGCTTCCTGTTTTAAAGGGTACTGCTTTTTACAAGGCCTGTACTCTGATTTTGGATGTACTATCAGAGGCTCTGCATTTTTTACAAGGCCTACATCATATTTATGGACTGCCCAGAGAGATTTTGGAATTTGCTCGAGCTCTTGTGATGAACTAGTTTCTGTGATGGTAAAGGCTGCAGCATTAGTGGTGTTCTGGCTAGTAATGAGCTCAACTGTTCGACAAACTTGTACAATTGATGTAAATAGTGTATGATGTACATTGCCCTACTTACTATTCTCTGTCCTAGGTGTCTGATTTTGTAATACTCACCACCCAGTTGTCGTTTCAACAATCGTTCCAGTTCCTGAAATGTTGGTTTGTAGTCCTGCACTATGTTCAGAAAATCCTCTCCCCATTTGTTTGCATTCTTTTTTGGGTGAGTAATTTTGTCCATTGCTTACCTCGTGTCCATGTCTGTCCAGGGACGGAATACAAGTTGGGGACCATTGGCCCCCGCAACTTCTATCATGGGAAGTGTTAATACATGCATACCATCTTTTGTTTTCTCTTCTTCACCAGATGAGTGTCTCTGCCCTTTAGGTCTGGTCTGCATAGTGTGTCCCTTCACACTTTCAGAGTCAGTCTCTGGTGGAGGTGTTTCAGATGTGTTGTTTCCTGGTGCATCATACTCCAGTGGGGGAACACTGGCTGGAGTCTCTTTTCCTGTGTATTATCTTTGGTTGTGATATGGAGGAGGTGGGGGAGTAGAGTCCAGGTCTGGATCCACCTTGCGTAACTCAGACAGAACAGGATACAGAGATTTAGTGTCAGAACAATCTTTTGCTCTATATACTATACAGTGGGTACGGAAAGTATTCAGACCCCTTTAAAAGAAAGATGAATGCAGCCAAGTACAGAGATATCCTGGAAGAAAACCTCTTCCAGAGTGCTCAGGACCTCAGACTGGGCCGAAGGTTCTCCTTTCAACAGGACAATGACCCTAAGCACACAGCTAAAATAACAAAGGAGTGGCTTCGGAACAACTCTGTGACCGTTCTTGACTGGCCCAGCCAGAGCCCTGACCTAGACCCAATTGAGCATCTCTGGAGAGACCTGAAAATGGCTGTCCACCAACGTTCACCATCCAACCTGACAGAACTGGAGAGGATGTGCAAGGAAGAATGGCAGAGGATCCCCAAATCCAGGTGTGAAAAACTTGTTGCATCATTCCCAAGAAGACTGTGGAAAATATTACCTTTATTTCATTACAGCTTAAGGTATAAGCCATTATTACAGTTATAGTTATGAAGCATTTGGCATGTGCAAAACAGCAGCAAGCTTAAGACATGAATATGTTTACCAGTAATTGCAAGGTCTCTCACAATGCAAGAAGTGAACTAGACATAACATCAGATAGGATGTGCCTGTTGCTTTTGTTGTTGTATTCTGTCTTGCAGGACAGGTTGAACTCTGCCTGGAGGCATAGCAACAGTGATACATCAGGTCATCCCACCGTTCTCAACCTATGGGAGAGGAAGACGCCAATTTCCTAAAGATTGCACATTTCACTCTGTAATATTATCACTGGGTCAGGGAAAGATAGGCAGTCAGACTTCGTGAACTGACAGAGAACACTGTTGGTGTTAGGGACAGTCTGACCCAGAGCACTGCAACTGCTTTATTCAGTGTGTTGTAATAAATGGACTATTTGAGACCATATTTATCGCCTCCGCTTTATCAATTAAACGAACACGCGGAACTGAGGGAGAAAATTCCAGTTCCAAAAATTTGGTGACCCCGACGTGATTGATGACGGAGGACTGGTCGGTAAAACAGACAGACGATTGCTTTTGGCACCGGACCCGGGTCGTTCTTAAAGGTAAGCAGACGCCTGTTTTCTTTCAAAAGTCTGCTATTGAACAATCTAAATTGAACGGTTTCGAAGGCAAATCACACGTCTGTCTAAATTTTAAAACACTGAATAAATTAGTAAAAAACTGCGTGAATAAGTAAGTAAAGAGATAAATGAAAAGAATAAAACTAAAAGTATACAAAAGTAAAAGTGAATTGTAAGAAGAAAAGTGATGTTGTGAATTAAAAAAAAAAAAAGACTAAATTATAGAGCTAAGACAATTGGTTGAATTAATAATTCGAGTATAGTGTAGTATCCTCGGCGTGGTTGCCGCCTAATCCGACGGGAGAAGGAAACCACCGGGTTAGAGTCCCTGGCGGGGGATGGGATCCGCCTAAATTCTTAATGTCCTCCGGCGTGGCTGCCATCGACTCCGACGGGAGGAGAAAACCGCTGGGTTAGAGTCCCTGGAGGGATAGGGTCCACCTAAATTCTTAACCAGGACCGTAAGGTTGGAGTCCATTCCTGTAGATGTACAGGATAAAGTCCCGAGGAAGGGTGCCTCTGGGGAGTGTTGGTTCGCCCCTAAAGACCCTAATTGAACACGCAAAAAGCATAGTACCCACGGCTCCATAAGAGCCGGTAAGTGGCGAGTGAAGGTGTTAGTGTCCTGCAATCGGTGTGGAAACTTGACGGTGATAACACAAGCCCTCTGTCTGTTGAAGCAGCACGGAGAAGGGGGTGAAGCAAATTTAAGAATGTATGTGTGTATGTGTTCTAACAGAGTGACGGGACAGAAGGAAAAGTGAGGAGAGCAGCAGAGAAGAAAGGGGGGGGGGTAGATGTTGGCCTTGGCTCAACGTCAACTGAGAGAAAGTAGAGAAGAAAGTGTAACAAAGAGGGGACAGAGCTAAAGGAGTAGGGACAGAGTGTGACTGAGTGATTCATTGTGCTCAGGAGAGGAGGTGCCTCTGACAGGAGGGAGAGAGGCAACGCCACCCACTGTAAGTGCTTTGTTTTAGACTGTAAACAGCAGAACACTGGAGAAGCATGGCATTAAACTGAACTGGGTAGAAGCCTTGCCTGCCGCCCTCATGTCTATGCGCACCTCACCAGGGTCCACATGAGTTGCTGACTGGTTGTCCAATGCTTGCTCCTCCCAGGGAACGTCCGGGCTTCCTGGGTTGGATGTGTGGCAAATTGATAGTGATGAATATATGAAAGCACTAACTAGTGTCTTAAAAAGTCTGTCTGTGAAGGTCAAGTGAGCTGAAGGGGATCAGCCGGCAACTCCTGAATTGACTCCAGCTGTAAAGGTAGGGGACTGGGTACGAGTGAAGGTCCACAAGGGAAAGTGGGCTGAACCCAGGTGGACTGGACCTTTTGAAGTGGTGGAGGCTACTTCCCACTGGGTTTAGGTAAAAAGTAAAGCTGGAGCAAATTGGCACCACCTGACACATTGTGTACCTGCCCCTCCGCCCTCACGGACTTTAAGTGAGGTTAGAACTGATCTGGCAAATATCAGGGAGGGCTCAAAACAAAAAGATAGGCCAAATTGACTCCTGTATTGAACACTGAATCCAGCCCGTCCCAGAACCATGGCCACTAGACCTAGACCATGACATCCTTTCAGGCACCCAGGACTTTGGGGGGCCAAAAAGGGGGGTCGATAAGGAGCCTGTTAAAATAATAAGTGTAGGCCTATAATAATTATAATAATAATAATAAATAATAAATAAATAAATAAATGAGTAGCAGTGAGTAAAAACAAATAGTAACTGAATATAAAAAAAAATAATAATAATAATAATTAATAATAAAATGGGTAATAAGAACGCTAAATTAGAAGAACTAGTCACCAGTGACAAAAAATTGATGCATCAAAAGGATCCTAAAAAATATAGAAAAATTAGAAAATGGAAAAATAAATATGGTTTTTCAGGGAAGTTAAACTGTGAGGACTGTAGAAATTTAGTAAATAACATAAAGAGTAAGACTAAGGGAAATCAGAAGGATCAGAGAAAAGAAGGGCTGTTTGCAGCAGAAGGTATGTTTAAAGTTTAACGTGGTTAAAGAAAGTTAGAGTGGACAGAGAGGGAGAGAAAGAAAGGAAGGAGAAAAGAGACAGAAGCAAATAGAAAAATAGTTAAAAGCCTCTTCACCAACATTGTATTTAGGGCAAACTGTTGAATTTGCAGATGAACAAACAATGTCATGCTGTAGACCACCTTCATCCTAATAATCCACCACCGGCTCAGCTTCCTCCGTACGCCCAGGGAGAAGAGGGTGCTGTTGGTGGAGCAATATTTCCTCCCACAGCTCCTTCTGATCCTGTGCCTCGGCCTCAACCTCCTTATACAGAAGATAGTGAGGGAGTGCTGGCTTATTTTAACAGACTGAAAGAGGTGTTTAACACTCACAGTGGAATATCAGTACCTGAATATCAGTACCTGTCTGAGTCTAGAGCTCTCCCTTGCTGTGAAAGGTCGTGACCTAGGTATCTAACTAACTGTTTTTTTTTTTTTACAACTAGTTTGCTCTTACTCACTCTGTGTCCCTGTTCTGCTAGAAACTTAAGCAGAGCTATGGTGTTTGTTTTGCATTGTTCTTGTGTTTCAGAGCATATCAAAATTTCATTTACATACAAATACGTATTTGACTTCTTGCAGGAGGTGAAAACTTAGCTAAGTTAGCAGACATTACTTGGGAAAAAATGGTAGGAGACTCACGATAACCCTGTGGAATCCACGTCCAAGTCCATCTTTTGCCTGAAAACTCAAATACAAACCAGAATTATCATTGTTTGTCAACTTCAATAGAGAAAAATGCATTTGCCACATCAATGACAGTGAACCACTTTGAGCTGGGCTTGACATCATTCAGCAGGGTGTGTGGGTCTGGTACCAGTGAAGCTCTGTCCTAACAGAGACGAAGAATTATGTTGTGCATGTGACCACTGTTCTCCAACAAAGAGCAAAAGCACAAAAGAAAGTTAGAAAAACAGCTGAAGTGTTTTTCACCACT
This sequence comes from Mastacembelus armatus, assembly GCF_900324485.2. NCBI lineage: Eukaryota > Metazoa > Chordata > Actinopteri > Synbranchiformes > Mastacembelidae > Mastacembelus > Mastacembelus armatus. Next base: position 10,309,589 of record NC_046645.1, on the reverse strand, counting down.
ATGATAATGAAATGGTTTCTGAGGGAGGAGCAGGCTACTATGCATGACTAGACAGCCAAAAAGGTCAGATTTCACCAAAAGTGACATTGTTGGTGCAATGAGTTAAAATAAAATTCCTGTGTGACACAGGAGCTTGTAGGTCAGTTCTTATCCACCAGACAAACTCAGACTGACTACAAAAGGACACATTTTAGTAAAACATGTAGGAGCAGCATGCAGACTACAACCTGAGGAAGAGAAACTGTTCAAATTGTGGGTGAGCCCACACATTTCACTTGCTAAACCTTAAACATCTAAGTGGAAAAGAATGAGTAGAAGTGTTCACTCTAACAACAGAGGAAGAAGATCAATTAAGGAAATTCCCTCATATTTATGGTCTACAAGAGCAGCAGATGTAGGGAAAATCAAAGGAGTAGAACCAGTTAAAATAACACCAAAAGGTACCTTCAGGCCCTTTCAAAGACAATATTCATTAAAACCTGAGGCTGCTGGAGGAATTAAACCAGTACTTGACTCATTACTAAAAGCAGGCAATATCAGAGATACCTAGAGCTTCACTGGTACCAGACCCACACACCCTGCTGAATGACGTCAAGCCCAGCTCAAAGTGGTTCACTGTCATTGATGTGGCAAATGCATTTTTCTCTATTGAAGTTGACAAACAATGATAATTCTGGTTTGCATTTTAGTTTTCAGGCAAAAGATGGACTTGGACGTGGATTCCACAGGGTTATTTGTGAGTCTCCTACCATTTTTTCCCAAGTAATGTCTGCTAACTTAGCTAAGTTTTCACCTCCTGCAAGAAGTCAAATACGTATTTGTATGTAAATGAAATTTTGATATGCTCTGAAACACAAGAACAATGCAAAACAGACACCATAGCTCTGCTTAAGTTTCTAGCAGAACAGGGACACAGAGTGAGTAAGAGCAAACTAGTTGTAAAAAAAAAAAACAGTTAGTTAGATACCTAGGTCACGACCTTTCACAGCAAGGGAGAGCTCTAGACTCAGACAGAAAAGAAGCTATACTTAAAGCACCAAAACCACAAACTAAAAGACAGATGATGTTTTTCTTAGGTACGACAAACTTCTGCAGATCATGGATACCCAACTATTCAGAGTTGTCTAGTCCATTGTTGAAATTGATTTATGACACACCTATGGCAAATCATGATAAAATAAAATGACTGAAATTGCAGAAAATGTTAAAAAAGCCTTTAATGGTCTTAAAAAGACCCTGACCAGCACCTCTATTTTAGGACTGCCTAACTATGAAAAATGTTTTATGCAAACTGTAGATTGTAAAAATGGTCACATGACTTCGGTGTTTACAAAAACAGACCTATTGCTTATTATTCTGCCCAATTGGATCTAATAGTAATGCCCGTGTGTATTGAAGCTGTTATTGCAGCCTCCATGACAGTCCAAGCTTCAGCAAACACCGTGTTGTTCCATCCTCTGACACTAAAGGTTCCACATGCAGTCTCTGTCCTGTTGTTGCAAAACACGATAGCATACATGTCACCAGCTAAACATCTGCCTTGCATGACTACATTGCTTTCACAGCCACATCTCACAATTGAACGATGTACAACCTTTAATCCTGCTACATTAATGCCAATAGCTGAGGATGGTGGGCCACAATTGTATTGTTGAAACTGAGAATAGAGTGTTGCCCAGGGCTGATTTAACTGACACACACAAGAAATTCGCATTATTTGTTGTAGTAGGGCTTAGTCTAATGATATTGGTGGGAATGCTGCTTTGGGAGAAATATGAGCGTGACCAGACCACTGAGACAAGAGGTAAGAGAGCAATGATCACATCATCTGGTAAGCCCATCACATACAAAGATCTTATTTTACAGCTGTTAGATGCTGTGTAGCTGCCTAAGGAGGTTGCTAATTGTAAGTTCGATACAAATGTGAGGACTAGACATGATTTCTTTTTGGTAATTGTAAAGCTGATGAAGTTGCTAAATCAGTAGCACAGAAACCACTGCCTTTACAAGCTACAGTTACAGTTGAACATCCTGATGAGCAGATACTTAAAGACATGTAGAATAGTGAACCTTATGGGTAACAACAACAAAAAAAAAACAAAGAGAAAAGAGAGTAAATTAAATGACAATAACATTTGGAGATGTAAAGATGAAAAGTAGTGTTACCTAAAAGTTTATTTAGATATGCAGCTGTACTGACGCATGCTAATGTGCATACGTCAGCAGGAGGGATGGTAGATTAGTAAAAAAAGTGTTTACAACAAACGGTTTTACAAACTAAATTTTGTCAACGATGTGAAATTTGTGCAAAAATAACCCACAGGGACAGATTGTAACAAGAAATAGTGGAAAGTTTCCACCACCTGAAGATCATTTTCAACACATCTGCATGGATTTTATTGAACTAAATAACTGTGAGGGAAAGAAATACTGTTTAGTGCTCATTGATGCATTAACTAAACAGATTGAAGTGTTTCCAGCAAAGCATCCTGATGCACTAACAGCTGCTAAAACACTGACAACTACTATTATTCCCAGATTTGGAATTCCAGAGAAAATCTATTGTAATAATGGTATTTTCCTATGTTTGGGATAAAGAAATTTTAAAACTGAGCATCATGGTGTAAAAATGGTCTGGAATTTTTACTTTCCCATCATTACCTACCTATACGAAGTGCATGAATAATGTCTGCTAGTTATCGAACTGCAGATCTTTGTAAAAGCAGAAAAGTTAAACTGCAACAATCCATAATCTATCAAGGTTAACGACGAAGATAAGAAAGAGAGACACAGGCACTACCTAAACTGGGCATGTCCGTGCACTGTGGTCTATAGTTTACTCACTGATTCATGTGCCAGGTGCCAGCACGTTGTGCAATGATGCCAGATGTTACTTAATCATCCATCCATCTATCATCCATTCATTATCTGCCTCCGCGTATTCCTGTTGATGGAGCCTATCCCACATTGTTGAATGCTGCTGACTTTATTTTCTTCAGATTTTGCAGTTACACAGATGTAGTGAACTATGATTCAGTGATTTATGCTTATACAAATGTCAGCAGCTCAACAGTGAATGTGCTGGAATGTTCCTTTGTGACGTTTGGTTTTCTTAATTAACCACAGCAGTTTTTCTCTTTTTACCGTCATCTCATTCCCAGTGGATTGCAGATAAATTTAGTTCAGTATTTAGACCATTTGTTTTTTTACAGAACCACAAATGTCAGAAGATTGCTGACAGCTGCAGAACATTGTTTAATGTAAGCTACTTTTAGTGCAACAGGTCAAGAAACTAAATAACTTTCAAATGAGATAAGATAATGCTATGAGTTTAATCATCAATTGCTTGGCTACAGTAGCTGTTGAATAAAACTTTCTTTTAAAGCAGTAGCTCAGTTGTTTGTTCAGCTTCAATTGTCAAATTTAACAGTACATATTGTCATACCCCTCATTTTCAGACTTCAGATTTTTTTTGTATTTTTTGTTGTTTCATTGTCATCACAAACAATAGGTTCTTGGTAGTATTTTTCAGTGTTAGAGGCACAAATGCTGGTGCAGAATTGTAGAGCAGGGGTGCCCAATACGTTGGGCACAGTCGATCGCGAAGGTAGTGTGGGCAGATCGCATGGCATTAAAAAAATAGACGTCAGCCTATCATCCAACCTCACTATAACTTTTGTCACTTGATTGACATACAGGGCAGCCTGTCTGACACACATCTGATCTTTTCTGACACTCGGGTCACCACGCACATTCCGCACCAGCTGCTGCAAATCTCTAGCAAGCTACCAAGTTTTATTTATTTATTCATTGGTTCATACACTTATGCAAGGTACACCAACATACACTACTCACAAAAAGTTAGGGATATTTGACTTTTTCAGAATTTCAGAATGCACCTAAAATGCACTATAACCTTTACAGCTGAACTTAATTTGACCTTCTCTAAACTTTTGAATGCACGTGCAACTGTTCAATGTTTCAGTACTTATTGCATAATATGGTGTTCTCTAACAAGGTGATTAACCACAAAAATCACAACAAGTGTCTGATCCATGACTATCGACCACTAAATGTTCTGGTTCAATGACAGTTCATATTTAAACAGTCCTCTTCATCATGCTGTTCACATTTTGACATCATGAGACCAAGACGACACCTAACAATTGACAAGTTATTGAGACATTGAAATTTTTTGTTGTGGTATCCCCACCACTGTTGTTAGCTTTTGTTTCAATAAATTGTTTGAGATGAAGAAATTACCATTGCATACTTCTACTTAAATGCCCTACTTTCATGATATAATATCACTGTAGTATGAACTTTTTCCATAAATTTCACCTGAAAGTCGAATATCCCTAACTTTTTGTGAGTAGTGTATATTCTACATAGAGAGAATACTCAATATATATTTATAAGTAAATATATGATTTGCATTTTTATGGTAGATCACTTTGACTTGGTCATTTTATAAGTAGCTCGCAAGGTGAAAAGGTGTGGGGTGTTGTAGAGTAATAGCAGGAGTACTTGGCCTGGTAGAGGAGGCCGAGTGAGCCTGCACAAGGCTGTGAGGACAGAGCAAGACAGAGGAAATAGGGTCAGGTTACAAATGTGCTTTATGATACAAAGGTCAGGAAATGGGCATCCACAATAGAAGAAAGGGGAACAATGAAATCAACCTTAAACTGTGACTAAGGACTTATATAACTTTGTAAAGCACTAACTGGCTGTTTAGAAAAGTGCTATATAAATAAAATTATTATTATTATTGTTATTACTATTGTTATTACTATTATTATTAGTATTACTTTTTAGAGGAGTTAGCTGAACAATGAAACATATTTGTTTTAATAAAAATTAAACCAAATCTGAAATATAATAGTAAGACTGAAAATGTTTGGTTAGTATAGTGCTAAGGTTTCAGTTTGCCGTTGGCGTGCCTGTGTGCATGAATCAGCCTTTCGGTTCACTTCCAAGAAATAGGAGCGAAAGTAGCAACTTTCTTCCTCCCATCCCTCCCTTAACCATTTTTTCTTCATGAACATCCAGGGTCATGGCGGAGGTAACCAGCACACCAACATGCCACTTATGATCATTTTATTATGATTGGTAACTGTAATACAGGCAATCAGTGAATTAATTTTGTCACACATCAATGACAATAAAGTAGGAAATGTGTGAACAAGATAAATGAACACAAATCACTTTTACTTGAAGGTCTTAGTGGTTGCATTTGTATCAGAGTGGTTCTCTGGGGTTCATGCTTTTGCTAGCTAGCTAATTGAAAAACCTTTCAATAGATTTTTATATCACAACAAAAACATGCATTGTTTAATAAAGGCTGAGACTGGTCTGACATAAGAAATCTCATTTTTCCTTGTAGGATTTAAGGATGTTAAAGGTAATGAAGGTGGATAGAGAAACAGGAACTAATAAAACTGGGAGATTCATGAGGATAGTTTGATTTGTTCAGAATCAGGATCATTTTAATATTGATACTGATAGTATGTAACATTTAATGATATTGAAAACACACACAAACACCTGGGACAAGACACCCCCATGTGGTTAGGGACAAAATTACTTCAGGAGTATGCTTCCCCACAATACTTTATGTTATGTAGCCTACTTTCTCTATTTTCCTAATGTTGTATATGCAGCTATTGTGGGGCATCCACATATAAAAAATGGAGAGGAATAAGACACATTATTCTATGAAACATAAGGAACAGAGTTGTTAGATTGTGTCAATTAAAGTCTCCAACAGTAAACTCATGACACAACCTCAACTGTGTGTGTGAAACATGAATAAACTGCAAATTCAAGGAAAACCTTTTAACTTAGAACAACCCTATTAATGAAAAGACCAAAAACATTAAGGTTTATTCCCTCTAAAAGAAAAACAAAATTATTAACAGGACAGGATAAGAATTTCCTATTTTATATAATACAAACCTGGCATCAGTTTCTCGAAAGTATGTGCCCTGACCCGAGTCAGAACATCTTACAGTGAGTGAGTATTTTAAGGCTGGAAAGACTGGAATCATGGATGCTCAGGAGGCTTGACAGAAATTATTAATTAAATTGATCCACATATAAGAACCAACCACAACAAAAGTTATCAGACCTTTCATTGAGGAGACTCTCAATAAAAACAAAAGTACAGACACACAAACACAAAATATCATTCAACTAAAAAAATGGAATCTAACTACTGAAAGGTCTGATAACTTTTGCTGTGGTTGGTTCTTATATGTGGATCAATTTAATTAGTCAATCATTTCTGTTCAAAATAAAGGGCTCTTCATTCTTTGTGGTTTTTGCTTTAAAAGAACAAAAATAGTAAACATGGTTGTGTGCTTTGTTTATTGTATACTGTATATAATTTCTTTGTCATCTAAAACCAGTTGATGCATCAATCAGATGTGTCCCACACCACTTAGAATAACAGGAACGGGAATTCCTTATTTTCTTTTAACTATTTTGGCAGGAATGTGGGCAGTTGGCCAACTAAAACGATGTCAATTCAGTTTTAATATTTCAGCACTTTAAATCATCATACAGTCTTGATTCAGTGGTTGACATAACAGCATTTAAATACAGTATAGCTATTTTTTAATATCATGCCTTTTACTAGGATTTTGCATACATCCTCTTATTAAAAGAATAGCTCAGAAAACATCACCACATATAGACTAATACACACATCTTTACATTTTATACAAGACACAGAAAGGTAAAGTCAAACTTCAAGTCAAGGGTAACAGGTGACTCTAAATTGCCCTTAGGTGTGAATGTGAGTGTCTTTGTCTGTCTCTGTGTGTCAGCCCTGTGATAGACTGGTGACCTGCCCAGGGTGTACCCCACCACTCAAGCAGTATCAGCTGGGATTGGCTTCAGCACTCTTCCAGCATATGCAGGATAAGTGGTACAGGAAATGTAGGAATCCACATACATCTATATATGAGGGTTTTACCAAGTTTTTTTCAAGAGTATTGTAGTGTCCTTACGAAAGAGTATTACCAAGAGTATTGTAGTGTCCTTACGAAAAACATGTTTACACCATTTTCAGCTTCCTGTATTACTCATAGGCTGCTGCAGAGCAGGACAGACATACCTTCCCGAATATCGTCCTATCGCCAGTCATACTATTAACTGCAATACTTGATAGGTGTGAAATGTGTATGGCTGTCTTTTAGATTGTGTTTTCTCCTACACACTTCTCAGGAGGCATGGCGAGCCAAACAGGATCATAATTAATTTTACATTAAAGAAACATTTTCATTGTGCTGAGGAATTTACATTCAATTAACTCAGCTCAAAAATAGCCCAAAGTAGAATAGTTGGCAGTGCAACAATAGTCCGGAGTAGGAAATATAGTGATGATGGTAAGTTTGAATGGTGACCGGACTGGAAATGAAGTATGATAAAACGTTGTTGGCAATCATCTATACACATTGTGAATTGTAACACTGCACGGATTTCTGATCATATTAGCATTGTTTTCATTTTTTCAATATCGAAAGTACATTAACTTTTGATTCCACTACATCTGTCCGATAGCTACAGTTACTAGTTATTTTTCTGACTAGTAATCTACAATTTTCACCCCTTGTTGGCATTGAAAACTTCCTATGAAACCTATGATATTTTGTAGAATGTGATTGACTGCTGTAAACGAAAGTATCGAGTTTATAAAGTACTTTGTATAGTTCCAGTCTTAAAGAGCATATAACAAAAACTCATAATTAGTCTGCCTTGAAAATACGATAAATGTTAGTTTTACATGACAAACTGGCAGCGATGATAGAGTGGCAGTTTGAACCATCTTTCCCAAAATTGCACCCATGATATGACGTAGGAAGAACTTGCTGGTAGTGATTGATTGGTGTCAGGTTCTGGGAATTATTTTTTATTTTAGGACCAGTAATTGCACTCACTCTGGTACTCAAGGTTCAAAACAGGCTTTATTTAACTGAACAAGGCAAAATCAGGAAACAAACACTTGGCTAATCAGGGACAGGTCAAGGCAGGGAAAGTCATGGAACATGAATTCGGGACAAAGACACAGACAAGAACAGTGAAACAAGGCTTGAAGCAGTCTGGGTCACACACACTTGGGGAGACGCACCAAACCACACAAACACAAGAACAGTAAGTCAAGGCATGAAGCAGTCTGGGTCACACACACTTGGGGAAACGCACTAGACCACACAGACACATGAACACAAGAAGAGAACAAGGCATGAACAAAAGGGAGCTAGACGGGAACACAAGACATGGGGGAAAAGACCAGAGATACATTCCGTTACACATACAAAAGGAGGCAGATAACTTAACTTAAACCTTGGAGAACAAAAGGCAGTCCATGATCAAAATCCAAAAAGAAGAGGAAACAAAGCAGACTTGAGGCATGGTGAAATCAGGAATTCTAGGCATGGAGCATAAAGGTATAAACAGACAACTAAAACATGGTTGAACAAAGGTATATAAAGGAAAGACCAAACAAGGAACAGGTGAAAACAATAACTAATTAGGTCAAAGTAAAGTGAATAAAACATGAACAAAACTAAATCCTGCATGACCCTTCAACACAAAAGAATGAAACAGGAAGTCAAAAATGTCCAACAGAAAACACAAAATGCAGATCCTGACAATTGGTCACGTTTTACTATTTTTGTCATTTTTCTTTTATACTTAATACTATTACTCATGGGAAACCTCGATCTTTTCCAGCCATTATTAAATTACCTGTTGGACCGGGCCAAACAATATTAGCTATAGTGTATAGTCTGTTCTCCACTCATTCTGCTGAAACCACAGCTCAGTTTCTCTCCTGTGCCCATTGTTTCTTATTCTTGGCTGCCCATGCTCTCAAAATTATATGGTTGTGGTCTGTTGTATATTTGTGAAAAGACATGTTCAAGTTCATTGGTTTCATGGTTCATTGTCTATGATTGTTCAGACATTTAAACATAGTTTTTTAATGTGGAAGTGAAATTTTTCAGAAAAACGGCTCCTACAGCCAATTTCTTTAATAGCTTTTTTCACTAAAATCATAAATACAACAATTTTTCCTATGCTCTGGTGAAATGGGTACTCCCACCTGACATCTGCTCTTTAAATAACTACAACAGTAAAGTTCAACATATACATTAATACAGAAGTAATTTTAATCCAATAACATAATATACAGTATGCTGATATTAACATTCAGACTGCAAATTTTTCTCAATAATAAGCAGTTTTCAGTCACACTGTATATAATCTAGGATCCAAATCCGAGACTATTTGCAAAGAAGAATGGTATAAAATTCCCCAATCCAGATGTGCAAAACTTGTCGCATCATACCCAAAAAGACTTGAGGCCGTAACTGCTACCAAAGACAGACAAAACAAATTAGATGGGGCAACATTTTATCTGTTATACTTCATGTACATATTGTTTTTTGATAAGGTAAATTATCTCCCAGTGTACAAATGGATGATCTACCTAAACAACTGAATAGATGAAACATGGGAAACTCTGTGACCAATAAATGTCCTTGTAATATTTAGCTCATTTAATGCTGCACTGAAGTTATTTTTGGTGGTGTGCTCACAGTGTCCCTCAGTTTCAAATGAGTAATACAATGATTCAGATGAAATTTATTGTTTCACTTTTGCAATATTCTTCTAGACCTTCTCAGCCAATTTGTCACAGTCAGACCCGCATGTTGTTTTGTATGTATTCATTATTTTCATATTCTGTACACCTACATGAATGTGTCACAACATGCCTGGATCTGCTATTTACCCAGCTTCCAGTTTGGGTAATGCTTTTACAGCGTTCTTCTCCGTTTACCTGTACTGTATGTACCAGTACATGCTTGTCTGCACAGAGGAATAATGTGTGACTTTTAAGGAATAAGAGGGTAACCACCCAGGAACTATAAATTCACTTATAGTGTATTTTCTAAGTAGAGGATATTTATTCTAACATTTTTAAGTAACTTTACACTATAAAATGATAATATGCTAAATCAAACATAGGGTACATATTTCATAATTACAGCATGCCAAAGGAAATAAGCAATAAAACTGGAGTATTGATTCTGTCTCATTGGTGCGCTATCGCTAATTGGTCATATCCCTTCTTTGCACCTGCGCACTGAAGAGAAACTGGCGTGGGTCTCCTCGCCAAAAACAAGTGTCTCAATTATGTCTGCAGCTCTCAGATATAAGGTGGAGTTTCATGTGAGTTCGTCCCTTTCTTTTCTTCAGCCTAAGCACTAAGCAGGAAGGTAAGCACTAACAGTAAGGTCCCACCAATGTGCCTTGCAGACCACTGCTGTGGCAAAAAAAACATTAGCTGTTCTGGCTGACTCCCTCTCTGAGCCGGCGGCAGACCCCAAGACCCTCTGATCGCGCAGAGGAGGTTAGCAAAATGGCTAACGACCTGATTGTCTGTGCTCCCTTTGCTGTGGGAACAGGTTGCGGCATCATGTCACCCTCCCTCCTCACTCCTGTACATTCTCATTTTCTTCTTAGTTCATTTTCTCTTCAGCTTCCCATGTTCCCCAGTGCTGCTTTTCTTGTCCTGCTTTTGTTTTTCCACTGGCGAAATCTGCCACCATCTGTCCTTCTGCATTCCTGTCCTGCAAACCAAACAAACCCACCACTTCCTTGTCACCTCTGTTTCCCTCACCAACGTGTTTGTTGAAGGTCACCACTCTCTCACCACTCCGTGACCGTAAACCTGTTTCCATGGCCGTAGACACAAAAGACTTCCTGAATCTTTCAGTCTTGGCTTTAGGGTCAGTTAGTCTGTGGCTGAATGAACTTTCCATTCGCCACAGTTCCTCATGAAGTGGGTGGGCAGAATTGTTCAATATGGAGTTGATTTTGTCCACCATCCTCCTCTCTGCCACAGCCTCCAGACTGTCCAGTTCCAGTCCAATCACAGATTTTGCCTTCCTGATCAACTTATTTAGTCTGTTGGCCTCACCAGCCTTGATGCCACCTCCGCAGCACACAACTGCAAAGAACAGTGCACTCGCTACTACAGACTGATAGAACATCTTCAGTTCTCTGGTTTGCTTGATATTGAGCTTTAGACAGTTGTTGTTACACCAATCAACAAAGCTTTTTATCAAGTGTCTGTATTCCTCATCGTTATTATTATTGATGCATCCAGTGATTGAAGAGTCATCAGAGAACTTTTGGAGGTGACAGGTTCCTGAGTTGTAGCGGAAGTCTGAGGTGTAGAGTGTAAACAGGAATGGTGCCAACATAGTTCCTTGAGGTGCACCGGTGCTGCTCATCGCCACATAAGATATGCAGCCATCTAAGCGAACAAACTGTGGCCGCCCAGTGAGGTAGTCTTTGATCCACTCAACCATGTCTGCGGGAACTTCCATATCCTGCATCTTTGCAGTTAGCAGCTGAATAGTGTTGAAAGCACTTGAAAAGTCAAAAAACATGACTCTCACAGTGTTGCCCTGCCTCTCCAGATGGGAGTATGCTCTGTGCATTAAGAAGATGATGGCATCTTCCACTCCGACGTGTTCTTGATATGCAAACTGCAGGGTGTCCAGAAATTCAGACACTTGAGACCTCAGGTGTCGTAGGACCAGTCTCTCAAACACTTTCATGACATGTGATGTTAGCGCTACTGGTCTGAAGTCACTAAGGGTACTGGGACGGGTTCTTTTTGGTAATGGGACAATACAGGAAGTTTTTCACATTTTCACTTTCACATACCTCTTGGTAGCAGACTGTTGTCTTACTACGGGCTTGTATGTTGATACTAAATATATTAAGTTGTGGTCTGATCCACCAAGTGGGGGGAGCGCTGAAGAGCTGTATGCCTCCTTCATATTGGCATAAAGGAGATCTTATTTTCTCGTGTTGCACAGTCCACATACTGTTTGAAGTTGGTCAGAGTTCCCGAAATACTGACATGGTTAAAATCCCCATTAATTATGTGTCAGTAGGACATTTTGTTTGGAGACCAGTGACAACTGTGTGGATGATGTCACATGCACTCTGTGCTGCAGCTTATGGAGGAATGTAACAAGTCACAACAATGGCGTGTGAAAACTCACGGGGCAGGTAGTATGGCCTCAGTCCAACCACCCACAGCTCAATGTCTGTACAGATACAGTCTTTCACTGTTACATGTCCAGGGTTGCACCATTTGGAGTTAACAAAAACAGCAAGACCACCTCCTCTTTTCTTGCCACTCTGTTTGCCTCTGTCCGCTCGCACTAGTGAGAACCCAGGCAGTTCAAGTGAGTTGTCCGGTATATTTATTCAGCCAGGTCTCGGTGAAGCAAAGTAAGCTACACTCTCTGTACTCTTGCTGGCTGCTAGCTAAAGCTGTAAGTTCATCCACTTTGTTGCAGAGTGATCTCACATTTCCCATAATAATTTTTGGGAGAAATGGTTTAAATCTCCTACGTTTTTCTCAATGCTTCACTCCTGCTCTGCAGCCCCTCCTACTCCCTCCTCCACCCTCCTCAAGTCTTGGGGGATTTCAGGTTTTATACCAAGAAGCAGACTTGTTCCCTTGAGAGCTAACAGTTGCTCTCTTGTATAGATGCCGTTGCCACAGAAACGTATATTTTCTGATGCAGTTTCCATAATATCCATATGTCTCTCCACAGGAATTAGAAAACCCCAACTCATCCGCTTTCATCCGTTATCAGAGAGAAAGCATAGATCTTGATTTGACTTGCAGTAACAGATGATAATTCAGTAAAAAACTTGCAAAAAACAAAAAAACAGAGGAGCTGGTATAACTGGCTTCCACCTAACAGATGCCATTCTAGAATCAATTCACCATAATAATTAATATTACGTAATATTAATATTATATATTAATCACCACATAATATTCAATCACGTAATATTAATCACCACCAATAGGATGGTGGTGTGTAGGATGACTCTGGTGGTGAGGAAGATGAAGAGGACAAGGGCAGAGCAGAGAACCAAGTGGTGGAAGTTGAAAAGGGAAGAGTGTTGTGTGGCTTTCAGGGAGGAGCTGAAACAGGCTCAGGGAGGTCAGGAGGTTCTTCCAGATGCCTGGACAGCTACAGTTAAAGTGATCAGGGAGACAGGTAGGAGGGTACTTTGTGTGTCATCTGGAAAGAGGAAAGCAGATAAGGAGACTTGGTGGTAGAATGAGGAAGTTCAGGAGTGTGTTAAGAGGAAAAGCTTAGCTAAGAAGAAGTGGGACTCAGAGGACAGAAGAGAACAGACAGGAGTACAGGGAGATGCAGCGTAAAGTGAAGGTAGAGGTGGCAAAGGACAAACAAAGGGCGTATGAGGGTTTGTATGATAGGTTGGACTCTAAGGAGGGAGAGGTGGATTTGCACAGTTTGGCGAGGCAGAGAGACAGAGATGGGAAGGATGTGCAGCAGGTTAGGGTGATTAAGGACAGGGATGGAAATGTGTTGACAGGTGCCACAAGTGTGATGGAAAGATGGAAGGAATACTTTGAAGAGTTGATGAATGAGGAAAATGTTAGAGAGCACAGAGTAGAAGAGGTGACTGTTGTGGAGCAGGAAGTAGCAAAGATCAGTAAGGATGAAGTGAGGAAGGCATTGAAGAGGATGAAGAGTGGAAAGGCAGTTGGTCCTGATGACATACCTGTGGAGGTATGGAAGTGTTTAGGAGAGGTGGCAGTAGAGTTTTTGACTGGGCTACTTAACAAGACCTTGGAGAGTGAGAGGATGCCTGAGGAATGGAGGAGAAGTGTACTGGTGCCCATCTTTAATTAAGAACAAGGGAGACGTGCAGAGTTGTGGAAACTACAGAGGAATAAATCTGATGAGACACACAATGAAGTTATGGTAAAGAGTAGTGGAGGCTAGGCTGAGGTCAGAAGTGAGCATTTGTGAGCAGCAGTATGGTTTCATGCCAAAAAAGAGAACCACAGATGCAATATTTGCTTTGAGAATGCTGATGGAGAAGTACAGAGAAGATCAGAAGGAGCTGCATTGTGTCTTTGTAGATTTGGAAAAAGCGTATGACAGGGTGCTGATAACATTAGCTGTTATAATATTAATGTTGTCAAATAAATTAATTAATACATTAATTAGCAAGATTGTCAAAGAACTTCCCAACTGTAGTTTTATTTAAGGCTGTAGCCTTTCCCAGACATGTTGCTGTGGGCATACAGCAGGAGAGATGATGGTATCCCATAAAATTCTTCAACCAATTTCAAATATATTGTATTTGATAAGTTTTCACTAGGGTGTGTGAGGTCAGTTTGGTTTTGCCTTGTATGTTCTTGGCATCATAGCTTTTCTATGATGTTTAATATGTAATATTCCAAAATAGTTGAGTAATACTATAATTCAGTGTTTTTGGCTCATTTTGCCCCGTAGCTGCTGTTTGGGAAACGATGGTGTAGCTCAGGAATTTGTGCAAATCTTAAACATCAGTAAGTCACTGACACATTTTTAAACCTAGATATATTTACTTTGTCATCACAGTTATTATACCTGACATGCTAAAAATGCACAAAAAAATAAATAAATAAAATGAAATTTAAAAAATATACTTTCTCCCATGTGCTTCTTTCCATCAGTGCAAGATAGAAATAACTTGCTTTCTGAAGTTATGATCACATGACAAATGTATGTGCACATTTGCATAGATAGACCTACATTGTTTGGTCAACTGACCCATTGGCTCATCTTACCCCAATCTTCTTACATAGTGTCAAGGGCTTGCTTTAAACTTAAAACATAAAAAAAAAATTAAATCAATATTAAATATATGTCTATAGTTACTTAATATTATCATGTGTTGTGATAATTTAATGGATTACTATGACTTCCCATAGGCTATTGATTAAGGTTGGCCAGCCCATGATCCTCCAGAGCCACTTTGCTGCTTGTTCTCCAACTATCCCTAACCCTACCCACTGCAGATTACCTGGCACAGGGGCACAGGTGTGTCTTCAATACAAAAAAAACACAAAAAAAAAATCTAAAATCAATCTGTCTAATCTAGAGTGCTACACTCCCTGTTTGCAAAATCACTCCGCTGATAGAAGATTGACAGAGCTGCTCCTCACTGTCTCATTATTGTGCAGTTCTGTAGTTGCCAAACGTGTGAGGTGTCATCACTTTCACGTATGACGTTGTGGCATGTTTGTCCTGGGTCAGAGATAAAATCGACTTTCTCACCTTTAAGTTTCATTTTCGGCAATAAGTACTAAGCAGTCCCTAAAAATACTCTAACAGATATGAGTACATTTGTAAAACATCAACTAAACGTTACTCCTGCACGATCTAATCAGTGTCGAGCACACCCCCCCCCCCCCCCCCACTCCTAACAATAACTTATCATTTTAAGTGAAACTGTTATGAAACTCCCACAAGTAGAAGTAGTTCATAAGTATTCTTTTCTTTTCTTTTCTCACTAGGATCTACGAATGGTCCTGTCATTCACCTTCAGGTGTCACTGTGTGATTGGAAGTGGATATGTATGATTGTGAGTGGAAATGTAGGACGGATAATCACATGATCCAAGTTGCAGACATACAAGACATGAAAAATGAGTTAGGAATCTGAACACACCAGTTCTCCCTTAGACGTTCTCCCGTTGAAATAGTGTCACATGGAATAACTCAGTGGCAGGAATAAGTCAGCAAGAACATAAATTGCCATCTGTTGATCTTGACCAAAGGTTACTACAACACCCCTAACTTATTTACAGCAAGTGAGTCAGGCGGCATGTGTGACTTCCCGGGCAGAGTCCCACGTACCTTCCCACGGATTCTAACCGGACAAGGCTCATCATCTTGGGCGCAGGTAACTGGGCCTTCTATTACGTTGTCCAAGTATACAACCAACTTTTTCCTGGCTCATCCACCGATGAATAATTACAAATCACTCCAGTAACTATAATTAAGAGCGCACATCCTCTCCAAACGCCGCATACCAGATAGATGAAAATACACAGCAGATTTAAGAGGACGTCTATAATGATAATAGACCCCGTCTTGGTGAGCGTGTGAGGTAGAGATTTACTAGAGCCCGCATAAAACTATAGAGTCAAACCATGAGGCAAACATCAATAGCTTCCTCCAAACCTCCAAAAAGCGTACGTGATGAAATCCAGAAAGGGGTGGGAAATTAATCAATGTGAAACATTTAACTATCACACATAATGCAATCTGCGTTAAATAAAACCTGAGTTTTTGGATTAAAAAAAAAAACATGTAAATGGTCTTATACTTATATAGCTCTTTTCTACACTGAAGTGCACCCAAAGCCATTCACCCACTCGCGCACACCTTGATACGCCAGTGGAACAGCCACCGGGGGCAACTTGAGGGTTCAGTGTCTTTGCCCACCACCAACCCTCCGGTTTATGATCGACCCGCTCTAGCCCCTGATCCGCGCTACACCCCTCAACCCCCCCCCCCCCCCCCCCCCCGGGGTTGTTCATCTAAATCCTCATAGGGTTCATTCATTCCGCCTTATTGGATGCAACACTTCAGGTTTCTAATCTATTGCTGTTAAGGGTTTTGGTTGATCGTAATTTTTTTGTCACACTTGTGTATGCCTATGAGCACATGTTTATATATATCTTATTTTTAGTCACGTCACGTGGTAGGAGTGGCCAATCGGTAGTATTTAGTCGCATCTCTTTACATCTTTCTGCATCTCCATGCCAAAGTGATGCAACAAACTGTAAGATGTTGCAAAAAGTCTCTCAGCCGTCTGTCGGTAAGGAATACCCATGGCTGTGCACAAAAATTAGTTTGCCTGGTGTGAGGTTGTGGTCTAACTAACCTGACCATATATCTGCTTGTGTTCTTTCAGCCTGGCAGATTTGCATCTTCATTATTTTTTGTGGTAAGTAGTAGTTAATTTTCCTTGATTCAATGAGCTCAGGATGTATGAAGGCTGTTTTTTTTCTTTTTACTGTGTTATCTTAGAGTACAGCTGACTGCTTTCTCTCATATTTGCCTATCTGTTCTCACCCTTGTTGGACTGATGTGGCAGTGCCAATATACACAAAAGAAAAAAGGAGACGGAGCAGAGACAGTGAGTGTGTGTGTGAGTGTGTGTGTGTGTGTGTGTGTGTGTGTGTGACGCCGGTGTTGCTGCAGGAATGTACTTCTGCACTCATTGAAGTTTAGAAGTTTAGGTGGTCTCGCAGTTTTTGAGTTTTTGGGAAAGCATTTCATTAGTGATATTACTTGTGATAACCCGAAATTAATTTTCAAATTCAAATTCAGTCCTGATTGTGACCTGAACCCCAGAATTTTCAGTTTTAGAAGCAAAAGCACCTTGTACAGAAAAATCCAAGTCCGTGGAAAGTCCTGATGTTGCAATATGTTTTTTTGTTTTTCTGTCTTCAATGCGACATTTTCACTTTCACGCAACTGGAGCACAAAGATGCTGACAGCTGCAGCGGTGTTATTAGTGCGCGTGTTTTTAATTTGTTTTCTTCTGTTACTACGGGTTTCATCATCCAAGAAAATGTTACATTGGTTTTTTTTTTTTTTCTTTGTTTTTTTTTTTTTTTCCTGGAGTTTCCCTTTTCAACTCTTAAGGCTCTAAGCGAAGCGCACTCAGGGCGTGACCTGGCGTCACAGAGGTTCACGCGTAGTTTACAGTGCGTGACGTAGATGTCACGTTGATAAGTGACGTGGGCGTAGTGGTGATGCTGGAGTGTGTCCCCGCTCTGCCCCATCACACATAGTTTGAGCGCACTTTTAAGGTGGAAATCGCCACTGACGCAGAATAGCCTGGGGTAGGCTACATATTGTAGCTATACTGCAGCCTCTGTATCATGCTCGGATTGCCGCAAGCTTCTGATGGTTATAAACGTGACCTGGTGTCTTTACATTTTACCCAGTAGACCCAGTGTATCTCGACAGATCTTAATGTTCCTCTCCAAAAGAAAATGTTATCAGATTGATTTTAGATTTGAAGTGATTTTAAAAGACTGGCACAACTCCATCTTAACTTGGAACATTTGTATGTGTTGACAGACTCTGTGATCCGACTTAATGCGGCCCCTCAAAAAGATTGTCATTACCGGTGAGTGTTCCCCTGTTTGACAGTGTGTGTGCGTTTGTTTGTGAGGACATAATGAAAAACATTATGAATCTGTCCTACCACTGCGCAGATGGAATCATTCAAATTGGGTTAATGTTAGGCAAAAAAAATGGGATGGGTAGGGTTAGGGCTGAGTCAATAATGTGGGATGTATTTATGTTCACATAGCCTACCAATAATGTTAAAAAAAAAAACACCTCAGCAACAATTAGACAGCCAGGGTGTTTTTATGTTCTGCCAATAAACTGTTAAATTGTCATAAACTTTGGTAACAATGTACAAAATAAATAAATAATCAGTGACTTCTAGGACTAAGTCTAATAAACTGATGGGGCCGTTTCACCTTAAAATCTGTAGTCGGCATTGCAATAGCATTTGGTATGTTAATGATCCCAGAGGGCCCCATTTGAATCCTTAAGTGAGCCTTTTTTCTGGTGTGTCATCAGTCTAAAGTGTCCTTAGGAGAAAAAAATACAAAATCACATTTACTGGCTGAATGAAAATTACAGGAGCCACCCTTATTGGGTAAGCACAGTAACAATAATAACTTTTCGCAAACAGTTTTATCCTCTGTGGTATGTTCTCACAACCCGCAAGGTGGAAATTTGTGTACGTGTGGTACTGTACTGTACACTGGTCCAGTATGATATGGATACCGTTGTTAATTATTCTAGTTAAGAGAGCTTTGATAACCGTCCATCAGAGGGCAGTACTACAAAGGATATGAGGGTGAAATGTGTGTTAACTTGGCAGGGGATTGTTTTATATTTAAAATTATTGTATTTTTTTACGTATTTACTGTGATGGCCAAACAGTATTAATGTCTGTGAGTGATAAAATCTGGCTTATCTTATCCTTGTCTTGCAGAAAAAACTGTCAGGGGATGCACTATGACATCCGCGAGGCTGTGTGCTGTGAGAATCAGCTTTATACCGGGGCAGGGCTTTCATGTTGTGGAAATCAGGTTTTCAACCCTGAAAATGCCACTTGTTGTAAACTACATCAGGAAAACAGATTTACTGGTAATGACCACAGGTTTTATCTGAATGAGGCGAGCCACCACTGATTGCAACTACACTCAGCCATGAGACTCCTGATAACAATCTGTTTACAGTCACACCAGGAAGGAATGTGATGGATACACAACAAGCACGGAAACCTTAAATATGAAACCACAATACGATGCTTGGTGTGAACAAGGAAACAAATGATCCTCCAACACTGACATATTCTGTTTGTAAAATCATAATATTGTTACACAGCAGCCATAATGAATGAGTCAGTACTCACATAAAAAATGAAAGTATGTAATATGGCACCTAAACTGACACTTGAGGAAACACAGAACAACTCAGTTCACATATAAATCATGATTTAAAAAATGAATGTTGTTGAAGTCAAGTGGGCAATTAACCCCCATGCTATTGAAAATCTGTACAGTGTTGGCTGCAGTACATACAGTCAGTCAGTAGTTGCATGGATACACCGAGCTATAGCTGTGGCAGTCTAATATAACAGGTCTGCAATAAAGCCTTCCTGTATGAAGGTGGTAATGTTTGGTTTTTGTGTTAACACTTTCAGTTTCTTTGTAAGATGTTCTGTGGTTTGTATTGCACCAGCATCTGTGTTTTCACTTGAACTCTGTTTGCAGTTCAACTTACACCTGGTATGAGTGAGATGGTGTCTGCTTGCTGTGGACTGATGGCCTACGACCCACTCAATGAAATATGCTTAAATTCAACTGTGGCAGCCAAGACTGTGCCAAAGGCCCAGATTTGCAGTAAAGGTGAGCAGAGTTGGACTGAAAACATCATATAGATGCAAAGTGTAGATTTACAACAAATCATTACATTTTTTATGGTTTCTTATTGTAATTTATACCATTTCCATTTAAAAATGTTCGTTGTCATTGGGCAGTGTCCATTAGTTCTTAGTGACAGTATAACCAGATAACACAGTGTGTTATTTATAGACAATAGTGACGTATAAACACATATTTTGCTGTTACATTATCCAGTCAATTCCGTTGTGCAGGATAAGTTATTTAGAGAGATAACATGATCTGTCACACAGATGTCTATGATGAAGACAAGCAGCTCTGTTGTGGACCCCTAGATGACAAGAAGATCCTGATGAAGATCACCAGAGATCACCGGTGCTGTGGTCATGACCAGTACAACATGAAGACTCAGTGGTGCTGTGAAGTGAATCAAACCCTACAGATCGAAAACATCCAACCAGACTGCTCTAAAGAGTATTCAGGTACAACTCTACATGCATTTTACATTTTGCTGGATGGCACATAGTGCAGGATTGATCTAATAAAATCCAGTGATAGAACATGTATTCAGATCCTTTACTTAAGTAAAAATGAAAAAAAACTCCACTCCTCCATTCAAATTGATAACCAGCAAATAAAACCACAGAATGTTTTTTTTTTTTGAGTCAGCAAGTTAGATCAATGCAACACAATGCAAATGTGCTTAAAGTATAAAAGGTAAAAGTGCTAATAATGGAGAAAAATGCTGTATCTGAATGTTAATACTATTCTATATTATGTTTTTGTATTAAAATTAATGTATATTTTAAACTTCACAGCTGTAATAGTTTAGGACTGGAAAGATTTGAAGTACTTTTATTAAGTGTGGATACTTCAATCTGCAGCAGTGCATCCTAGGTTTGAAGTTTCCACTGCACAGGAAGGGGATGAAAATTGTATTTAGAAAAGTAACTAGTACCTAAAACTGTCAGATGGATGAAGTGGAGTAAAAACTATAAGTTTAAAGTTGCATGAAGCGCAAATACTTCGGCAAGGTACTAGTACTAGTAATAAAATTTTACAATTTGCATCAGACTCTACAGTATCAGGCCCGTGGCGTATCAGACCGAAACAACAAACACGTTAAATCTCAGCTCTATGACGGTGAATCTCTATCATGATAAAAAAAAATCAACAGGCAGAGACATATCCATGAGGTCACACCATCCGCCTGCTGTCTCAGTCATGCAAAGAGCAGGTTTTGGGTTTTGGTTGCTGTTTTTGTAACTTAAACGAAAAGTCCGGTGATTTTCAATGCTTTTATAAAAACTTTCCATAAATCCCATACAAAAACGAAACCCAAAAAAAGAAATTTGTGAATTCACTGTCTTCTTTTCCTTTCGGCTGCTCCTTTCAGGGGTTGCCACAGCGAATCATCTGCCTCCATTGAACCCTATCCTCTGTATCCTCCTCACCCACACCAACTATCCTCATGTCCTCCTTCACTACATCCAAGAAACATCCTCTTTGGTCTTCCTCTAGGCCTCCTTCCTGGCAGCTCTAACCTCAGCATCCTTTTACCAATGTATTCACTGTCCCTCCTCAGAACATGTCCAAACCATCTCAATCTGGCTTCCCTGGCTTTACCCTTTACCCTTACCTCCAGCTCTGCCTCCTGTCTTTTTCTCAGAGCCACTGTCTCTAAACCAGACAACATTGCTGGTCTCACCACTGTCTTGTCCACCTTTCCTTTCATTCTTGCTGACACTCTTTTGTCACTCATCACACCTGACACTTTCCTCCACCCGTTCCAACCTGCTTGCACACGTCTCTTCACTCCTTTTCCACACTCTCCGTTGCTCTGGACTGTTGACCCTAGGTACTTAAAATTTGTGAACTCACTGTAATGCCTTGAATCATAAAGCTGGTTTAGTGAATGTGCTAAACCAGAGCTAAAGCTAAATCTTTGGGTGCCTACAGTGTAATATATGCTTTTCATGCTGTGTCCTGGTTGTTTGGTTTGTAGATGCCACTTTGTGAGAATTTCTTATTTTGCATTTTTAATTGATAACCAGACATTTTTTTACCACATCTGTCTGGATCTGAGGGCAGCTCACATTTTGGTTCTAATGTTATAGTTCAAAGAAAAATGAAGTTTATGTGTATTAAGGTGTGTGACTGGCTATTAAGGTTGTTGTTTTATGTTTACTTGATCTTTGTTTTTACAGCTTCCTGTCGACCCAAATTGTCTTGTTGTGGTAAAGGTGAGTAGAGCTGAATCAAAAATCATTAAGACAAGCCTTTTACATTTCAGTAAAACAGAGCAGTGTTTTAAGGAATTATCCATAAGACATAACCACACTATACAGCAGTGGTTAAAAATCTGATAAGTTGTGGCAGTAGTTAACTGTAGTAACTTCCTGATCACATGCAGTCCTTTTTGCTGGCCATTGTTTTTTTTTTGTGTGTGTGTGTGTTTCATTCATCCTTGCATGCTTTATGCTGCATTTAGTACACGTTCAGCTTTTCTCTAAGACTTTCTGTAGTTTCTATGGTGCTCTGTTTTTACCTCCAGAATAATTGTGATCATATCCACAGTTGGGTTTGATAAGAACAAGCAGCTGTGCTGTGGCCCTCTAAATGACAAGAAGGTCCTGATGAAGAATTCCCCAGACCACCAGTGCTGTGGTCATGACCAGGTCAACACTTCAACTCACTGCTGTTGTGGAGAGGATGAAACACTTAAGATAAAACCCATTAATTCCACCTGCTGTCAAAACAAGCCAGGTGAGTGCACAAATTTTAGTATGTACTGTATGTATTTGTTGGTCAGGTGTTCTTGTCTGGTCTTTATTCTGTCCACCATCCAGAGAGCAATCAAGGCATATAGGATGTGTCACTGACTAGTTGGGAGAATACCATGCACACACTTTTAACATTCATGCTGTTGGAGTAAGGTGGTATGTGTTATCTACATGCACTCAAAATATTTTGTGTTTTATGTCTACAGGTGTGCAACAAAAGGTAAGAATCAAGAACCTATTATCATTGTATCTCATTTATGCATCTGTTATGAAAGACAACAACTGATCAGCTGAATCACAGCTGCCTAAAATGTGCAATAGCAATGACCTCACACATTCATCTACAGTACGATTCCTTATTCATTTTGCTAGTTTAGAATACAATATCATATACATGGAGTGGATAAAATACAGAAACACCCAACAATATAATCCAATCCACTGCAATGGGTCTGACTTCTACTGTTTCTTGAGGTTGTGCTGGATCATAAAAATGGTTTAAGCAATGATACAGTAATGGATTACCTTTAATTTGTCATTAAAGAATAGGACAGAGCAGTGAAGTAGCGACATTTCAGATGCTTATATTTTTCTGTGTGTTTTTCTTTCTTTTCTTTTTTTTTCAGAAACATGCACCTAACCGGTAAGTCATCCAGCATTTAACCAATAAATTTCAACACTGACAATCATTAAATTATTCTTACAATAACAATGAATTTGATAAACTGTAGGACTGATGCAAAACTTGGTAACCTACCAACCACCATAGTTGTTGTCATCCAGGATTAGTGTTATTTTCTGGTAATACTTTTGGGTTGCTTCCTAACACGCATTTTGTGGTAACTACTGATCTTTTCCTTCTCTGCATTTGATTGTTGTATTTCTGGCTCATTACTGCTATCTACAGTATAGATTAGTGGAATAGAGTTGGGAAATGTGGTGAAACCATTGGCATGAATGTCTACTGTGTTATTAAAATCCACTCAGTAAAACTGCTCAACATAGCTACTACATATCTAAAACTCCACAGGGTATCTTTAACCCAGTTTTTACTTTGGTGCTAAAATAACTTTATGCACTCAATTTCAGACGTGTAGTATCCGTGCCTGTTGTATGGCTGTGTCATGTTGTGTTGTGACATGCTTTTGTATTTATATTTGCTCATCTCAGTGTTTTCCCCACAGTATTGAACATGACTCTGTGAGTTGCAAGAGCAAACAAACAAAGCACCATTGTTGCTGCAATGCAGGTATGACCTCACGTATGACACAGGTGTTATCCGATGGGACTGCCATGTGGGCTTAATCACACTTAATCTATGCTTGACGGATACTTAGCGGAGCCTGAAAGTAGTTGGAGCCAACAAGAAAGAGCTGAGCCTGTTCCATCTAGTGATACAAATCCAAAATAACACCATTACAATTGTATTTGTGTAATTTTTCTCATTCTCTCACAAGCCACATTAAAAACAACAAAAAAAAGACCCTTCAGCATCTTAACCACACATTGCTCCTAACCATGCATCACACAGACTCAACTATTAACATAACTTAGAAGCATTGCATGTAGTTTGCAGACTGAAACACACAACTACCAGACAAAATTATTTAACGCACCCCAAAGTTTCACTGTGGCCCACCCAGAGTTGCTTTTTGAAAAAAGTGTTTGTTTGGCCATAATTATGACATGAGCTAAATAGACTTTAAAGCACTTTGTTGCAGATATTAGCTTATAGCAGAAACATTTTGAGAAACAACAGTGAAGGTATAGACTAATATGCCACAGAATTAGACATTGTTTAAAAAAAACAGTTTAACTACTGGCTGACTAATAACAAATAGTAGTTCATTTATAGTTGGCTATCAGAGTAGTCAGACTGTACTGTACAATATCAGATTTGAGTAGTGCCATGTTGTGTAAACACCTATAGTCACAGAGCTTTAATTTAGATCTTAAGCAGTTTCCCCTTCACCTAATTAACCTGGACATAAGATCTATCACATATCTGGCAGTGTTTTAACTGGGTTAGGTGTTGGACTGCACAGGCACGGGATCAGATACAGTATACAGTTTCCTCCAAAAGTATTGGAACAGTCAGGTCAATTGCTTTATTTTTGCGGTAGGCTGAAAAGATTTGGGGTTGACATCAAAAGATGGATATGAGACAAGAGGTCAACATTTCAGCTTTTATTTCCAGGGATTTACATCAGGATCTGATACACAACTTAAAAGATTGCACCTTTTGTTAGAACCCACCCATTTTGATCAAAAGTATAGAAACATGTGACTGACAAGTTTGTTTTGTTGCCCAGGTGTGTCCTATTACATTGACTACTCAAGCAATAAATAGTGCTCAATGCCTATGCTCAGTTTTAGATTTGGCTTTTGCCTGTGAGGATTGCATATAGTTAGTGGTGTAACCAATATGAAAACCAGAGACTGTCTATGGGTTGAAATTGTGAAGCTGTGAGAAGATGAAGCAATTAATCAGTCATTGCACAAACATTTCCCATAACCAGTACAACCATTTGGTTGTCCTGAAGAAGAAAGAAACCACTGATGCACTAAGTAACAGACTTTGAGCACACAGACCAAGGAAAACAACAGCAGTTGAGAGAAACATTGAGAGCTGTAAAGAAAGATCCTAAAACGACAGGACAGGGCAGCAGTATTCAGCTTTTACAAGTCAGGTGGAGAGGAGAGATCTCTTTTATTACCACACCTTAAAGAAGATGACAGCAAACAGGAGGAAGCAACAGTGTAAGGATTAGTCCAGCAAGTACAAAACGAGTGTGCACATACAAATCTATGAATCTAATTGTCTGTTGAGCATTAATATAATATGTCTCATTGTTGAAAGAAGGTGTGAGCCAAAGTCTCATAAAACAGAGCCAAAACAGCATATTGAACTGGGTGTGTTGTTTTTCTGCTCTATGGAATTTTCTAATGGCAGAGTAAATGAAAACTCTTTTTGTCTCCAAATGTTTCAGAATTTTCTGGTCCCATTGCATTTTCTCAGCTTCATCTCAGAGAACCCATGGACCCACAGGGCAGTTTTTTAGTGGGAAAATGAGCAGGGCAATCCCACAGTGTTAATGTTTTAGACTTCAGGAAATTAGAATCAGTCTCCTTTTCAAGACCAGTCTCCCATTATCAGTGTCTAAATTCCTTTTAGGCACAGATGCTTTGAGTGATCATCACATTCCCACAGTCACTGTGCACCCTGAGTCATCTTTTCCAAACACCATTTAGCCCCACACCACTGTCTGTGTTAACTGCCCTAACTGCTCTTCCCCTTTGTCCTCTCCTACTAAGGCCATTGTGATGCCACGGATAATGACTCCCAAGTAAGTCCCTTTTTCTGTTTCTGAGGCCACAGTTCAACTGGCTTTGATGTTTTCTTTTTTTTTTTTTTTTTTTCCATGCTAGACCATACAATGAGGTTTGTAGTTCATGCCTAAGAAAGTTCAATTTAAATGAGTCCTTTTAATAGGTTTTTTGACCTCTGGTAGAAAAACATTACTAAAAAAAAAACTGCTACTTTGAGAAAGCATCATCGAGAGCTCCGAGCTCCACCCAGTTCTTTTAAAACAGTATGCGAGAGCATTCTGTTTCAAAAGGATAGCAAACCTCCGCTAACGTTACCTTAACGTTAACATAAACTACGGCACAGGCAAAAGAAAAGGATGATATAACAATGCCCTGGTAAGATTTAAACAGCTTGTGCATATAAGTAGCAATTAATTTTTATTTATTTATTTTTATTTTTTATTTTAATGTTTCAAACTGCCTTTTTTTGAAATTTTTGTCAAAAACTCTGCCTATGTATGTTCCAATATATGTATCTTAATGTTTGTATGTCTTTGCTTGTTTGTGTTTGCATTCCTCCACAAGTTACTGTATTTTCTCTAATTCTTGAAGTGCTGTGGAGAGACGCCGGCTGGCTTGGCACAACACAGGGTTGTGTGTTATAATAATACCATGTTCAAGGACGGCTCAGATGGAGAGGAATATACAGAGAACAGAGCTGCTTATGAACCCACAAAAGGGACAGTGTGTTGTTCCGACTTTCATGCGTCTCCTGGGAAGCACTGCTGTGGGACCAAGATCTACTACCCCAATAATGAGATCTGCTGCAATGGCCACAGGTGATGTGCATGTGCATTTGGGCTTATGCTTGTCTGTGAAAGTGCTGACTCACTGATACAGAGGGATAATTGGCTTGGCATGTGACAATGTCTGGTTTGCATTTTGTCTGGTATGTGTCCTGCTTATTGCCCAAGACTATGTGTTTTTCTGCAGTCGAGGAAGAAGAATGGGAAACAGTTAATTTTTATGTCCTCTAGACTGCATGAGACAAAACCAGACAGGAGTGGCGCAGGAAAAATGTCTGAGGCAGGCTACAGCAGCTACTCTGACCCCTCTCTTCTATTCCTGGAAGTCAGCCATGTACTGTAACAAGGAATGTCTACTTCTGTGCAGGGCTGTCTGATCCGTTTCCTTAGATTTTGATATGGCTGAAATATGTTGATCACATGCATATTATGTCTCTTCCAATTTTTTTTCTGCCAATAGACTACAGTATTCTATGGGAATGGCATCTTTGAGTTTTAACATGTTTCAATAATGTAATCAATATTTATACCAATCAAATATCTGCGTAAAAGTCAATCAGAGCCATTGCACAAACATTTCCCATAACCAGTACAACCATTAGGAATGTCCTGAAGAAGAAAGAAACCACTAATGCACTAAGTAACAGACTTCGAGCACACAGACCAAGGAAAACAGCAGCAGTTGAGAGAAACATTGAGAGCTGTAAAGAAAGATCCTAAAACGACAGGACAGGGCAGCAGTATTCAGCTGTTACAAGTCAGGTGGATGTAAACACAGGTTGTTTTAGGCATTTGAACAATGACATATGTTGTTGATTTTCCATTTTTGAGGACAACATCAAGAAAATATATCTTAACCCATTTCTAGGCAGAAACTGAGGAGAGATTTCTTTTATTACTACACCTTAAAGAAGATGACAGCAAACAGGAGGAAGCAACAGTGTAAGGATTAGTCCAGCAAGTACAAAATGAGTGGGCACATACAAATCTATGAATCTAATTGTCTATTGAGCATTAATATAATATGTCTCATTGTTGAAAGAAGGTGTGAGCCAAAGTCTCATAAAACAGAGCCAAAACAGCATATTGAACTGGGTGTGTTGTTTTTCTGCTCTATGGAATTTTCTAATGGCAGAGTAAATGGAAACTCTTTTTTCTACACCCTCATTCTTGCCATCAGACTGTCTCCAAATGTTACAGATTTGTCTGTTCCCATTGCATTTTTGTATTTCTCAGACTCCTTTTATTCTTTTAATCTTTATTTTTTAGTGGGAAAATGAGGAGGGCAATCCCACAGCCTCAGTATTTTAGTTTCCCAAGAAATGTCTACTTCTGTCTGGTCTATTTCCTTAGATTTTAATATGATTGAAATATGTTGAGCACATGCATATTATGTCTCTTCCAATTTTTTTCTGCCAATAGACTACAGTATTCTGCAGGAATCGCATCTTTGAGTTTTAACATGTTTTAATCTGCTATTTTGATTAAAGCTGCATTAATGAGTATTTATACAAATCAAATATCTGTATAATATGATTGCAGTAGATGCTGGTGATTGATCCAGACACTGATCGCTCAGATCAGCAGCAACTTTAGCTTTTTATATTTTGTTTGCCCTGTATAAGTTGGATCTCAGCTGTTTTGATAAATTCTGATTCCATCTGAAGCAACCAGCAACAGAGCTGGAGAATTTGCAAAGACCAAAAGTGATAACTTCAGCTGTTTTGTTTTGTACAAAAAAATCAAAAACACTTAGGTTACTATAAATGTGGAACAAAGAAAAACATCAAAATGTCATATATGAGAAGTTAACTATAATTATATATGTATATATTTATATATATATATATATATATATATATATATATATATATATATATATTGATTTGCTCTTCTCATTTAAGATTAACTGTGTTCTGTGTTCTCTTTCTCCGTCCAGCTATCCCAAAGGAGGAAACATTCAGTGCTGTGGGATTAAAGCCTACAACATTACAGACCCACAAATGAAGTGCTGCTCAGGGGTACTGCACAACCTGACATCCTTAGGCAGCGAGGGAAATGATGCACAGTGCTGTGGATCCATTCTGAGACAATCACAGGTAGGTTTTATTTGGCCATATGCCAATGTCCACAGTTCCTTTATTTCCCATTATTGTCCACATCTGTGTGTCCTGGATTTATTGTTTGTATATTTTGCATGTCATGCACACATACTGTATATCCTAAAAATCCCATATTTGCTATATAACCAGGATGTTTGCTGCTCAAGCGGGGAGAGAGAGTTTCTCTACTCAACCAAACCAGGATTCAGATGCTGTGGCCACTTCTACTACAACATCTCTCTGTGGTCATGCTGTGCAGGAAAACTAAGTCCAGGACAGCATCACAGCAAGGAAATTAAAGGTCAGTTGCTTCTGCTCAGTTGCTTCCTCACAGCATCATTCTAATTTGCTGCATGTTTCTCAGCAATAGTATGTGTGCAATTTTCATTTTTTTTTCTCTTTTTTTCAGAATCCACATTTCTGTCAGTGAGCAATCTGAATGAAGAAGAGCTTTGTGAAGAACGTAAGATATCATTTTATAATTCAGGTGATTTCATGAACTTGTAAACAAATACTGTTTAAATAGATTTCTAAATGAAATATATTTGTTTATGTCCATGTTTAGTGCAAATCAGGACTGTGGAAAGTGTGTCTCTGAACAGCATCGTGTTCAGCAGTGTGCTGAAAATCCAAGGAAAGAACGCCACTGTAATAGCTCTGCCCTCACCCTACGTCATGGAAATTCCTGATCACTGCAGTACTCCTAAACTGGTCCCTGGGAAGATCTATTTCTTTGATGGCATGAATATCCTCACTGATTTCAACCATCACTCTGCTGTCCAGTTGATTCATTTTATTTTTTCCAAGTGTTATAGTCCTTAGGTTACAATTACTCATAAACAGCTGCTTTTAATTACAGTACTATTTTCTGTTCTTCCACCCAGCTAAGTGTCTTCCAACAGCTTCATATCCTCCACAACCACATCACAACCTGTGTCTACTGTGGTTGAAAACTGTGGTTTCCTTTTGCAGCCACAGTTTGGAGGAGTTTACTGAACATTTACAGCTACGTGCACTCGGGGCTGCAGGGCAAAAATGAGCAATATGGATGTATTGGTTAGCAAGAAATAATGACTAACATACAGTTTACAACTCCAAACTGCAATATTCATTTTGGATAAAAATTATTAGTACAGCTCTAATGTTCCAATGCCTCTACTTTTATGGTGCTTTACCAAAAAACTTGAAATCATTTCACAATCAAGTTTTGACCCAGTGACCCTGGAGCTTTGATAGGTAGCACCAGAGCTCCAGGAGACCTGAGCATTGCACACAGGCCAATGTGAATAAAAGCAGGGACAACAATGGCAAGGGGGCTCAGGCCCTGTTACCCTGATTGATAAAATGTGATTCTGCCTATTTCTAAGTTGACAATGTTGACACCAACTTCACAACGTGATTGATCAGCTATATGTAGGTGAGGGAGGAGACAGGCATTGCAGGTTGTAGCTGCCTTTTTTTTTTTTACTATTTAAGTAACTATTTATGACACTTTTCATTTGAATAAATGTGTGCAGCACTATGAATGTCTCCAAAGAGAAGCTGTCTGAAAATGTATGTTGTCATCATTTTTAAACAGTATTGCTTGGCAACTGTTTACCATGGCGCATACTGACATGTTCAGCTGTATGCTGAAGTATAATATTGAAATTGTTTTCCAGAGAAGTTGTGCTCTGATGAATAGGTTAAATGTAGCCACAGTAGCCCTCTTCTTTACCATCATTTTAGCAGGTAGCATGCAATAATATTATTCAGATAAGCTTATCAGCTATCAGTTAATATACAGATATATATATATATATATTTTACTAACATAAATATTATGTTAGTCTTTATTATTTTGATGTTACTTTGATTCTGGGCGGCACAGTGGATTACTCTTTAGCGCTGCAAGAAGGTTCCTGGTTCGAAACCCATCAGGGACCTTTCTGTGTGGAGTTTGCATGTTCTCCCTGTGCTTGTGTGGGTTTTCTCCAGGTACTCTGGTTTCCTCCCACAGTCCAAAAACATGTATGTCAGGTTCATTGGTGACTCTAAATTGTCCATAGCAGCTCCAGCAGATCCCTGTGACCCTGGTTAGGAATAAGTGGGTATAGATGATGGATGGATGTTACTTTGATTCTTGCACTACACTTCGTAACAATTGCAATTGTTTGCACATGGTTGATATAGATTACAATTGCTCAGTGTTTCATCAAAAATATCAGGGATGCAAATATGCTAAAATGACACAGGCCTAACCACCAGAGTTCCCACTGTATGGCCTCACATTGCGATAATAGTTTCTCCATAGCTACTTATTTTTGTTCTATTTAGTTACACTTATGAATGTAATTCTTGTAATGCAATGCACTCGTAATTATAGTGACTATATTGTATGTGTTTGTTTGTTTCTCATTCCTCTAACTATACTTTTGCATATGTGAATGACATAAATGTAAGCTAAAAACCTATGTTTGCCACAAATATTTTATGTAAACACCAAAGGTTATGAGAGTGCATTCTCATATATATTTCAAAAGAGAGCTAGGGCACTATTTTATATAGCATTTTATGTATCTGACAGAACCTATTGTGTCCTTTTTTATAATCTTTTAAATAAATACATAGTCCATTATAATTAAACCTGCTCTGTCTCATCTTTTGAATTTGATTTTTTGCTAAATTTGCCAATTGTAGAGGGTTTTCCCACCTTAACAGTATTTTGCTGTTTATAACATATGGGCCTTTTTGGCTTCAACAGAGGGAACTGGAAGTAAAGAGCAAATTCTTCCATTCACAGAAGTAACTTCACGATCAGCATTGGAATGACTCTTGGCATAAACATGAATTCCAGGGCAAAGATTGTATGAGTGGTTTAACTCCTTAATGCCATTGTTTCTACTTGGAAAGTACAAGCCCCACAGGCTGGAAGGGCCAAGAACAACCTGCATCATTTTTCTACTTTAAGATTTCAGTTACGCATGTTTCCCTGAACAACACAGGTGCCACAGAGACAACAAAGCCAGTATCCAACACACAATAACAGCAATGGCATTACTACTAATGACTGACTCACAGATAACCAGCTTACAGGCAATCTGCAATGGTGACCTGTCTAGCTGAGTTTTTTTAAGTCGCCAACTCTTTTTTCAGCATAAGGGCTTGAGCTTCGGTTCAGAGCCACTGAGCTAACAGAACTCACAAAGCACTATTCTACCTTCTACTTAATCTTGGCTGGTCGGTTTTACTTAGGAGAACATGGTTTATTTAGAATCAGAATCTTTATTATCACTACACACAATATACAACTAAATTATGTGCAATCCTATTTCAGTGCAAAAATAAGGTTTACAGTTAAAACAAATACTAAAATAAATAAAAAACGTGTGTGTGTGTGTGTGTGTGTGTGTATATGTGTGTGTGTGTAAAATTGTTGAAGCTGTCCACATCTACATAAAGTGACACTGGTCATTGTTGAGAGTGATGGTGACGAAGCCTCCTATTGTGCTTGATGTACATATGTGGTTCTTCACTCGTCACTCTAATTTTTCCTGCTAACCCCATCAGTCCCAGTGTACCACCCATTGTTTAATGAGAACTGGGAACTGATTAGTGTATCAGCAGTATCTGTAAACATATCAATAGCTCCAGTTCATTGCAAGAGTTACATAACATAACTTTACAACATCATGCAAGTGAGGGAGGGAAGCATATGGAGGACAAAACTAGTGGCACTTAAAGCCCAGAAAGGATGACTGAAGATCTTTGTGTTAGTGTTCCCCCTTAAGCAGCCGCAGTCGCGCACCGCTTATTAGTTGGAGTCCTATGTGTATAGAGTACACACATTCCCGCTGGGTGCCGGTGTTAAGGCTGAGTGCTGGGGAGAGGTGGGTGACTTCTGACCAATTTCTCCAAACACTTCAATTCAACTCAACTCTTCCGCCAACGCAGCGTTGCCATTCACAGCATTAGGTTTGGTTTTGTGATTGGTAATATTTTCACAGCCATGCCTCGAGTTATTGCTATAGAAGTGGCCCTCAAGGACTTAGTGTAAGGACTTAAAAACACATTTGTTTATCTAGGTTTGGACCAACATGTTTGTTTTGTTATAGCTACCCAGTAAGTAGTAAGTCGATTTTGGCCACATTTTTTTTTTTTTGACACTTGCATATTTCTACTATTTCTTATGTATCACATCTTTGTAGGCATAAACAGAAGACAGCATCCATGTGAGAAACTATATGGGAAGGACATTTTGACCTACAGTAATGCAACATGATCAAAGTACAATGGATCAAAGCAAAAAAAAAGAAAGTGACAGCTACCTTTTGTCCAGCACTTTGTTGCATTCCAGTTATTGAGTTTATTGTTCCACACTAGTACTGTCTTGTTGCATGCTGGAATGTAAGGGAAAAATCATAGAAGGGTGTGCCTGTTAAAATAGACCAAGCCAATACCACATTAAACCCTTTAGTGAAATACCAAAATACCTAACATGCCTATGGACTGGTAACATTAATCCACACCCAAACATCCCACCTGTTTTGTGGTTACTGTTGGAAACTAACACTATGTGGTTTTGTTCAGCTTTGTGCCACAAGATTAAACTTGTGTATAAATGAGATTATTGAAAGCAATAAAAATCAATGTCACAAGGATGATTCATTTAATACAGCTGCTCATTTTCAGTTTCCAGTCTGAAGATTTCTAGATCGGAAAGTATGTGTTTGTTGTTGGAATTTGTGCTTATCCAAAATATGTTGGTGGAGATGCAGTTTAACAAGCCCCACTTGCTGATGCCTAGGGATTGTACTTAAGGATCTTCCAACTACACTGCCACAATTGAAACCTTTTTACCCCAAAGTAACACAGACCCTAAGCTTAAACCTCCTTTGTCTCTCCGTCAGTTAGAGGCTCAAGAAAAGGTGAAGGTACATAGGGCATACTGTAAATTTAGAAACTAGAAATAGAGGCGGAGAAAGAAATTACACTGAAAGACCTGGAGATAGAAGCACTAAGAATTTCTGAAGAGAAGAAGTCTTTGTCACCCAAAACATGGCTTTGGTGCCCAGTTACTTTGAGTCGGAAGAAGACTCCTACTTTAGCGCATTTGCGAAAGTAGCTTTTGCTTTGAATCGAGTCACTGAAAACAGATGACACCGAGATGGACCCATGCTCTAAGCCCTTTATTTTACAGGGAGTTGTGCCTTTGACCTGTGAGCCTGAAGCCTGAAACACAGTTTCAATACTGAGAGATTCTAATGTATCTTATTCGAGAAGGTCTAACCATAAGACATTTTGTTCGTCCGGTGTTATTGTTCAAAAAGTTGGAATGGGTTTTTTGAATGCTCCACTGCTCATAGTTCACCTCCAGGCTCTATTAGTAAATGGCATAGATAGCATACTGGACCAAAATTGAGCTGGGGGTAATGTAGTGCCAGTGCCTGAGGTGCTAGATAGCCAGAATTAGAACACTAACAAGGGATTATCTAGGGGTGAGTCAGCCTAACATTTTTTCATCACGTGTGGTTACGTGTGTTTAGGCGAGGAGGCGTGAACTGGATCTAGCCGATACCTTTATGGCTTTAGATAAGGTTCCTGAAGTCATTAAATTCACACCAAATACTAAAGACCATCCAGAAAACTGTGTTGCTGTCTTAATGTCCGATGTGGGGAGCTGTTGTGATCAGTGATCAGTTTAATAATGTCCAGAAAGAGGACTATTCACTTATCAAATCTTGTTTAGTTGTTATCCATCCTCAGGAAGTGCAGCAAAGGAGAATGGTGCTCTTCTATAGCAATAGAGGTGAGGAGATCATTTTGTCTGCTCCTCTCCTGTGGCGGGTGAACCATTCAAAAAAGTCATGGATTGTGGCTTGCCTGGGTTCCCTGTCTAAAATAAACTCTGGGAATCATTTTTTCTTAACCATTAGATGTGCTTCCACTAGGTTCCCAGAGGCAGACCCCTTTCAACAAATAACACAAAGTACTGGTGAGATTTTTTTATGACGTAGTCTACCTAAGGTCATTCAGATAGATCAAAATAGCAATGTTAAGTCCAAAAATGTTGCTTAGGTTTTCAAACAGAACAATGTGAATAGAACAATACCCTGTGGTACATGCACGTGCTTTCTATTTTGTTGGACCTGTAGTTACCATAATGGGTGAGTCAAGTAAAATGGTATACTGGAATTACTGTATCAGACGTAGTAGCAGCTTAGCTGTGAAAACTAAAACAAAGTAATATACTTTGACATTACTGATTGTCCAGCATTAAATCAATTCTATTTTTGCAACAACCTCCAAAATGCACTGTAAAATATTTGCTGTAATTTCTACACTAAAATTTTACAGTAACTTCTTGTTCTGTCATTTAACAGTTTAACACAGTGGGTCCAAAATAATAACAGTAAGGCAACCACAAGGGACTTTGTCAGGGAAAACTAGAGAGTTGGCTGATATGATGGAGAGAAGAAAGGTGGATATCTTGTGTGTTCAGGAGACCAGGTGGAAAGGTAGTAAGGCCTATAGGTTAGGAGCAGGGTTCAAGCTGTTTTATCATGGTGTGGATGGAAAGGGGAATGGAGTAGGAGTTATCCTGAAGGGGGATTTTGCTAGGAATGTTCTGGAGGTGAAGAGAGTGTCAGATAGGGTGATGAGTCTGAAGCTGGAATTGTTTGTTATTGATTATTGTTTCTTACCGTATTCTTAGTTTTTCAGGTTTCACAGGTTTTCATTCACAGGTTGATTCAGAGTTCACTAAGGCTCATGTGTTTTTCATATTCATATTTGATGTTTATGTTCTTCCTGACCTAGTATAGTCTGACACTAAGGGACAAAGTGTTGTCAAGGATGTTGGTGAGGAATATCTGGTTCCTTAGGACACTAGGTGTGAGGAAAGGACAAGTATAAGAGAGCACGCCCAGGATGGAGGGTTAACCGTCGAATGAGAATATAGAGTTTTAGAATATAGCCTTATTAGGGAATCTTTGTTGAACAATAGGGAAGTACGGACTTAATTATCTGATTATGTGAATGATTATTTGCATTTACTTTGCATATCAGTATAAGTAGCGGCCTCAGCCTAATAGGAGCTGAGCAACTGGGGAAGACTTGATCGATTGTGTTCTATTCTGTTTTGCTCTTTTCTTGCAAGAAATATATTCTGAAAAGACAATCCCTCTGCACTCTCTTTATTGCTCATCCAACGGGTTTTGCCACAACAGTTGGAAGCTCCGCAGACGTGGAGTTTCATACATTAGGTGCATTATCAACAGAAATAGGCTGTCTCTGTTGTAAGGGAAATCCCTGTGGCCCTGAATCCGAAAAAAGAGACTATGTGTTGTCCTCGCTTTGATAAAATCTTTAGTCACACATCTTTCAAATATGCTGGCTGTTTATCCTGAATTGGATTTCATCCAGACATTTGACGTAATAGGCCTTTGATGGAGTTGAGTCAGTTTGGCAGCTCAACTGCCACAGTTGAAGATGACCAACATGTTATGATCTGGCTACATAAGGAGAGATTTTGGCCAAGGATCATCATGGAAGGAGTGAGAACCAGCAACCAAGCAACTGTGGTGGGTGGCAGCAGTACAGGGTTCACTGGAGCTCAACCTAGCATCTGAGGGGATGGTGGTAAACTGGTGACTGGTAGGCATTGGTGGAGATGAGGCAAGTGGCAGTTGAAACAGCTTGAGCAGCGTGATGAGTCTGAAGCTGGAAGTTGAAGGTGTGATGTTGAATGTTGTCAGTGGTTATGCCCCACAGGTAGGATGTCAGTTAGAAGAGAAAGAGAAATTCTGGAGGGAGATGGATGAGATGATTCAGGGTATCCCTAGTGGTGAGAGAGTGGTGATTGGGGCAGACTTCAACGGACATGTTGGTGAGAGAAACAGAGGTGACCAGGAAGTGATGGGTAAGTTTGGTATGCAGGACAGGAATGCAGAAGGATAGATGGTGGTAGAATTCGCAGAAAGGATGGAAATGGCTGTAGTTAACAAATTTTTCCAGAAACAGGAGAAGCATAGGGTGACATATAAGAGTGGAGGCAGGAGCACACAAGTTGATTACATCTTGTGCAGATGTTCCAACCTGAAAGAGATCAGTGACTGCAAAGTAGTGGCTCGGGAGAGTGTAGCCAGACAGCATAGGATGGTGGTGTGTAGGATGACTCTGGTGGTGAGGAAGATGAAGAGGATAAGGGCAGAGCAGAGGACCAAGTCCTTCTGGAAGTTGAGAAAGGAAGAGTGTTGTATGGCTTTTAGGGAGGAGCTGAAACAGGCTCTGGGAGGTCAGGAGGTTCTTCCAGATGACTGGACACCTACAGCTAAAGTGATCAGGGAGACAGGTAGGAGGGTACTTGGTGTGTCATCTGGAAAGAGGAAAGCAGATGAGGAGACTTAGTGGTGGAATGAGGAAGTTCAGGAGTGTGTTAAGAGGAAAAGTTTAACTAAGAAGTAGGACACTGAGAGGACAGAAGAGTACAGAGAGTACAGGAGTACAAGGAGATGCAGCGTAAAGTGAAGATGCAGTAAAGTGAAGGTAGAGGTGGCAAAGGACAAACAAAGGGCGTATGAGGGTTTGTATGATAGGTTGGACTCTAAGGAGGGAGAGGTGGATTTGCACAGTTTGGCGAGGCAGAGAGACAGAGATGGGAAGGATGTGCAGCAGGTTAGGGTGATTAAGGACAGGGATGGAAATGTGTTTACAGGTGCCACAAGTGTGATGGAAAGATGGAAGGAATACTTTGAAGAGTTGATGAATGAGGAAAATGTTAGAGAGCACAGAGTAGAAGAGGTGACTGTTGTGGAGCAGGAAGTAGCAAAGATCAGTAAGGATGAAGAGAGGAAGACGTTGAAGAGGATGAAGAATGGAAAGGCAGTTGGTCCTGATGACATACCTGTGGAGGTATGGAAGTGTTTAGGAGAGGTGGCAGTAGAGTTTTTGACTGGGCTACTTAACAAGACCTTGGAGAGTGAGAGGATGCCTGAGGAATGGAGGAGAAGTGTACTGGTGCCCATCTTTAAGAACAAGGGAGACGTGCAGAGTTGTGGAAACTACAGAGGAATAAAGTTGATGAGTCCCACAATGAAGTTATGGTAAAGAGTAGTGGAGGTTAGGCTGAGGTCAGAAGTGAGCATTTGTGAGCAGCAGTATGGTTTCATGCCAAGAAAGAGAACCACAGATGCAATATTTGCTTTGAGAATGCTGATGGAGAAGTACAGAGAAGATCAGAAGGAGCTGCATTGTGTCTTTGTAGATTTGGAAAAAGCGTATGACAGGGTGCCAAGAGAGGAGCTGTGGTTTTGTATGAGGAAGTCTGGAGTGACAAAGAAGTATGTTCGAGTGGTGTAGGACATGTATGCATGTAAATGAGAGGGACTCAAGTAGAACGGTGAGGTTACAGGGAGTAGAGGTGAAGAAGGTGGAGGATTTTAAGTACCTAGGGTCAACATTCCAGAGCAACAGAGAGTGTGGAAAAGGAGTGAAGAGACGTGTGTAAGCAGGTTGGAACGGGTGGAGGAAAGTGTCAGGTGTGATGAGTGACAAAAGAGTGTCAGCAAGAATGAAAGGAAAGGTGGACAAGACAGTGGTGAGACCAGCAATGTTGTCTGGTTTAGAGACAGTGGCTCTGAGAAAAAGACAGGAGGCAGAGCTGGAGGTAGCAGAGCTGAAGATGTTGAGGTTCTCTCTGGGAGTGACGAGGATGGATAGGATCAGGAATGAGGACATCAGAGGGACAGCTCATGTTAGATGTTTTGGAGAAAAAGCCAGGGAAGCCAGATTGAGATGGTTTGGACATGTTCAGAGGAGGGACAGTGAATACATCGGTAAAAGGATGCTGAGGTTAGAGCTGCCAGGAAGGAGGCCTAGAGGAAGACCAAAGAGGAGGTTCTTTGATGTAGTGAAGGAGGACATGAGGATAGTTGTCGTGTGTGTGTGGAGGACACAGGATAGGGGAAGGGAGCAGCCGAAAGGAACAAAAGAAGGTCCAAAATAAGAACAGTAGGAAACAGTGCACTGCATCATAATGACAGATTTACACATGTGGGACTTCCCATTCAGCCTTCTGTTTAGCATTGCTATGTGACTTATTGTATCATGATGTCATGCTCCTTCACTAATGTGCTGACTTTCCTTCCTCCCAATAATCACAAAAACCCATTTAGTCTCTTTTATTGAATGTCAGCCAAGGGACAGTATATTTAGTGTCCTTTCAATTCAAGTGTAGGTCTCTGTGTTAATTATTCAAGATTCAAGAGCTTTATTGTCATATATATTAGAGTACAATGAAAATCTTACATTGTTTACACCTCTCGAGAATGATAGGGTAGAAAGGGGACAAACATAACTTACATGGCCAATACAAAATATGTAGAAAATATAAAATATACCCTAAGGTTTAGCAAAAATATACATAAAATAGCATAAACTAGTAAGTGATGCTAAAAAAGAAAAGAACCCATATATTAATTAGAAAAACATAAAAGATTGTTGCAGTGCAAGTAGCAATAAAGTGACAATTTTAAAGTGTTTAAAGTGACTAGTTTTTAAAATTGTCCATGATTGTCTGTTAAATGCGTTATGTGTTTATGATGGTCCAGCAGGTAAAGTGCAGGTTGCCACTGAACAGGCTGAATTTAACTGGATGATACAGGTGGCCTGTTTTATCAGTCTAATGTCCTGGGGGTATAAACTGTTCTGGAGTCTGGATGTTCTGGCCATAATGCTCCGGTACCACTTGCCAGAATTAATGAGGGTGAAAAAATTGTGGATGGGATAGGTGATGTCCTTGATGATGTTGCAAGACCATTTGCAGATCATTTTGTTGTATATGTCCCGCAGTGAGGGGAGATCTGTCTCTGTGATTTTCCAGGCCAGCTTTATCACCCTCTGTAAAGCCTTTCTGTCCTGTGTAGTGCTGTTGCCAAACCACACAGCAATGTAGAAAGTTAAACTAAAGTTAAACTATTCTCCACAGTGCTTCTCTAGAAGTTATGGAGTATCTGTGATGACATACTAAATTTCCATAGCCTTCTCAGGAGGTACATTCTTTGATTGTCCTTGCTTACTAGTTTCACTGTTTTCTGTTGTTTTCATTTGACTGTCGTCTCATCTGCAAATTTTATGATGACGTTGTTAGGATGGCTAGCAACACAGTCATGAGTGATAAAAGTGTACAGCATCAGGCTGAGTACACAGCCCTGAGGAGTGCTTGTGTTCATTATGATGGTGCTGGAGGAGTGTTTTCCGAGGCAGACATGTTGAGGTCTACTAGTGAGAAAAGCTCAGTATCCAAGTACACAGTGCAGCAGACAGGCCCAATGTAAAAAAATAATTGTCAGGTCATACTGGTGATGTACTGAAGAAAAAGATGGTAAAGATTTTGTAATGTGGTATATAAAGATAAAACTAAGTATTCAGAATGGGCAAAGCAGCTCAAGATCTCAAAGGGATAATATCGGTTACAGTAACAGACAAAAATGTGAACTTTAACATCTATTATGACATTAATACCCATATTAGAACAGAACATAATTTGTCTCAACTAGGACGTCTCTTCCCCTCAGAGGAAGAGTGGGTGGAAACCACAGGATGAATGCAGAATGCATTGTATGGGTGCCAAGAGAACAGGATAGACAGATGTGACTGCCAAACTGTAGCATTGCTGAAGTGAAAGATGTGAATCATTATGTGTATTAATGCTAAGTAAGAAATAAGCAGATAATTGGTTGCCTTTTGTACTGCACAGACACAGCTCTCACTGAGGAAATGTTACAGATTTACAAATATTCCTTAATAGTTAAGAGTGTACATTACTTTAACAGTTCTTTTTTTTTTTTTTTTTTACACCCTATTTAATTACGTGTTACTGGAGAGAAGGTCATGAATTTGTTTCTCGGAACGTGCTAATTACATCTCAGTGTGACCTTTGAAAACAAAAAAAAGGGAAGGAGGGAAGGCCAACATCCGATACTAGTCCAGTGACATAAATGGTTTAATTCTGGGAAACCAGGCGGAATAAACATACATGTTGGTGGCCAAAACCAGATTGGTGTAAATAAACTCTTTCAATCTATTTTATTTACACAAAATTATTTTTATAGGCAATAAAATATAGAAATACATTTACAAGGAAATAAACAAATATAGGTATTATTTAATTGTTTCTTTATTGATTCTATGCAAGTGTTTGTCTTCCATATGTTGTCATTTCACACCTGTAAGTAATTAGAAGACATAAAAATCGCCACCTATATTTTATTGTGAAGATGACATTCTGCAGGTGGAAGCAGTTTCCAGTTCAGGTCACAGCATGTTGTGGTGCTCCAGTGCTTTCACTGCTAACAGTAAATGCCTTTGTGATGAGGCCAATGGGAACAGAGTTCAAAAATGTTACCAAAAGAATGCAGTCTATGCCAAATCATTGCCAACCTAATTAAAATGCCTTAGAAAATATTCCCATGAGTATAAAACAGAAATCAAATAGCTTTAGTAACTCAACTTTAAAAACAGGGTGGTTCTCTATGTCAAGTGGTGTGTTATTCAAATATTTGCAACCTTTTGTTACATATATCCCTAGATAAGACTAAGAAAATTGTTAACTATGCGTCAGAAGCTCAGTTGAACGCATGTGTTATAGTTGCATTTGTACTCATTTGTTGGCAAGATTTAAAGCCTAGAAATGACACAACCCTAAGGAGACTATGTGGAGAAGTACACTTCAACAAACAGCAAATCACTGGGGGATTTTAAGTCAAGGTTTTCGGCAAACGGATGTGAATGGGTATTGCTGAATATGACGACCGTGTTCAAATTGTTTCCTTGCCTTGTGACCTCACTGTATTTCCTCTTTGGCCTATGATTGTTTTGGTTCATTATATTAATGCTCTCAACCCATTCCCAAGAGCACTGGATTGAACTTCATTATCAGTGATTATGTAATTTTGGTGACACAGTGGTTAGCACTGTTGCCTCACAAAAAGAAGGTTCCTGGTTCTGTGTGAAGTTTGCATGAAGTTTTCTCCTTGTTTGTGTGGGTTTTCTCCAGGTACTCTGGTTTCCTCCCACAGTCCAAAAACATGTATGTCAGGTTGATTGGTGACTCTAAATTGCCCATAGGAATGAGTGTGAGTGTGTGAGGTTGTTTGTCTCTATGTGGCCCTGTGATGGACTGGTGAGCTGTTTTGTTTATGTTCAGATTAACCAAATTCATGACCGGTGATGTAATGTCAAGCAGCTGCTTCTGTGTTGTGCTTGTTTATGAGATCCACTTACAATATCCACTTAAAAATGATCTTATCACCTAAAACAAAGTGATCCATATCAATCCAGTAATGGTGGAAAATACACTCTTACATCATTATTGGAAATTTGGGGCTATGAAAGGGAATCTCCACTCTTCAGCTGCCTGAAATAAAAAACAAAAAGCTATCAAGGTCAGCCAAAAATTGCAATATAGGTTTATGTCAGTAGGTTTATGTCATAGTTTTTAGCACAGTCATCAAAAGAGAATCTGTAGCTCTCATTTTTTAACAACAGATCACAGTCCAAAAACATGTATGTCAGGTTGATTGGTGACTCTAAATTGCCCATAGGAGTAAGTGTGAGTGTGTGAGGTTGTTTGTCTATATGTGGCCCTGTGATGGACTGGTGAGCTGTTTTGTTTATGTTCAGATTAACCAAATTCATGACCGGTGATGTAATGTCAAGCAGCTGCTTCTGTGTTGTGCTTGTTTATGAGATCCACTTACAATATCCACTTAAAAATGATCTTATCACCTAAAACAAAGTGATCCATATCAATCCAGTAATGGTGGAAAATACACTCTTACATCATTATTGGAAATTTGGGGCTATGAAAGGGAATCTCCACTCTTCAGCTGCCTGAAATAAAAAACAAAAAGCTATCAAGGTCAGCCAAAAATTGCAATATAGGTTTATGTCAGTAGGTTTATGTCATAGTTTTTAGCACAGTCATCAAAAGAGAATCTGTAGCTCTCATTTTTTAACAACAGATCACAGTCCAAAAACATGTATGTCAGGTTGATTGGTGACTCTAAATTG
Source organism: Mastacembelus armatus (assembly GCF_900324485.2). Taxonomy (NCBI): domain Eukaryota; kingdom Metazoa; phylum Chordata; class Actinopteri; order Synbranchiformes; family Mastacembelidae; genus Mastacembelus; species Mastacembelus armatus. The sequence goes on along the minus strand of NC_046645.1, from coordinate 10,266,686 downwards.
CCCATAGGAGTAAGTGTGAGTGTGTGAGGTTGTTTGTCTATATGTGGTGATGGACTGGTGACCTGTCCAGGGTGTACTCCTGCCTTTTGCCCAAAGAAACCTCTAGCAGATACCTGTGAACCTAAATAGGAATAGATAATGGATCGATGGAGTTCTTTCTGTTAAATTCATAGTTTAATTTTTATGTTATGTCGTTGTCCCACTGTGCACTAGGTTTAGTTTTATTGTGCTTTTTAGGTGTAAAATATTTTGATCAGCAATATGCTGATATATTGCTATATATATATAAACTTTGATTCATTGATTATTTGCAAAAATGTGGCCAGGGACACTTTTGGATCGTAATCAGAAATGATCTCATCCTAGTATGTTATGATGACATCATAGTGTGCTAATGTGCTGAAGGAAACCCCACAGTCTGCAACTGATTAAGAAAAAAAAAACAAAACATCAAGTTATAAAGTTCTAGGGAGTAGCCTGTCATAAATAATAAACCAAACTATATACTATCCATACAGTTAGAACTTAAAAAGTTGGTTTCAACAACTTTTACCCTCCATGAATGTAACTGTTTCTGTGTCAGTCTATCTATTGTTTACATCTGGTGTGGGACTGTAAATAAAACAATCTCCTGATGTACTGGAGCCAGGCTATTAACTGAGTTTTAGTTCATTCATCAAAATGTTTCCTGCATGTATCTATTTCTTCTTGTCCCTGGACACACTCTTTCTTTTTTCTGATGAATGATCTAGTACTGAGTCACTGACTTCACCAGCAAATACAAGAACAATGTCTCCCTCTGCTGAGCGACTTTTGCCACACTTATTGTAATAGCTTTGACAAAGGAGCAGTAACAAAGCAGAATACTTTTCTAATTTAAGAAAAACTAGTGACACACGATGTCCAGTTTGTGTGTGATGAGCAAGTCCCCAACACAGTTTAGTTCTATCTTTTGTTAACGATTGTGTTGATTGTTATGTGTGTTATGTATTTGAAAATGTGCTGTTTGTTGTTAGACTCAGAAACTGCTTTAGTTTGTTTTCATTTTTAGTTCACCACAGAGTTGATGTAGACTGTGATATGACTGTTTTGGTGTGAGCACCATCTTTAGGCCAACTTGAACTACTTCAGTTTTTCTTTCAGTCGATGTGGAGAAACCATCAATACACTCAGACGGATCTTTCTAAAGCTCAAGGGAAAAAAATGGACAGTATTTTGACAAAGGAGTTCAATACTTTGTGAGATCCACTGAGGTGCTCTCCTGCTTTAGTGAGCCAACAACCTGTCAAAAGTGACAATGCTGTGGACAAATGTACCTGTAGACCAGTGCATTCACTAGTTCTTGACTGACTTCTTCTTTTCCTTTCGGCTGCTCCCTTCAGGGGTCGTCACAGTGAATCATCTTACTCTGTGTCCTCCTCACCCACACCAACTATCCTCATGTCCTCTTTCACTACATCCAAGAACCTCCTCTTTGGTCTTCCTCTAGGCCTGGCAGCTCTAACCTCAGCATCCTTTTACCAATGTATTCACTGTCCCTCCTCTGAACATGTCCAAACCATCTCAATCTGGCTTCCCTGGCTTTTTCTCCAAAACATCTAACATGAGCTGTCCCTCTGATGTACTCATTCCTGATCCTATCCATCCTCGTCACTCCCAGAGAGAACCTCAACATCTTCAGCTCTGCTACCTCCAGCTCTGCCTCCTGTCTTTTTCTCAGTGCCACAGTCTCTAAACTAGACAACATTGCTGGTCTCACCACTGTCTTGTCCACCTTTCCTTTCATTCTTGCTGACACTCTTTTGTCACAGATCACACCTGACACTTTCCTCCACCCGTTCCAACCTGCTTGCACATGTCTCTTCACTTCTTTTCCACACTCTCTGTTGCTCTGGACTGTTGACCCTAGGTACTTAAAATCCTCCACCTTCTTCACCTCTTCTCCCTGTAACCTCACCGTTCTACTGAGTCCCTCTCATTTACACACATGTACTCTCTTTTACTGCGGCTAAGCTTCATTCCTCTCATTTCCAGAGCAAACCTCCACCTCTCTAGATGTTCCTCCACCTGCTCCCTGCTCTCACTACAGATGACAATGTCATCTGCAAACATCATGGTCCACGGAGATTCCTGTCTAACCTCATCTGTCAGCCTGTCCATCACCACAGCAAACAAAAAGGGGCTCAAAGCCGATCCTTGGTGCAGTCCCACCTCCACCTTGAACTCCTCTGTCACCCCTACAGCACACCTCACCACTGTCTTACAGCTCTCATACATGTCCTGCACCACTCGAACATACGTCTCTGCATTCAAGTACAGAAAATGAATAAAGTGGCAGCTGCGCATGCTTTATGGGCCAGTTGGTGGCCAAAACATTTTTTATTTAAAATAAATATATATATATAAACCTAACACTCAATCAATGCTACTTTAGCACACAGAGTCAAGAGTTGGCAGTCAAACTTTACACGTACTTTTTTTTCTTGCTGGCTGCAAATCGGATATGGTTTATTATAAATTGCAAGCAACATGTTTTGAACAACGCCAATTAGACATTAATTGTCTTCCATACAGCGCCTCTTCTGGAAACGGAGTGGTGCGAATGGTATCATTGCGCGCGTCGTGTATATAGAGCAAAAAGAATCGTGGTTTTAATCGTTGTCAAGACAAAAATGTACGTTCAGTAACGAACCCTGATAATATATAGCAATTAAAATATTTTACCGTGTGCAGTTTTCAGCTTTTGGTAATTGGCTGAATATGGGAAGTAGCTAAAGATGTTCCGGCGGAGGGATACAATTCTCAAACCGAAGCGTAGTAGCACGCCGGCGTGGCTGAATTGAGGTTTCCGGGCAAGTTCAGTGTAAGACTGTGCCTAGACTCCCCGTGAGACTGTGTTCATTAAAGTGCGACAGCGTTGAACTGTTTCATTATAGCAACTGACATCTACCTGGGTTAAATACAGAACCGTATCCCGGGCGTTTATTTCATCTCCACGCAGCTTGAGAGGTCAACGAGGCGATGGTGAGTAGAGACGGGCTAACGTTAACTAGCAGCACTCACACTGGTTAGCTCGGTGACGTTAGCGTCTAACTTGGTTAACTCACTGCACCGCTTCGCCAACACCGAGTCCTCGTTATAGCATCTAGTTTTTCTGCAGTGTTGCAAATCTCCTCTTAGTCGTCTAATGAGCCAGGTTAGACTCAGTACGTTAGCGTTTAGCTCTATGACGCTGACGTTAATGTTTTACTAGCTAGAAAGCTGCACGCTTTCTGACACGCTGACGTCAAGCTAAACTTAAAAACTGTCTGTGACAATTATCCCCAGTGTGTTTTGTTTAATGGTAGTTGATCTAACGTGAAACCATTTTCTTCAAAACCGTTTTCTGTTATGTCTCAGCTGCGCAGCCCGCACACAAGCGAAGGGGGAGGACGGGGGGGCGGGTGAAATGAAATGAAATATCTGTTTATTTGTTAAATTGTTCGTAATTTGCGTTAATGTGCGTTCACCTCCGTGCTTGGACCAAGCTTTGCAGCGTTTCTATCGCTATCTTTGAGTCAAGAGTGGGCGTGGTGGTGGTGTAGGGGCTGCTGTGTAAAAATAGCCCGTCCGGTGTTAACGTGATCTTGACACTCACCTCGTTATTCTTGCCAGGCAGATATCGAAACTCCGCTGTCTTGCTAACTGGCGTTTTGCAATATCTCACAACAAGTTGTTGCGGCATGGGGTCGTACCTCTTGCAGGCACATCAGCAGGGTGTTTTAAATGGAGTGTGACATGCGCAACAAGCGAGAAAAGCAAAAAAAAAAACAATTAGGATTACATAAGAATACAGCTCACCAGTAGGCTCGTTGCATTGGGGTTTATAAAGGTGGTGTTGCAACATTTTGGCTCATGTGTGGTCGCAGCAGCACCACCATGACAGCATCTCCTCCGTTACGTATTGCGCCATAACGTCGAACCGCATTCTGCTCCTGCTGAACGATCCTCTTTGGCACCCCCCCCCCCCCCCCCGCATTGAACCAAACCACGCTTGGTGCAGTAGGCTGTCAGGACCCGCAGTGCACCCTCCAAAATGAAAGCTGACTGTCTAAGAGAAAAAAAGGAAATTGTTGCACTACAAGTGTTCCCTCTCATCTGTCTCCCCTGTGATACCTTTTCCCACTGTGATACCTTTTCCCACTGTGCTGTATAAGAACAGACACATGATCGGGGATAAATATTGTTATTGGCCAAGTAAAGAAACTTGGATCCTTGGGCAATACCTTGTCCTATGACACGCTACCCAAACTGACTCTAACCTGACTGTGATTTTAAAAACATCACCTGCAGTGCTTGCAGATTTTTGTTTGCAGTACAAGAACATTTGACATGATCTATTGTATACTGGTGAGTTTAAAGACAGGGAAGCTACTTCACTGAGCACTTCTCGTAGCAGCCATATAAATCCTTTAATTCTCGACTGTGCTGTGCTCTGATCCAGACACTGCTTGCTTCAGCACCACCAAATTGGCTGGCAGTGGATGGAACGGATACTCTGCAGTCTGTCTTACTCCTTCTTCGTTTTATCCTGCCACTCCCCCCATCCAACACAGTGACTCATGGAAATTGACTCCAAAAACACATGGCATTTCAAGCTATAGCTTTGTTAGCTTTATCCACTTTGGTTTTGAAAAGGCGAGGGGTTGTTAGTAACTCGTTTATCCTTCATTTGAGATGCAGTAGAAAACCAGTGTTCTGTTCATTTGATGCATTAGTACTGAGGCTAGTTCTGTAGTGTTTGTTCTGTGCAGCAGTTCATTTCTTGCTATGCCCGATCAAGCTATCTGAATATGACACACTGACAATATGAAGAACTATACGGTCATAAAGCAGCAAGCAACAGTTACCACCATAATAAATTGATCCTCACATCTGTTCAGTAAAAAAAAGATACACAGACGTGGTTAGTCGCAATGATATTCAGTGTGCTACATTGGCGACCCTGTTCATGTCTCACTAATTATAGCAGCCCTGTGTATTTCGGGCTGTGGAGTATTTATACCCATCCCTCATCACACTTTCTGAGCCATGTTGACTGACTTAGACAGACCTGGTAAGACCTCATGTGGATGACAGAATGGCATCTCAGATGAAGCTAAATAATCTTTTGAATGTATGAGTGCCAAAACTATTCATCTTTTGTTACAAGTAAAAGTGGTAAAAACCTGTGTAAGAGCAGCATAGATGGATGAGCATAATAAAGGACAGTAAGGTTAAACTGTATTTTTGTTTTTTTTTTTTGTTTTTTTAATAGCTTTTCATCTGTAAGCATAGTCTTCAGCTAATTAGGTAATATCTGGGTGTGGTTGTGCAATGATGTTAGTCTGTTTTGAACTCATTTGTTATAGAGTTAATATGCATTACAGATCTGTGCATATAGTGTAGTCACCAACAGATGCTCCACATCAGACCTTTTGGAAGTTTGTATCTATTAAATTATTGTGGTCAAGTTTTGTAAGCCACACCCACTCTTTGAATATCATACTTTAAAAACCAAAGATGGTCCTAATAAAGATGCTGTAAAAGTCCCTGCTTTCCTTCCTTACACAGAACAGCAACTGTGGTCAGATTGACTTCATGTCATGTTGATGTGAGTTTACAATGTGGAAAAATTTAATAATTCATAGGCACTTAGAAAATGATACTGATAGCATTGTCCATGTTGGGAACAACGAATGCAGTTATTTATTTAGAAATCATGACAGAAAACTAAATTAAAAGCAAATTTGAAGACAAGGGCACTAGTTTTACTCTTTTCATCAAGACAATCATTTATGTGTATATCATGTAACAGAGATGCTTTAAGGAATTAAAATAATTTTCCCAACTTTTATCTCTATATTTTTAACCTAGCGTTTTAACAAAACACAATGGTGTTTTTAAATTTGCAGTTGGGATATCTAAGAAGCTGTTGTTCGATTAGTTTTATGTAGCCCGTATTAATCAATGAGGGAAAAAAAAAAAGCTTTTTTAATCCTCATCCAGTATGTTTTGCATACGGCTATTGATGTTGGGGTGTATTCCAGCATTCCTAGGTCACTGTCTTTCAGCAAAGGTAGCAGAAGCACTGCAGTATGTAATTACATATGTTTGGTGTGGTTTTATTGTTTATAATAAAATAAATTGGGTTGACTATTGCAGTAGATTCACTGGGATCACCATCGCTGTTATTACGTCAGTAGTCAAAATGAGAATTGTGTCATCCTTGGAATTGGGAGATGTCTATTATATTATGTCTGTCCTGTTATCATGTCTAATAAACTGATACTCTGTGGATAATTAAAATGTTTCCATTTGTACTGCTGTACAGAAATAATATTATATATTCTATGATCAAATAAAGATTATTAGTCATTAACAGAGCTGCCTGATTTATCAATGTATTATTCTTTGATTAACAGGCTGACCAGCTGACTGAGGAGCAGATTGCTGGTGAGTACATATTTTAACTATTCTTGGTTTGTTTTTAGATTAGCAGCTCCTTAATTCATTGTCAAACCTAAGAAATTAACAGCGTCTGAGAGATTAAACGAACCAGGGGCAATCGGGATATAAGCTGGGAGTTCAGGTCTGGTCCTGCTTATGTCACTATCCTACTAACTAGTTAATTACATTCACATGGATTCCTTTAGTGTTAGTCAGACCCTGATGATGTGGGTGCATTGAAAATCAGCAGGCTTTTTGAGTCAACAGTCTCGGGAAGAAAGCTCACATGAAGAGCTCACAGTTAAAGATGTTTTTTCTTTTCAGACTGTGAAAAAGTGAAGTGTCTTTTTGACTTCAGTGCTCATGGCATGCTTACAGTGTTATTTCTGTAAATGCACAGAATTCAAGGAGGCGTTCTCGCTGTTTGATAAGGATGGTGACGGTACAATCACTACCAAGGAGCTTGGGACTGTGATGCGATCTCTGGGACAGAACCCCACTGAGGCTGAGCTGCAGGACATGATAAATGAGGTGGATGCTGATGGTGAGGAGAAAAAGCACAAGCACACAAGGTTTATACACACAAGGTAGAACTTTGAATTACTATAATTAAGAGTGATACTCATCTCAAGATTTTCCTTTAGTTGAAAAAAGGATTTCCTGGGAAGGTTGACCATTATACGTACTTGGTATGACATTTTTAGCTTCCTCATAATTAGTGACAATTTTAAATGTGGCCATTGGTGTCTACAAGATTATTCCCTGGTGGTACCTGTGTGGTAGGCCAAAATCTTAATGGGCAATCTCATTGAATGTATCTAGCTAAATGTAAAACTCTATGAAACCAGATGTCTAAAATTTACCACCACTATATGTAGAATTTGAGATTTCCCCAATTCTGGGCCCTGTACAATCTGTGCTTACATACATAGTTTGAGTAATGAAATTGTAGTGTGCTCTTGGACTGGTAGGCTCACTTTTTTAGGCAAAGTAACAAAATTTCTCAAATCTTTCTGTTCCTATGACTAGGTAATGGTACAATTGACTTTCCTGAGTTCCTGACCATGATGGCCAGGAAGATGAAAGATACGGACAGTGAGGAGGAGATCCGAGAAGCCTTCAGAGTCTTTGACAAGGTACGTTAGAATTGACAAGTCAGAATATGAATTAGCACCTGTGTGCTTTCCACAGATCAGTTTGTATGTCTGCTGTATGCAACTAAAAAAACATGTTCACACCTGTTTATGTAATAAATTATTGAATGTTCAAAGGCTGAACAATTTGACTTTGATGGCATTGATCTTTCACAGAACATAAATTTCTTACTGGGGTCTTTATAAAGGTTTTCCTTTGGGGTTTCTGTACTAGCCAGGCAATAGTGTCGTACCATGCTAACATCAAAATATTTAGCTGCGAGTAAGGGCAGACAGAAGAAGCACACTGGTATTGTACTCACATCTCGCATATTAAAAATTGTAACTATCAAAACTATAGTTCCTCTCTTGCTTTCTGCAGGATGGTAATGGTTACATTAGTGCAGCAGAGCTACGGCACGTCATGACCAACTTGGGGGAGAAGCTGACCGATGAGGAGGTGGATGAAATGATCCGTGAGGCTGACATTGATGGGGATGGGCAGGTCAACTATGAAGGTGAGATATTTGTTTTTTAAGTTGCGACCACCACCACAGTGATCCGTGTAAGTTTACAGTTTAGGAAATGCATGGTGACAAACTAGCAACAACTATCGGAGTGTTTTGTTTTTTTTTTCCCCCCCCTTTGCTGTTCTGTTTGCCGTTTCGACGATCCACTCAAGTTGTGCACTGTTATTCCCTAATCTTTGTCAAAATTTCTTCTTACAGAGTTTGTCCAAATGATGACTGCCAAGTGAGGAGAACACTGAATTTTCTCTCAATGTTGCTTGTCCTCTTAAGATCACTGTCTTTAAGAACCAAAAAAAGGAACAATTATCAGATGATAAACTTCCCCCCAAAATCACTTACCTGTAGAATTTTGCAATTTGTGCTTCAGTACATCCAACTACTTCGAAGGTATCTGTTTAGCATACACCAACAGAATAATCCCTAGAGAAGTTAATGGACCAAGCTTTAAGAGGGCCGAAGCCCCAGTACTCCAGACCAAGATTCTGCTGAGTCACCCAGCTCCTGATTAATTTAGAGGGAACGAGCAACAATGAAAAGGCAGAACCCATGCCACAGTTTGTATAGACACGTTGGCTATTTAATTCTTTCCAAATCTTCAACAAAGACAATTGACTCTTGCAGCAGTGGTGATTCTCTAAATACTGAAATACTCTTTCTGCATGCACCCTTTTCTGTGGCGGTCTCTTGTCACAACAAGGAGGCTCTGATCCTATCAGAGGTAGTGGTCAGATTGTGTACACACTGGAGGTATATACATAAATATATAGCTATATATCTGTAAAATTTGTGTCACTATTGATTACTGCAAGAGCAAGTAGTTGCAATATAGGGTGTTCATTGGTGCTCGGTTTCAGATGAGCATTCTTATACCTTGAAGAGTTTGGACAAGAGTGAGAAACTGAAAACGCAGGAGGTCTTTTCTCCATGTGGGATGTTATATTGTCTTGTTTTGAGTCGTGGGCTTCACATTTCCTGCAGCACTGGTTGGAGACAATAGGTTGTATTGCTTCAGGATGACATTTGTGAAAATACTTGAGGACTGCAGTTAATACATTTGTTCTGCAAACAAATATTCTGATGATACAGTATTGATGTAATGCTTTATAAATGTGTTCTGAAATATTAATGTATTGATGACAAACTTTGGTCACAAAATATATCCATATATATTAGTGTATCGTAAAGTTTGCATTGCCTATTGTTGTAGTAAATGACCTGTGACATGTTTTCTCTTTGGTTTTGAAATGTGCCATAATACTCTGATAAACGCCTCAACCTTCTTGCAAGACTTGTAGTTCATTAGAATATAATAAAGCTACTTAATATAATAACATATAAAAAAATACATGCAGTTGAACATATTTGCACTTTGGTGTAAACCATGTGGATATTAAAAAGGTTTTGAAGAAACCAAATGTCACTGTTGCTGCTGCTATAACAACTCATATGTTTCACACTTTCTTCATCCTTGTTGGTGTCTGATCTTCAGTTTGTAGTCCAGTGATTCAAACTTCAACCTGTTTGCTGTTTTACTGAACACAATACATATACTGTATATTCACAAATATACTGCTCGTGGTGGGGGTGATGCGTTTCAATTGGGCTAGTAGAATGGGACTTTCAGATGGGGATGAAATGGGATTGTAGCAAAGAATCCAGCATTAGATGAGAGAATGCTTTCAGTGTTAGGTTTTTGAACAGTTGGCTAAATTTAAAAAGCAGGTTAGCTGAGGTATCTTAGGATTCCTCAAAGCACGATGCTAAAATACTGCTCTCTGAGGTGTTTAACTTGATTACCTTAGATTGAGTTGTTTTGAAAGTAAATGGTAAATGAACTGTTAACTTCTGAAGGTATCTAAAATGTAAAGATGTGATATATTTTCCATAAACCAATAAATTGATTAAGCTTTACTTCATTTCCATGTCATCTTTAATATGAATCTCTTTTATGTATCCCATTCCTATCGTTGCTATCACACTGGTGACTGAAAAATAAATCGGACTGATATTCACACTTTAAATACCACTCGTAAATATTGCATGATATCCTTTCCCAACCAAAGTCTCTGTGCCAAAAAGAAGCAGAGATCCTTAGCTTGGGTCAAGGCGCATTGCCCTATCCCTCCACAGAAGAAGCTATCCCAGGCACAGCTATATTTAGTGGCTCATGAGATTGTTACAGGAGCCTGTGCTAATCCAGGTCAGTGGGGGTCATGACTTCTTACCCCAACACTATATGCAGACAAGGCTCGCTCGCCTTCTTGCTGATGGACATGAAGAGCCAATGGGATGAGTTTTTATCTGGAGCAGGTAGATGTGATTGGATGTGTGGTTAAGTAGGTAAGGTGAATTAGTAAACAGGTGCACACTCAGCAGGATGGCTATGGGCGATTATCCCTCTGTGTAATGGCAGACCAGGGAGGCTAACTGATGTGGCTGGAAAGTGATTTGCTGCCTTTACCACCTGTTGACTTATTTCAGTAAAAGTCAACTATCTGCAGTGGTAGGAAATAGTTAAGTACATTTACTCAGCCACTGCAGCCTACTTTACAATAGTGCACAGTTTTGCTGTAATGTACCTATTTGGCCATATTTGAATTATCTGCTACTTTGCTATACAGCTTGTTGCTTATATGTATGTGCCCTAAAACAGTGACATTTGATCATTTGTTTTGCATGTAACCATTATAATCTGAAAATGTATCTGTCAAGTAACTGTCAAAATTATAAATATACAGTACTTTCTTGCAGGTAAACCAGTGGCAGAATGATATTTGGTTGCTCTAGTCAGCTACATCATAATGGCACTTACAGTATATGATTAAATGTATAGTTATATTCCACCAGTGTCTCTAATCAAACACCTTTTATGTATCACAGGGATAAAAGTCAGGTTGAAGACAGGTGCTGTACAGACAGTGGCCCATAAAGCTTCCATAAAACATTAACTGAGCAGTTTACCCTAGCTTGAACACTAGGTGGCATAGTTGCATGAAATTGTAACTCAGCCTGCAGTGTCTCATGTGGGACAAGTGCAGCACATTAAGTACAGTTCAGGAGATAGAAACAGAAAGAAGATAAGATGAAAGCAGCCGAATGAACAAATAATTTAGTGACTTTCTCTCTAACAGTGATTTAATGCAGCTTGCTTTAAACCAACATGTTCTCAAAATGCAGAAAGAAGACGCTATAGGTGTGTGTTTGTGTTTGTGAGAGGGAGAGGGAGAGAGAGAGAGAGTGTGAGTGTGTGTGTGTGTGTGTGTGTGTGTGTGTGTGTGTGTGTGTGTGTGTGTGTGTGAATCAATTGCATGGTAAGTCATTCATGTGTTTACTTGGTTACACCACACCCACTATTCCATAATTGTGTACACTGCAGTGTAACCTAATCACTCCTTTGCTTGAAATCCACAGAGTATTCCTTTTCATTCTCATTATACCCTGTCGAGGAGGGGGATGTGGAGTGTTATGTAAACTGCATCCTGCAATGCTGCCTCCTGAATAATGTCACTTTTAGGAATCATATGTTTGTACAGTTCATTCGTTGTATACTCACAGTCCTTCCCCTTCCTGAAACATGTACTATATACAACAGAATCTCACTACATGTCTTCGTCTGATATCTCCTTACCCTGAAACTATTCACTCTCACATTATTCTTGCCACCCTCACTCACTTTGCATGTGACCAAACCAGCACAATAAACACAATTTGCCTTTCCCTGCACACTGTGTTTGTGTGTTTTCTTTCTTGTCTACCATTGCTCTGCTTTCTGGCTTTCTGACTTTCTGGCTCTGCATTTGGAAAAGCTGTTCTGCACCATTTTTCTGTGACAAAGGGCAATAGGCTGTGCAGTGTCAGTGAAGTGGTCGAAGCTGTTAACCACCAGCTTGTGCTGCAAATGATAGAGAGTATAGTGTTAGTTAGTAGTGAGGATAATTCTTCTTTCAGTAGCTCAGTGCTGGTTTTGCTCATATCTCCAGCTTGATGTTAGGTAACATGCCTCATACTAAATCAACAAAGCATTGCTGTTAAAACAATGCCCTCTGCAACGATGACCCACCCTTTTTGTCTTGTAACATCATAAATCATAGGAAGTGTATGTGGACCTGCCACCTCTTGTCACAGGTTCACAGGTATTCAGCTATTGAAGCAGAGAGTGATTTATTGAAATATTCTAAGAGCTTCTACTGTGACATAAGGAATATGCTGATTAATGCTCTGTTAACCAAGGAGGAGTGCACTAACTGGTTAATAAATATCCTCTGTGTGACAATTTGTTACTCAGGTTTGCAGCTTTTTACTGATTATGCTGTGTTTGATATATATGTGCAACACAGAGATACACTTTATTTACTCAAATTTAGTAAATAAAGATCATTTTTTTGTATTTTCATCATTAATGAACAGTTGAATTGAATTGCCTTAACCCTCGACCACCAGGACAACCTCCCTGATGAAAGATGAGAGTAAAAAATAACAAATTACGAGAAAATCTTCCAAATTTGACTTTCTTTAATGAAACACATTTTTGTATTAAAGCCAAGCATTCTGGCAGGAAATTAGTGGATCTTGGCTGTTAAAAGTACTGTGGATGAGAATGATGAGGAGAATGTGCAACAGCTGAGCAGGTGGGTGGACCAGGTGACCAGGAATGGCAGGAAAGGCTGAGGTTACACTGCACAGCAAGAGGGAGCAGCAGGACTGAGAAGAAAATAAGCAAGGAACTATGACATCTGTATGGCATGCACTTCCCATAGAGTTTAGAAAATCAACATCTGTGTCTACTTCCCCATCGGTCTCCATACCTAATAACAGCTAGAGGTTGAGTAATGGCAACTGGACTTCTAGTTTTTCGGTCGAAATGTTTCACCATTCATCAGTCTGAGAATCGTCACAGTCATATCTAATAACGTATTTACTTTTATTTTATCTGGATCTTTTCCATGTCTTGTTTTTTATTCCTTCGTTATTTTTTGTGAAGAATTTTCTAATTTGTTGTCAGTAGTCCTGCAATCCATCCATCCATCCATTATCCCCACTTGTTCCTATTTAGGGTTACCTAACCTGGACAGGTCACCAGTCCATCGAGTTTTGAAACAACAACAACAACAATAATAATAATTTACTACTAATAATTATTATAATTTTTGCATCCCACTGAAATAATAAAATAAAAAACATTATATAATGACAACCACTGCTTAGAAAATAATAGTGGTATTTATGATGATGTGGCTCTGGAAAGCCATGAGCTTGGATCAATAAATGGTTGGTTCTTAGGACTTTACTACTCAGCATACAGTATATCAGTGAAGTGGTTTCAGATGGGAGATTCCCCCTGGACCTTTTCTATTTACAGACCACAATAGTGTTATGTTTTTTCCTTGACTGTATCAAGCTACGTGTGTGTTGAGGCTGACTATTGAAACCAAAATGGAAGCAGAAACCTGAACAGTGCCCCTGCCAAGCACCTAAATGTCAGTTACTGGGAAAATAAATCGAAAGAGACTAGGAGGAGAAGTGCAAACAGCTTGTTTTCAACACTACTAGAAAGAGGAACTATATAAAAATAGTCTGCTTTCATCCTGTCTTTAAGAACAAGGCGGGGCCTCATGATATTTTCACTTTAGGGCGAGCACTGTCTTTTTCACTTTGTGGGTCATTATCAGATTCCCTTCTACATCTGTATAAGAGCTCAGCAGAGGTACTTTGAATTTTTCTGTTTATAATCTCTGATGTTATTTATCTTTTTACAATTGAATCTTACAATTCATAGATTGCTATGGCTTCAATATGCTTCACAGTACTTCAGATCACACCGTGTGTGGTCTGACCACTTCTAAAGCTGAAAGTCTTTATACTCTAAGTAGTCCAAATGGGCCCACTTAAAGTCGGCAATCATAACCATCATCCCTTTCTAACGATTAGGTGTCTTTTGTGTGTCTGTGCAGTTTTGATATGATGAATTTTTCAAATGGGGATGCAGGGAAACAGTGGACACTTCCAGAAGGTGTTGTGTTAGGAACACTTGCCTGCTTTCATACAAGCCTTTATATGAAAAGGGCTGTGTTGCAAAAACACAGGTCATCTGGTGTTGGAAAATAGAGGATTATTTACAATAAACAGAAGTGATAATTGTGTTAGAGTACTTTTGTGTAGCACTGTTTTGTGTGTGATTTTAAAATTGCCTTTTTTGTTGTAAAATCCCAAAAATAAATGTTGCACTTGGTCCAAAACTTGTCTTGACCAGGTCAGAAAAACAGTGGATTGTATATTTTATGGACAGAAAGCAACATAGGATATAATATGTTCCCAGGTATGTGATTGGAAAGTGGTCTTGTCGTGAAGATTTATGATGGCATGGCCTGATAACCCCCTCTTTCGGGCCACATGACAGGCAATCTAGACAGGGTGTGTCCCTAGAAAGGTTCCCTTTTCTTGGCACTTTCCATTGAGTATTTTGGTAACTGTCACTTGGTATGTAGGATCTGTAGCCCAAGACAACATCCATAGCTCTGTTTAGACAGAGAAGCTGCTGAAAAAACAATTTTTATTGGCAAAGAAAACATCTTCACATTCCATTGAACAAGTTAAGCCAATGCAAGCCTGGCTTATTATTTTTCCATTGCAGGTGTCAGTTTGTTTGACAAAAGTGTCAGATAATTGTCAGTACTCCATATATTGAAATTAGGTGGTATATTGTATAAAAAAAGTGAGTAATTGTTGAGATGAAGAAAGACTATCTTACTTTGAAATTATTTCTGTATAAATTAGTCTTGGTTATTCATGTGCATTTTGCTAAATAAAATTCTATGTGGATTTAATGTCTTAAATGTTTAACATGAATATTTCATTATTCATATCGAACAAAAGTCTCAGTGGAGCAGTAGTTTTAAGATTTTCTGCTGTTTTGCCTGTTTTAAAATTATACAAACCTACGTGTACAAACCTGTTTGTATATGTTGCTTTATTTTTCACTGCTGCTGCACAACAGAGTTCATGTTTTCTTTCCTCTGTTCCATTTGTCTTCTCCTATTTGGTTACTTTTAATCTTTCCACGTATTTTCTATAGATGGCAATCATAGACAATGGGAAAGCAGTGAGTTCATTGTACACATATACTTGTTTTTGTTGTGTAAGAGAGACCTTTATATCTTGAATCTAACAAGCTCTGAACTTCAATCTTTAGTGAAAGCAGGTGTGTTGAAGAGGTAAACCAGCTGCTGCTTAATCAGAGTCATCAAGCTGTAGGCACAATTAAGTGAACATTGATTTCTTAATTTGCTTATTTTCGGGAGGGGGGATATATAAGGTCACAGCTATAATTGTGTGATGAAATGAGCCCACAGTTATTTTGCAATCTGAGTGTGTGTGTGTGTGTGTTTGTGTGTGTATTGACATATAGATTGCCATATAGATTGTATGTGTGTGCGTGTTTGTGCGCGCGCTCCCCCATCAGCAGCACCAGTCAGCGTTGGCTCATTGAACACTGTTTACCATTACCCATGTGGTCTTCACTGGTCTCTTAAGAGTAAAAACTAATGAAAAGGAGGAAATGAAATCCTCGAATGAATAGCCTCATGCCTTCCACAACTTCATGACATACACAGCTAAAATATCTGCTGGATAATTACAGAATGTAGTTATTTCCATGACTTAGAAGCTTGATACTTATCAATCAGTGAAAACAGATCGGACTAATTACTGAGGAAATGTTGGACAAATAAAGCAATCACACTGAATAAAAGGAGAAAAATATGCAAAGACATGGAAGCCTTTTTTTTTTTTTGTTCTCCTTTTTCTCCCTCCAACAACACACATGCTGCTTTCCTTTCCCTCAGCATGTTTTTCTATGTTGAGCTGGACCTAAAACAGTGTGTACAGTGTTGGCCGCTTTTTAAAATATGATAACGCACATATATACAACATTATGCACAACATACATACATCAAATATGACCTTTTCTTCACCAGATCCAAGTCAGAAAACAGTGGGAGTATTTTTTTTTCTCATCTACCCACAGTTACGTTTCTGTACTTCATATTCAGCTCTCTGTCACCGGTAACGTTCTGCTTTCAATTAGGAACAAAAGGGTCAGGCAGAAAACAACCAAGACCAAAATTCTCTGGGCTCCAAATGTTTCGAAACTTCGGTCAAGACAGCGTGAGGTTAAAATCCCATACCTATCTAGTGAGTTATGAGTTACAATAAATGCATATGATACAATTTTTACTGATACTGGCTCTGGTCCTGAAAATTTCCCATTTACGTAAGTTGGTGGTTTGTCACAAAAATCAAGTGATATTCAGTGTCCATGTCCACACCTGCCAACAAATACTGATGCTTTTGCAGGAAAAAGCCAAAGGTTGACATGCAATGTTTCATTCCATTTATAGTGGTGGATAGAAGCCCACTCTTGGATTCAGTTGGAGAAGGAAATGATGCTTACCAGACCACAGACGTCCATTTTACGGTGAGACAACTTCTATTGATCTTCTATCAACACTCAAATGTGCTTGAAAGTCGCTGTACCATGGTTAGTTACTGTACTGTAGCCATGATAATGACTTCAGAAAAGAAAAACGCAGGTCAGTAAAACACTCATCTGGACTTTCCATGTGTCTTCAAGCACAACGTCCCGACAGATAGAAGTGTGTTCAGTATCATGTAAAATGTCTTTATGTTTCATTCCAGTAAAAGAATCCCATGTTAAAACGTGTAAGTGGTTAATATATTAATAGAATATATTTTAGAGCTTAATGTTAAGCTGTCAAAGTAAAAGATATTTCTTCTTTGTGCTTTTTATTCTGCCATCAGGAGCAAACCAGTTAGAATACAAAGTTCATTCATATCCCTGCTCCATTCATCCATCCATGCTATTGTCCATCAAGCCATTATCTATCAATCCACTGATCATTCATACATTCATCCATTCATCCATCTACTATCATCCGTCAGCTCATGATCCATCACTCCACTAATCAATCACCCAGTCATCCATCTCTCTACTATTATCTTTCAATTTATCCATCCAGCAGATAGGCCACCCATTCAGCCATTTGCCTTTCCATCCTTAATCCATAATCCATCAATCCATCCATCCTTTAGTAATCCATGTATTCATCCATTCATATATTACTACCAATAATTTATCCATCCATCTGATTTTTATTATAATCCATCTGTGCAACAATCTGTCAGTCTAAACATTCATCCACCCCCATTATCCACTCGTCCATCAGTCTGTTCATCCAGCCATCCATGCATCCATCCCATCAGCATCTCTCATCTTTCATATCTTTATAGCTATCATCCATCATTCATTTATCATCTTTCCAGCCTTTTATCCTTTCTTTATTTACTGACTATGGCTTTATTAAAGATGCAACTATTACAAATATCTTATGCATCAGAAATTGTGTAACTTCACTAAGTGTTTCCTGCTTTGGGGAAAGTGTGCATGTGCTGCATTTCATTTGAGCATCTATGGCTGCTGTTTATTTAAAGGTGCCAGCCTGGTTTGTTTTATGGGCAGTGCAACTGTAAACACCTTGCATGGCATCTACATCTTAAGGTGCCCATGGTAGTTAAAAGTGAAGTAGCTTTATTTGTCAGGGAGGGAGATAGGCCTGGAGGGGCGAAGTCAAACTAACAAGATAATTAAAAATAAATATCTGCATGTTTTCCTTTAACAATATCACAGTAACCGGTGCTAGTGAACTACCACCCACTACCAACTGTGTTACTGTGCAACAACACACTAAAATACTAAAATACTAAAACACTTTGAGATCCATTATTCCATGCATGTCACCTATTCAGAAATGAATGGCAAGGGGTTGAACATGGCGCTATCATGTTATCATTATGACGCCAGTTACAGAAACAACAGGAAACAAGTGAGCAGAATTACAGAGATAAAATGTTATTTTAACTACTATGCAGCAGTTTCACTGTTATTTTGTTGGATCTGATGATCTAATTGGCGTCACAGCTAGTTTGACAGCAGCAGCTCCTCAGGAACTGTATCAATGTTACATCCTGTGTCTGGGGTAAATAGTGATTTGTTCTCTATGTCTGCATGTGTTATTGTACTGTATAACCAACATACAATATATCTTCAGCATATTTACTGAAAACTTGATATTTATACTGTGTTGTTAGTTACTGTGGTTTTAATTATAATTGTAATATAAGAAATTAGGTAATATAAACCTTTTTTATTGTTCATGCATTCATGCTAAATAATTTTATAGCTAATCAACTGGATAATGTTTGTATTTGCATGTTTTCTACAAAGAGCACGGTGCTTTACTGTTTTGACTTTGATTGATGTTTGTAGCCCATTTTTAAAAGAATTAGCATGAACAGGCAGTATCATGTTAACTTGATTTTTTTTAAAAATCAAAGAAATGGCACCCTTGATTTATCCATCTATCCATCATCTACCACCTATACTAGTACATTCAGCGTCACAGGGGGCTGCAGCCAATCCCAGCTGACACTGCACGAGAGGCTGGGTACATCCTGGACAGATCACCAGTCCATTACAGGGTTGACAGAGAGAGACAGGCAAACACTCACATTCACATACAGTCACCAATTAGCCTAACCCCAAACTGCACGTCTTTGGACTGTGAGAGGAAACCAAAATAATTGGAAAAATTCCATGCAGACATGAGAACCACATGCAAACTCCGCAACGAAAGGTCCAAGTTTTGAACAGGATTTGAACCCAGAAAACCTTAGTGTGAGGCTAACACTACTGTGGTGCCATCGGTACATGACACCCTAGAACACATGCACATGCATTGTCACTTATCTTATCTAATTAGCGCTCAGCTCATGATACACTGAAAGTTAGCACATCTGGCACCAGGAAGAATATTAAAGTGAGAAAAATACTAACTGTGTGAAGGGGCACATTTCTACTGGTGAAACAAAACTAACAGCAGAACTCAGGCTCGGTCCGTAGGCACACACACACAAACACACACGCACACACACACACACACATAGTCCAGAGAGGTCAAATCAGGAACATTAAATGAAATTATCTGTATGTATATGTAACAAATATGGAGAATATAAATAGAAACCTTCAAAGCAACAGTAGAACGTAACTGCAACAGCTTTTCAGAGTGAATATGATCCATTAAAACAAACTTTAACAGTATCTGTTAGTGGTATCGAAGACATCACACTAGGTGGACAAACAAATGATGTCACCCTCATTGCAGGACAAACCCTTAGGTAGTATGACAAAGGACAAGGAGAACAACAAATTAATAAGTTTACTTGAGCATTTAGTGTCCAATCTATAAAATATGATGCATTAGTATAAATAATAATTCAAAATACAGATTACATGCATCTGAAAAGAGTCCATCTGCATGAAGAATACTTCATCTTGTGTACTTTGTAGTATGTTTTTGTTTATATGTTGCTGTACACTTATTTAGCTCTGATTGCAAATATAAGAGTTTTACATGTAAAGGGCTACATTTATACTGCACCTGTATGTTTACAATAATGATCCGTATATATATGACTCTAAATTGCCCGTAGGAGTGAGTGTGAGTGTGTGAGGTTGTTTGCCTTTGTGTGTCTCTATGTGGCCCTGTGAAGGACTGGTGACCTGTCCAGGGTGTACCCCTGTCTTTCACCCGAGAGAGAGCTGGGATAGGCTCCAGCAGATCCCTGTGACCCTGGCTTTCAGGAACAAGCGGGTACAGAAGATGGATGGATGGATGGATCCGTATATATATCTTTCACCAGTGTGTCTCTGCTGGTGTACCTGCCATGTTGCACAAGCATTAGCTGTGCTTTCTGAACAGCTTTTCTTTGGTTCCACTTTCGTCACACTCTCTTCAAGTTGTTCAAATATTTGACAGTATATCCAGTATTCTTGATCCTGAGGGCTAAATCAAAGCATGCAGTCTCTTCCAGGGTGCACACAGAAGAGACATGGAAGAGGCTTTGCCTCTCTCTGCACTCAAAAGGATGCACAAACTATGCTTCAGAAAATGAAATGACAAAATAAGCAAAGACAAAGGGGGGTGGGGGGGGGGGATTGCTTCTGCCAAAGTGCACTGGCTCTCTCTTTCTCAGATGAGCTGTACCCAAGGCTGCCTGAAATGTAAACTAGCTGAGATTAAAGTTATTCAAAACACCTTTTTTTATAAATCAAGAGGAGACACTGCCAAACAAAATACTTACACAAAAGACCAACTGGATTACATTTTTTTCTGAGCTCACATGGGGAACAAGCCAATACTGAGCAAACAAGACTGTGTCACTATATCAAGGCGTCATGGAACTAAGAATTTTCAATTTATTAGTGTCTATGTTTCATCTTTTATTTCAATATCACTACAGCAATAAAAACACTTTAAAGTTATGTATAAATTTCACACTTGGAAAAAAAAACCGCACTGATTGTGGATAAAGATCTGCTTCTTAAACCAACAAAGAAAAGGGGCAAAATACTCCACAGATAATTAATTCGGATTATTTGAACATTTCTCGCTCCTTTCTACTGCAAATTATCTGTGAGCGTCTTTTCGGAGCAGCAGTTCAGGGGGGTGGGACTATACGTTGTCCCCGATCGAGACTGGGAGGCGCAGAGACAGAAAGTCAGCAGAGGAGCAGCGCACTTTAATCATTCCGGCTCTCTGCGCTCCTGTTCGCCGCGTGTGACTGCGAGGTCAGCCGCACTCTTCAAGTCCGACTTTTGGCGCAGGAAACCTTTAAAACTTGACAAACCAAGTGTCTGAAGAAAGAGGAAGAAGATCAAGCAGAAGAAGTGGCGATCTTTGAAATAGTTTAAGTCGCTCAAGTGCTGCTTCTTCCCCCCCCACGCCGTCAGTGAAAGGTGAGTCAGTCACTCAGACTAACACTATGAGAAAAGCATTGCTTAGTTTCACCATGTAACGACTCAGTGTGACAAGAAGCAGACAATAGAGGCGTGAAAACCTAAACATGATGGCACCCTGCTGGAATGAGATCTTTATGTTTGGAAAGGTTATCAGTCTGAGGACTAAGCTGCCCTTCTGACTTTTTTTTTTTTTTTTTCCTTTCACAGGAGGATTTCAGAGTGTCCGCAAAGAAGAGAGTCAGACCCAGGGCTACTAACCATGTTTTAAGTCAGTGCAGCATTATGGGTCTTACCATCCATCTCTGCCTTCTTGATGGAATCAAGAGGTTCAGACTGACTTATGCTACCAGGGAATTATTAATTCCACACTGAACAGGCAGGTTTCTTCTTTAGTAAGTTAAACATGAACAAAAGCATGGTCTCAAATGAATCATGTCCCAATACCACCTGCAATGACACTCTCATCGTGCACGGAGATGGAAAGCCAGTGACGAGCATCATCATGTTTTTGGCTGGTGTGGTGGGGAACCTCCTGGCTCTGTTCATCCTCGGAGTGCACCAGAAGGAGCATCGGTCCAGGTCGTCTGTCTTCTGCATCCTGGTGACCGGCCTGGCGCTCACTGACCTGCTGGGTACCTGCCTCCTCAGCCCCCCTGTGTTCATCTGCTACGCCCGCAACATGTCCCTAATAAGTATGGGTGGCAAGAGCCTGTGCAACCTCTTCGGATTCGCAATGAGTTTTTTCGGCCTGGCGGCCACGCTCATCCTGTGTGCCATGGCTGTGGAACGCTGCCTAGCCATCAGCCACCCTTACTTTTACTCTGTACACATTCGCCGCACCTTTGCCAAATTGACTCTTTTCTTTATTTACCTCTTTTCTTTGGTTTTCTGCCTCCTGCCATACGGTGGTTATGGCAAATTTAGACAGTACTGCCCTGGGACATGGTGCTTCATTGATATGGATGCGACAGGAGATGACCAGGCCAAACTGGTGCTGGCCTTCTCTCTGTCCTACTCCTCCCTCACGGCACTGCTGATCTTTGCAGTGTTTGTGTGCAATGGTTCGGTGATTGTCAGCCTGTGCAAGATGCACCGGAGCCAGATATTGCGCCGCGGCTCGGTTGGGTCGACGGGCAGGAGGAGGAGGTTGAGCTTGGCCTGGTTCGGACAGGGGGAAGAGGAAATGGACCATCTGGTGCTGCTGGCCCTCATCACTGTCATCTTTGTGGTCTGCTCTCTTCCACTAACTGTAAGTTCACACTTGTATGTATTTGTATATGACAGAAACTGACCCCCCCCTTTTTTTTTAAGTTTTTACTCCCTTTCGTTATTCATCTCACCTTCACAGCACACTGTTCTCAGCTTTTTTCATGTTTTAGCACTGAATCATATGTTAGCAAATTATGAATTTATCCATTTTTGGCTGGAAAAGGAGCAAACTGCTGACACCCTGATGTGTCATCTGTCCAGCTTAACCAAACCTTCTCAGTGAAACTAAAATAAGTTAAAGAAAGTCTTTATTAAGTGAATCTGGAAGAGAAGAGGGGATTTGATTTGAAAGTGATGTGATGTGATAGTGATTGCTATTGACGGTCCTTGTCAATAGAGGGTAGACTTTCCTGCATGTAAGTGGACTTGTTTTAATATCAGAGGATTTCCCGATCTCCAACATTACAAAGATGAACTCGTTCTCTTCATTCTGTTATCAGTATGTACATAGAAAGCTCAGCCAGCATTTCGGCCGTTAGTGTTTTTGTTGCTGTGGTATGTGCTTGTGTGCACTGTTGGAGTCTCCCTAACGGCTGTGCTTTGCTCTGCCGACTCCACAAGTACAAGGTGTGCCTGACAGTGCAGCCTTCACCACACAAGGCATGCTGTCAGTGTATGCGTGTGTGTGTTTGTATTATGCATTTGTCTACTTAGCTCCATATCTGTCCCTGTTTGAGAGGAGTGTGCCAAACCTGACAACCCTGGAGGACTGGTCCGGCCCAGCCTTACCCAGAGGGCAAAGCTCTTCTGGCAGGAGTCCATGGTTAACCAGAGTCCTGCCCGTGGCCCTAAACAGTAGCCAGAGGTACAGAGGAAAGTTAAGTTTAAGAAATAAAAATCAGTTTAAGGATGTGATTAATGTGAGTTAGATTGTAAAGACATGCCTTCTTTTTCTATATTTATGTTAGCCTTTTAACAGCGGTGGTGTGATGATCAAGTAGTTTACTGGAAGCTGTAAAAAGTGTTTGTTCATGCCCTCACTCCTCATCAACTACTCACTGTCTGCATCTGGATGGTTTGTGGTAACACTGGGCCTGAAGGTTTGACTAAACTAGGGTGCATGCAGTGATATTTGCCCAGAGTTGTTTCTGAGAGTGCCCCAGGAAATGAACACTGATGACGATATATGCATGTCAACTCTGAGTAAGATTTGAGGTAGTTAAAACCTCCAACTTAACCAGATGCATATATGTTTTGTTCATAAAACACTAGATCCTTCCTGTTTCCATTTCAGAATGAATTTAGAACATTTGCAGGTTCACCCACGTTACCAGTGTTAGAAAGCATGTCTCATTTTAAAACTGCAAACCTGCTCCTCTAAAATAAGTTTTTGTTCTTTAAATAGATTTGAATACCTGACAACCCTAATTTTAGTTTTAGATTCATTATTAAACCATCTCTTCCAAACAGGCTAGAGTTACAGGTCTAACCTGTAGCATGCCATTCTGAATAATTAAAGACTCTTTAATGAATGGAAGTAATTAATGATTTATGTGTCATCTCAGAAAGTGTGTGTGTGTGTGTGTGTGTCTGTGTCTGTCTTGTTTGGGCATGTGAATGTACATCCTTGTGGCTGCAGCTCAGACGGTGGTGCTGAAGCATGGCTCTCAGCAGGCTTGAGATACTGTCATGATAAACAGTAGTGAACAGTACCTGAAGCATAGCCGGTGTGGGAGATAAGGGCTAAGGTGTTCTACATTAACAATAATGTGATGGGCATATTTATCTGATACTGCTGTCAGTAGTGACGCAGTTTTGACACTTGCATGCACCCTCCTTTGCATTTACAAGTGGCATTCAGTTGATATTTCTGCATATGTAGTGATGTACCAACGATAACCCCAAGCAAGTGTTTCCGGTTAATTTCAGTTTACTCAAAGCACTTTCATGTAACTGAAAACACTTTGGAGAACAATGCTTTCAAGCTCCAAAGAATGGTTTCTGACTACAGTTTGCCCTCATCAGCACAGACTGCTGGCTGGTAGATGTGGCTGAAATAAAAAACAGGTGCTGGAAAACCAATACTTCCTTTTTTTTGATGTAGGTTTGGCAGAGGAGATGAAAAGTTATTAACTGCCTAACAGCCATAAATAATTTTTATGCAGTTTGTATTTACGGATCAAGTTGCAAAATTTGGTGTTTGCTAAGAGGCTTCTGGACAAAAACAGATGAGGCAGAATTTGCTCTGTGCATTTCTGGGGTGTGACAGTTTCTTCAGTCCAGCAAGTTTGTTCCACTTTCAGGAGGTGAGGGTTCACATGTCGCTGTGGTGCTTTCAGGGAAGTGGTAAAAGTTGATCAGATGTGTGGGAATTTCTCAGAAAAACTATTTTTTCTGAGGTGCTGAGGGGGTGTGTGGACTGACCTCATATTAAAGTGTGATCCATTGCCTGTGAATGTCCTAAATTACACCAGCTTTCCAGGCCTGTCACACACCAATCCTTGAATGTTATATTTCACCTCCCAGTGATTTTAAACCAACTGTGCATTTACACAAGACAACGGAAAAAGATAAGGTGCCATTAGGCAAAACAGATTGATGTGCTGGGTGGTATCACTGCAGCTGTTCTGTGAAAGAAGGTTTGATTTGTTTGTTGGAGCTTGAAACATGAGGTTGATGCTTTGCTTTAGGTTGGACTGTTGACACATCATTTGAACTTTAGTGTCCCATGAAATGCAAGGTTATTGCTTGTTAAACGCTTTAAAATACAGCTACAAAAATCCATCTCTGTCTGCAGGACAGGATTTAAAACTCTCTCTCTCTCTCTCTCTCGCAGTAAAATCATACACAGAGTCGAGCTACATTGTGTAAGGTTTCCCTGTCAAATGTATAATAGAAATTAAATTAACATACATTAAATCAAGAACATAACACAATTTCAATTGATAGCATGGAAACAGCAAGTCGATTAAAATACAGTTAACTGACTGCACTTCTGCTAATTGATTTATTTTCTCAGATAATCCTCAGTAGATGCCCTAATAGGACTCATGTGAGTATTTACAGTCAGTTTTTCACGTGTCTTGACTGATGCCTTCCCTTTGAAAGAGAAATCAGTTGTCGTCTTAAGTTTTTAAATAATCACAGCTGTCTCCTGCTCGTCACATTTACTAATATTACCCTCTCCCTGCTGTTTCCGTGGGGACAACCGAAGCTTCCTGGCAGCCAAATGTTGCTGGTCAATACCTGAATCAATAAAGTGCTGCTCACGTATCCCAAACTGTTCACAAAACTGCAAGTGATTTTTGCTTTAAGGTCCTCCCTTATCAAATTAATCAGGAGTTCAGAGTGGATGAGAACGTTTTGGGTTCCAGGCTAGACAACTTTAATGCAGAACAGCACAGTGGGATAGAATCAGTGAAGGTTCGACTTAATGATAAAAGGTTTCCATTAGTGTTGTTATTGTGTCACACACTTGTGTGCATGAAGTACTTTCAGTTTTTGACCGAATACACATCATGTGCATCTTAAATACCAGATCACTGTGCTGAATTCATTCCCTTCCTCATTTCCTCATACAATACTTTCTAACGAAAACACATTCTGCATGTCTTGACAAAGGTGTATAATGAATTTCCGCTGTGGGTCAGAGAAATAGCCCCAAACCCACAGCACGACCATATGCTGCATTGCCATGGAAATCTTTGTTTGCGTGCACAAACAGTAATAAAACAAAGGCTTGCTCTCAAAGATACAGCTTCATAGTACTGCTTGTGCTCAAAACTCCACAGGGTACCTTTATAAATTAATGAAAGCGGTTTTTAGTGTCAAAGTCAGATTTTAACATTGATTGAATATGTATACTTTCTATTTATATTATATTTGAAAACAAAATGTACTGTTTTTTGATTTAATAACAGGAGGTCTCAAAACAGATCATGGTTGCCACTCTGTTAAGTGCATAATGGAATTTGGACACTGACAGATTATACTGTAAAAAAAAAAAAAAAACCTGAACGCTTCACAAGAGCACAGTATGTTCTGTGATTTGGAGGAAGTAAGATGAAAGTACCACATCATGGCAAATAGCGCTGAGTAAACTGGGCAAGAAGGATGACTGCCAGAAAAAGATAAAACAGCAAGTAGCTATAACACATATAATATCCTGGCATATCATGCCTCGGCACAGAACCTCATAAATCTCGGTTGTCGCAGTCATTCACCTCTTCATGAATATAAAAACCTATCAAGGACTGAGGAAACAGGTAATGGAGCCTGTGATCCTGCTTTAAAATATTAAGACAAATGTCACACTTTATATCCCAATAGGACTTTAATCTTAAGCATGCAATTAAATCAACATTGGAATATTTCCAGAATAGCTGTTAAAGGTTCAGTGTGTGATATTTTGAGCTATTCTTTAGCAAAAATGGAATATAGTATTCATAAATATTTTGCCATTAGTGCATAATCACTAGAAAAAAAACACAACCATTGCATTTTCATAATCTTATGAGTCTTTTAAATTTACATAAGGAGCGGGTCTCCTTTCTCGGAGGCAGCCAGGTTGTGCCACCATATTTCTACAGTAGCCCAGAATGGACAAACCAAACACTGGTTATAGACAGGGATTCATGTTTTGTACCTGGAAACATGGATGAAGTGTCAGACATGTCAAAGATATGCATGGCAGAGGTGGTCTCTCACCCAGACTCTACAGAGTATTTTAAAAAAAAAGGCAAGGGAGGGGGCAGGGACAATGGCTGACATCTATGGTGGGGTAGTATACTATGACGGCTGCATGTATATCAGGCGTCATATGAATCCATACAGTTAGAGATGGGAACACACATGCTCTCAGATAGAGTCAAAATAAGAGCCAGCTTTATCTCCCAAACTGTTATTGTTATTGAGCTGCCCCAGGTGCTGCTGGGAAATAAATCTCATTGTGAGCTTTGTCTGGGTTTCTGTAAGGAAAGATGATGCTTTGCAATCAGCAGATGGCTTTGTGGACTGAACAATGAGGATTTGATTTCTTGGTGGATGGATGCTTACCCCTGCATTTACATGCACACATTTACTCTTATTACAGGAGAAACAAGACTACAGACTTGATTTTCTTGCCCTTCATTACCTGCAGATTTGTCTTGTTTTATTTCCACACATTTTACTCATCTTGAGGCACACAGGAGAACATGAGCAGCAAATCATAATACAAGATTGGTACAGCATTTTGAACCCTGTAATGTGTCACTGAAGTGCGCAGATGCTGTAGAACATGGCCCTAGGCTTTAGTCAGAGGACAATAAGGTGAGCAGCTGCTGAAGAGATTTTTCAATGGCTGAGGCACAGAAGGAAGAGAACAGGGAAAAGACAAATATGTGCAGTGGAACATATACAGAAAACAGCTGATTGTTTTAGATCTGTTTTAGTTATCCAAATGAAAACATTGTTAGTGAGCCAATGGCCAAGTATAATTTAGTTTGCATTTTTGTTGGAACTCAAATAGATGACACTCCAAACTTACTTTAATACTAGTACTACAGATTTGGATGTAAACCTGTATCAACAGATTTTTCTTTGGCCACTTTAGCTGTAAATACTGACATATCATCCCTTTTGAAGTTGATTTTTGTTAGAAAAACAATTGTTCTTTTAGACATCCAGCAGATATGGAACATTATCATTTATTTGGAGCTGTGCTTGTGTCCACCTGGCGATCACTTCAATATTCACCCTCTTTCAGCTCTGTTTTTGCTCACTACCAACCCCTGAAGGGAATATCTGGCTCTGCTCGCTATTTCTAGATTAATAATTTGTGCTTTAAAAGTCACATCACTCATCTCACTGATTATGATTGTATTAGCCTCATAATGAAAAGGTATTATCAAATTTAAGTTATTTAATATTTGTTAGTTTCAGTCTTTTAGTCAACAAAACCAAAGGCATTTTAGAGATGCCTCAATTGAAGTTTTCTTGTCTTTTATAATTTCTGATCTTTGTGTGACCTGCTGATTGTAATGCAATCACAGGGGGGCAAATGCAACCACAAAGGGGGCACAATCCAGTGTCTTCATGTGCCGGTCCCAAGTCCGGGTAAATGCAGAGGGTTGTGTCAGGAAGGGCATCCGACCTAAAATTTAAGCCAACTCAAACATGCGAATCACAAATATGACTTCCTTACCGGATCGGTTGCTGCCTGGGTTAACAACGACCGCCACTGGTGCTGTTGACTTACAGGGTGCCAGTGGAAATTGGATTACTGTTGGTCGAAGAAGGAGAGGAGGAAGGCGTGTTCGTAGGCAAAGAGAGAAGAGGAATGGCAGGAGAGAAGAAAGGTGGATATCTTGTGTGTTCAGGAGACCAGGTGGAAAGGTAGCAAGGCCTATAGATTAGGAGCAGGGTTCAAGCTGTTTTATCATGGTGTGGATGGAAAGAGGAATGAAGTAGGAGTTATCCTGAAGGAGGATTTTCTGTTCTGGAGGTAAAGAGAGTGTCAGGTTGATGATTCTGAAGCTGGAAGTTAAAGGTATGATGTTTAATGTTGTCAGTGGTTAGCCCCACCGGTAGGATGTGAGATAGAAGAGAAGGAGAAATTCTGGAGGGAGATGGATGAGGTGATTCAGGGTATCCCTAGTGGTGAGAGAGTGGTGATTGGGGCAGACTTCAACGGACATGTTGGTGAGGGAAACGGAGGTGACGAGGAAGAGTGTTGTGTGGCTTTCAGGGAGGAGCTGAAACAGGCTCTGGGAGGTCAGGAGGTTCTTCCAGATGACTGGACACCTACAGCTAAAGTGATCAGGGAGATGGCTAGGAGGGTACTTAGTGTGTCATCTGGAAAGAGGAAAGCAGATGAGGAGACTTAGTGGTGGAATGAGGAAGTTCAGGAGTGTGTTAAGAGGAAAAGCTTAGCTAAGAAGAAGTGGGACACTGAGAGGACAGAAGAGAACAGACAGGAGTACAGGGAGATGCAGCGTAAAGTGAAGGTAGAGGTGGCAAAGGACAAACAAAGGGTGTATGAGGATTTGTATGATAGGTTGGACTCTAAGGAGGGAGAGGTGGATTTGTACAGGTTGGTGAGGTGCAGCAGGTTAGGGTGATTAAGGACAGGGATGGAAATGTGTTGACAGGTGCCACAAGTGTGATGGAAAGATGGAAGGAATACTTTGAAGAGTTGATGAATGAGGAAAATGTTAGAGAGCACAGAGTAGAAGAGGTGACTGTTGTGGAGCAGGAAGTAGCAAAGATCAGTAAGGATGAAGAGAGGAAGACGTTGAAGAGGATGAAGAGTGGAAAGGCAGTTGGTCCTGATGACATACCTGTGGAGGTATGGAAGTGCTTAGGAGAGGTGGCAGTAGAGTTTTTGGGCTACTTAACAAGACCTTGGAGAGTGAGAGGATGCCTGAGGAATGGAGGAGAAGTGTACTGGTGCCCATCTTTAAGAACAAGAGAGATGTGCAGAGTTGTGGAAACTACAGAGGAATAAAGCTGATGAGTCACACAATGAAGTTATGGTAAAGAGTAGTGGAGGCTAGGCTGAGGTCAGAAGTGAGCATTTGTGAGCAGCAGTATGGTTTCATGCCAAGAAAGAGAACCACAGATGCAATATTTGCTTTGAGAATGCTGATGGAGAAGTACAGAGAAGGCCAGAAGGAGCTGCATTGTGTCTTTGTAGATTAGGATAAAGCGTATGTTCGAGTGGTGCAGGACATGTATGAGAGCTGTAAGACAGTGGTGAGATGTGCTGTAGGGGTGACAGAGGAGTTCAAGGTGGAGGTGGGACTGCACCAAGGATCGGCTTTGAGCCCCTTCTTGTTTGCTGTGGTGATGGACAGGCTGACAGATGAGGTTAGACAGGAATCTTCATGGACCATGATGTTTGCAGATGACATTGTCATCTGTAGTGAGAGCAGGGAGCAGGTGGAGGAAAATCTAGAGAGGTGGAGGTTTGCTCTGGAAACGAGAGGAATGAAGGTTAGCCACAGTAAAAGAGAGTACATGTGTGTAAATGAGAGGGACTCAAGTAGAACGGTGAGGTTACAGGGAGTAGAGGTGAAGAAGATGGAGGATTTTAAGTACCTAGGGTCAACAGTCCAGAGCAACGGAGAGTGTGGAAAAGAAGTGAAGAGATGTGTGCAAGCAGGTTGGAACGGGTGGAGGAAAGTGTCAGGTGTGATCTGTGACAAAAGAGTGTCAGCAAGAATGAAAGGAAAGGTGGACAAGACAGTGGTGAGACCAGCAATGTTGTCTGGTTTAGAGACAGTGGCTCTGAGAAAAAGACAGGAGGCAGAGCTGGAGGTAGCAGAGCTGAAGATGTTGAGGTTCTCTCTGGGAGTGACGAGGATGGATAGGATCAGGAATGAGGACATCAGAGGGACAGCTCATGTTAGATGTTTTGGAGAAAAAGCCAGGGAAGCCAGATTGAGATGGTTTGGACATGTTCAGAGGAGGGACAGTGAATACATCGGTAAAAGGATGCTGAGGTTAGAGCTGCCAGGAAGGAGGCCTAGAGGAAGAACAAAGAGGAGGTTCTTGGATGTAGTGAAGGAGGACATGAGGACAGTTGGTGTGGGTGAGGAGGATACAGAGGATAGGGTTAAATGGAGGCAGATGATTCGCTGTGGCGACCCCTGAAGGGAGCAGCCGAAAGGAAAAGAAGTGTGACCTGCTGATTGTGATTTTCTTTATTTGAACTCTTAATTGACAGCATAGACAATCAAAAAATATGTACTTGCATTATTACTAATAACAAAACATAAATAATAATAATAAATAATACTAAAATGGATTACTAAACGTCAACGTTACTGACATCACGTTTGCGTGGCTGTGAAAGATGACAGAGGCTGAACATTACTTAAAGTAAGTGCTTCTTACAGTAATACAACAGGTGGAACCACCACATCAACTTTTGAACAAGAGATATTTTTGGCAGCAGAAGATTTTGTTTCATGTATGATGAGCTACCGTTTGTGATTCCATACTGAAGGCTGTTGTTCATTTTATTAACTGATGACTAATGTTACAGCGTTGTTAACTCATTGTATCAGTATGCTTTCGCATCGATCCATTCTTATTGTGTCATCTGAATAGTCTGTACTCTTCCAGTCAAATAGCTTACGACTGAGTCTTTTTGAATCTATATATTGAAAACATCAGTGTTATTTATGATAGTTGGATTCTGTTGTTCCTTTATGTAGTGCCCATTGCAGATCAGTTGTGTGTATCAAAATACTTAGCATGTAGTCTTTAATAAACACATGATAAAAAATTGTTAACACAATGTGCCAGCCCTTGAAACAGACTCACGTAATTCTTGAAAATATCTGTGAAGAAACGCCCAGTGAGTTTGCAACATGTGCCGTCATCAGCAGATTTTATTGTTATTCAGCTTTTGCAGGCATTTCCCAGTTTGAAGGTTTTCAGGCGTCATCTTCGGAATAGGATTGAAAGTTTAAAAAAAGAGGTTTAATTGTTTGATATTACTGAATTACCTGTGATGCATATTAATGCTGCACATTGGCACACAAATACAGTAAATTATTTTTTTGTGTCTTGTTAAAACTTAGGGTGTGCTAGATAGTTTTATGAAGATTAAAGCATAGGGACGTAAGTACACCTGCACAAATCATTAGAACATTCCAGATAGTATAATATATTACAGTATCTATTATATTATATATAATTTATATAATACATATATATATATAATATATTATCTTTCTTTCTACGTGTTTTTCAAAATTAGAGACATCCTTAGGTGTCAGTTTGTTCTATATTTAATGACGTGTTTTTCAATGGATTTTATCTCAAAGATCCATTTCAGGATGGAGTGAAAGAGAATTAGCGTTAACGTAACACATTTTCCTTATAGAATCGACTTTTCTGATAGTCTCATATCTCACATCAAATGACATCTGAATGTAAGATATTACAGATACATTTAGTGAATAATAAAAACATACCTAGCTTGCTTTTTCAGGATATGAAGCACCATTTACCCAGAATACATCTGGCTTTTTAATCAATATCTGGCTCCAGTTTCATTTGTTTAGTTACTCATGGTCTTAGTGAACAGTGGCTGTCAGCAGCTGTTGTTTAGGAGCAGCTATTAATGCATCTATTTTAAAATATATATATATTTTTTAATGATAGACCCACTTAAATCATTTAAGATTATTTTAACCCTACTTTACTTTGTACTGCTCTACACACTCACTCTATTTTCATATTTGCAGTTGTCTTAACATGACAAGTGGCAGATCTGCTTGAACAGATGTGCAGTACAGTACCTTCAACTGTGTAAAGTTAATAGATAAGATTTCACATTGCTATCACTGTGTCTTGTCTGGTTTTTAACATTGCAGTGATCACCAGACTCACTGCAGTATTGCAGGGGTGCTGTGTGGTTGATGATTGCTGTCAATAGCTTAGTGGATTTTTGTGTGACTCCCCAGTGAAACTAAATGAGGATCTTAATTGTTTTTGCAACTTTATTATGTCTTTTATTGTTGTGTTTCTCTTATTTTTCATAATTATTTTATGTGTACATTTATATAAGAACTCATCCCAGATGAGCTACTCTTCTTTTTCTTCTTTTTATATCATGTGGTTTTGGCTCTTCTTCCTTTTCCCTCTAGTACTGGGTTAGGAAATGGCAAAATGTGTATCCTGCTCATCTGCACTGGTATTGAGTTTTGAACAACAGAGGTTTCATAAAATATTTTCACTCTTTGTGGCCAAAGCCCTCCTGTAGCCTGGTTTTAATATTCACAGTAGTTGCACAACATAGAAAATATCAGCATATCTTTCTCTTGACGCCCTTTATCGTATGTACAAACACATTATTTAGTGCTCTTCATATTTATCTTATTGGTCTTATGCCATGTGTATCCACACGTATTTGTCTATCCATCAGCGCCTTCTTTGTTCACGCTACATTGCGTGAACTGTGCTCCACGCCCAAGTGTAGAGTTTCCCAACATTAGGGCTGGGACCCCTTGTGAGGTCACTTGATATGCTGGGGATCAGTACATTGATATTTGGGATGCATTTTGAGCTTCATTCATGCTTATTTAAAAGGCAGCTATAGAAGTATACCCCAGTAAAATACACATGGCAACTTTTGGATAAAGTGATGCACCTTGAGAATAAATTAATATTAGATTAAACAGATACAGTATGTAGTTTTATTTTGCAGAATTCTGCAATTTGTAAATGGGTGATAGTTTAATAAGAAATTTAAATCCAACATCAAAAGCCTCTTATCATACCTTGATCCTTTAGAATCCAGTAATCAATCCTCATTACATTTACCATTCAACATTTTACAAACACTCACGATCAGTCTTTGGCTGAATACAGACACAAGCTGCAGACAGCACATTACATAGAGACCAGACAAACTGTTACCATTTTAGCCATTATGGAGTTAATGTCAATTAGGCACTGCTCCGATCTGCTACTGCTCATGTCTCTCATTTCCCAGTGACAGTGTCAGATAACAATGAGAAGCCTGCTGCCTAATACAAAATGATGAGAGATAAAGAGTGTGATGACTTGATAACTTGTCAACAAACCTGGATATTTTTGCCAGCAAGGAACTGGATTCAAAATTGAGCCAGCTATCCAAACCCATCGTTTGTGTTAATGGAACAAATACAGCTTACGGGAAATATAGGTGGAGAGAGAACAATGGGATTCTTGTGTTCACAGTCCTCCTCGTCAGTCATCTTAGTAGATATATGACCTTATAAAACCTGGCTGGTATGGACTGATGAAATATAACACCTTCACATCAAACAAACCATAAGTGAAGCAGAATGTGTTGTTGTGCTGGAGGACATGTAAAAAGGAAACCGCAGACATCGAGGTGAAAGAAGGCCTGATATGCACAGTCTTTGCAACCAAGAAAGATTTGAACCGTTAAGATGAAGATATTTTGTTCATCTCAATCAGAATAATAAGAGAAAAAGTAGAAAAATAATAACTGTATGGAGTATGAATAATAACAGTATGAATCACAACATTTGACTTAAAAAACATATTTGTTCACTAGCGTTCACTAGTTTTTTTTTTTGACTTTTCCAAAATGTTGCTCTGCTGCGAATGAAACAAGTTCTGCCTTTCAAAGAGTGCCTGAGCCAGACTAAGCAGACAACAGGGACTAAACAAATTCAACATGATAATTGCAACCAGCCAGCCAGTGTAGATCCTGTGGTTTTGAATATTTGGGACCAGTGAACCCTAGCTGATGTTTACTAGTGCATAGAGCCTGGAAATATGCGGTGGGAATAAGTTACCCCACAGTCAGATATATTCCCTCTGTGTCCTAAAAATAATATCAGTAACATTGTTGTGTCACATATGGAACAATAGCTTGATGTTTGCTTTTGTATAATGACGCTGACAAACGGTTGGTCCCCAGATCAGTCATTATAAGTGAATTTACATTTTTAGATCGGTCCAGCGATGTTATGGAATTGGCTACTTGATATGAAATAAAGCAGAATGAGTACAAAGATGTGTGAAATGATCTACCGTAAACACATGACAATCAATACTCGAATGCCCGCCAAAAAAACAAAATGTATCCCAAAAGGGCAACGCTGCTAGTTTCAAAGAGCCAGGAAATGGAGAAAAAATACTTTCCATCAGGGTGAACTTTAACCTTGTGGCCTTTTTTCTCATTCTTCTGCTATTTGGTGCACAATTGCATATATAATAGATAGAATACAAGTTATATCAACACACACACAAACATATCTATAATGCCAATTATCAATCATTTAGAAATCTTCAGACAAATCCAACCACATAGAAAAAAAAACCAAACTGAGCAACTTTCTCAGAATGATTGAAAATCAAAATAAACATGTAAGCTTAGCTGCATGTTTACTTGCCACACTGGAAATTCTTTGTGGTCATCTCAGCAGCCAAAAAGGAAACAAGTTTGTTGAACACTACATATACAAATTAGCACAGTGAAAGTTACTTGTATGCTTAATCCAAGTACAATTATGAAGCAGGAGATATTACCAAAAAGTTGGCATTTTTGCAGCTCATATGCGAGCCAGGTGGATGAGGGTGCAGCTTGTCTTGTCTTGTGTTTAACCAAAAACAAATTGTGGTTTTGCTTTCATATTAATCCTCATGTTTGATAAAGCATGTCAATTCATGTTTTTTTTTTAAAAAAGCCAAAACAAAACAAAACGTTCTGCAGACCGCGTATGATTTATTTGGCTGGTTGTCAGAGTCAGTCTGGGAAAGTCATAAAAGTGTCGGTCGGTTGTGCGTGTCAAGACCTGCAAATCTTTTGTCTATTGTACTGTAGGAGTATTCAGTTACATTTGTTTGCAACAAAAATGACCTGGAATATAAAAAATAGAACCCAGCAGGAAATTCACAGCACAATGGTATTGTGCCAACAATAATAATGTCAATAACATAATGTCTTTAAATGCAGTCTAGTTTATCATTTGAAGTATTAGGCAAGTGTGATAAAATGACACAGCTAAGTAGCTTTGGTCGACGTACATCTTACAGTTTAAAAGCAACAGATTTTTGACATTGCAAAGGCAGCGAGCTGCTGGACAGTGCAGTGCCATATCAACCACAGTGTGAGTCCCAGGTTTTAGATTTAGAGGAATAGAAAGCTAAATTAGGACTTTATTTACAGCCCCCACTCACTTGACCAACCAACAATGTTATCACAGACGTTATCGCACCCCCAGAACTCAGTACTTTGCTGTTGTAACTGATAGGGATGATGGATAACCCATTAAAAATAGGACCCAGAATTCAAAGTAAGAGAATTATTTCATGTGGACTTTGTTCATTGC
Source organism: Mastacembelus armatus (assembly GCF_900324485.2). NCBI lineage: Eukaryota > Metazoa > Chordata > Actinopteri > Synbranchiformes > Mastacembelidae > Mastacembelus > Mastacembelus armatus. Next base: position 10,230,628 of record NC_046645.1, on the reverse strand, counting down.
CAGTCAAAATAGAAGATACAATGTGGCTCAGCTGTTGAAATGAAATGATTAAGCGTGCACAAGTCTGGGAATTAGAAAAGCTGAATGTGGCTGAGGTCCAGATGGCCCAGTCTGTGACAGGATATGTATTACAACCTAATTTAAACTGGTCAGAAATGGCTCCAATAGTAAATGTAAAAACAAACACAAATATATATTTTAAGTAAACAACACATGTCAATTCAAGCTGTCAGTTTGAAATCAGCACGGCATCTTTTTTTTTTTCTTTTTCTTTTTAACAATATGATAATGGACGTGACAGTCTTCTTGTACTTAATGTCTGTCAAGAGATAATCTGCCCCTGATCTTAAAGTGCAGACATGGTGTCATCAAGAATTCACCACCTGACATCAGCATCGAATAAGCACACTATAGGCAAAGGGCTTTCTGCAGCTTTATCTCTCTTGAAGAGGAACTGTGGTCAATGGCTGTCCAGCTGCTGTGTGTTCTAACACCAACAAGCTTTGGCAACAAAATAATCTCGTTATACAGTATATTGACAAATACAATATCAGTCAACTCTCTCTTTCGCTTTGCCATATTTGAAAACGGGGTTTTCACCCTGTAACAGTTGTTTCCATTTCCTCTTTGGTGTTGCTAGTGTGTATGGTTTTTCTTTTGTCAGCAGTTTCTTTTTCAGTTGTCAAGTAGAAGGCAACTCCTTACATGATAACGGTTTAATCAGCAGAGCTTAATGTGGCATTTTAAATTTGCCCTGCATCTTTTTATTTACTCATGAGAAAAAGGTTGATAAGAAAAAAGGCTATGCCCTACATTTAATATAGGCAGTTATTTTTATTTCTCAGGCTGATGAAGATTCATGGCACTTGTGATTTATAACAGAAGGCAGTTTGTGTGCATGTAAAATGTTTTTTTTTTTCTCCTGTCTTGCACTGTGATCACTTTTCTTGCTGGATAGTGGACAGAATTGAGTGTCTGCTAAAAGGTCTAATGGATCCAGGTAACACACTGCATCCCCAGACATTTAAAGAGGAAAGTCACTAATGGATTTCGAGACAGTGTAATTCCCACGGGAAAACTTGTCTAAAGACAAACGCAGTCAAACATGCACCAATGCACTGCAACCTTTCCAGCACACACCTACAAATATTTCCTTTCTATATTTCTCTGTAAATCTCTGAAAAAGATGAAACAGAAACCACCATCTCACTAACTTCTTAACTGCAGATTGTGGTGGAGTGTAATTTCCCGGAGGTGTAGAAATACTCTGCTAACCTTTACTTTATGCCTGGTCTGTATGACTCACCACCAGCCTTCCCTTAGTTCTTTCAAGGACTAAATCTGGGTCAAAGGACAGTGTGGATCCTGGATCCTGGTACAGTGCACGTTATCAGACAGCTCACTGTGTCCTGGTGTCATGCGGGAACAAAATACTAGATGTACTTACGGTATGTATATTGAGTTTTGTATTTGTGTTGAACTTTCTTCGAACTGCACTTTCAGGCTGAGTTACATGAAATGAACAGTGGAAAGAGCCATTCACTGTAAAGACAGGGCTAAGGTACAGGGGCAAGAGTTAGTCAGCTTTGGTGTGAGGTCAAAAAGAAACGAGAAAGGAACATGGCATAAATGTACATCACTTCACTGATATAACTAAGGTTATGGTGCTTTATAACACTGACCTTGTGAGCACCTATAACATCCCTGATAGAGGCCTAACATCTCTACCTGTCCTTAGTACTATGATTTAAAGAAATATTATAATGTTATAGAAAAATATTTTCAAAACTTCAAAAAGTTGAATTTGCATCTTTCCCTTACAAAAAAGTGTACTTAATTTTCTTAAGTAAAGCTCAGGCATACTTCCTACGTATACTTTATGTAGCAAGTGTACTAGTATCAATGTGCCAGTACACTTAAAAGTGTACTACAAGACTTTTCTTGGGACTAAATTGGCCAACTTTTTAGTTTAGAAAAGTATGCTTTTAAGTATACTTTAGGTCTTAAGAATAGTACATTTTGAGTGCAAATACTATCAGTTATTATTAGTGTACTGATTAGTATTACCAGTGTTCTTTTAACATGCATGCAGCTATTTTCAACAGAAAATGGCAGGAAGACAAAGTTAGCAACCAGCTGGTGAAATCAGCAGAGCATTAAGGTGCAGGAAGGTCAAATATTACCCTCACTAGTTGTTGGAAAGAAAAACAGAAGTAAATGAAGAGTGAACATTTACCTACCCTGATCCAACGGGTATAAGCATGACTGCAAACAAGAGCTAATATAAATCATGTCTGCTGGAGATGTAAATTAACAACTGATGACTCTATCATATTAAAAGACTGTATTCCAGTGTTGTGTTTACATTTGACTTTTATTGCCTTCAAGGGGCCAAAAAAAAAGCAGTTACAGCAGTTTTACAAACACAGACAAAATTGATATTGATCTCCTTATCTTTCTCTCAGAAGGAAAGCAATTAAGCATATTTCACACAAGGTTTAACAACTCCTCTAAAGGTTTGTGGAGCGCTGCAGCAATTCTGTGCTTCTCTCCTTCCTCACTGCTGTAAACAGTCCCCCTTTGAAAGGCCTGTAATCTCTCTCATCCCCCTGTAATGATCCTGCAGTGAAACAGGATCAGGAAGAAAGAGTTGGACAGAGTCCTCCAGGACCACGAGATGGAGAATAATGGGTCATAGAGTGTAGACATCCATTACGTGGTCTGTTTCCTGAAAGATGCAGCAGTCATCAGCCCCAAATAGCATCTTATGTGTCTCTGCCAGGATGTACCCATTTACACCAGGCCTACTGGGTCCAGGTACATGAAGAGTCTCAGTCAGCAGAATATCAGAGTACTAATTAAAATCATTTCGATGTGAAAATGTTAGTTGGATGGTCAGTTAGCTCATCTATAAATAATGTTCCTATAACTATTGCAATCATTGACTACTGTAGCCTTTTTGATGAGTGAAGTCTTCACTTAGGGTTAAATATCTTTGTCTTTGACACAGTTTTTCTACATATGAGCTGTGGTGCAGTTTGTGGAGCAGTGGCTGTTGGTACATGGATGTGTAAAACTATGTGTATAAGTATGTATGTATTTATACAGTTAATATATGTGTTAGTATATTTGCTTTGGCTGGATGTATATGTCTATATCAGCATGCTTACCTTCAGAACTCTTCTACACCAGCATGCTTACTTCATCTCCAAAATAATCCCCCTGGTCCTTGCCAGCTAAATACCGTTTGTGGCCTGATCTTTAACCACAGGCTTATACATTAATATGCTCCTGTTTAAGGAGAGCACAATGTGTCATCGGTTTTGGCCCCACAGCCTGTGGTGCTTGGAGTAGACAGCTAGTGATTTGTTCTCTCCCTGTGAGGCTTGTGGTCTGCTGAGAGGACCATAAGAGGCAGGGTGGCATGAAGGAACACAAGCAAGTTTGAGGGTGGCGAGACAACAAGGCCTAGGATGATGGCAGAGCGTATAAGGAATGTTTGAAATGTTTCTGGCAACAGTGCGTGATAAATAAAGTGTACGATCACTGCATGTTGAGCACAAGAGACATGTTGTGTTTGTTATTCTTTTTAAGGCCAGTAAGGCCTGATCCATTTTAACTTCAAATATTAATTCAAATAACTTGCTGCCAGTGTATGGCAGTCAGCCAAGACAGTTAATGGTATTGTGATTCTTGCCATAAAAGAACTTAAGGTCTCAAAAAGACTATTTCACTGTTATTTTTAAGGTTTTGAAACATGTATTGAATCCACTGCCTCCTGTGTGGACTGTCTCTTAAGCAGTTTGCACCATCGCTTACTAATTTCAAACTTACCAAGAATTGTGCACTACATGGAGATTAATGCATTGGTTAATTGCACCACACAAAGAAGATGTTATGTAGAGATGCCTTGTTACTAAATATTTAAACCCAATAACTGGCAGGTTTTTTTTCACTATTGCATAGCTATATGCACCTGAACTAACTGACTGAGCTAATGTTAGCTGGTTAATACTGCACAACGCATGGTAGCAAATGTGTAAATGAGGACATGTGAAAATCACAAGATGCTTAAAAATTACTATTAGATTTACGGTTAGATGGTGTGACCCAGTCCTAGAGATATTAATAACTTGAGCATTAGACATGTTTAGATTAATGCTAGTTGTTACGCCACAAAACAGTAGAATCAGATCAAATTGTGCAATGTTTAGTTGGTTTCTTGCAATTGTTGAAATCAAAAAGAAACATGATGACCTGTGAACTGAAGCTGAGGCCACAGTATGTCTAATGTGTGCATGTCAGTTATGGCTGTGTGTGTGTGTGTATGTGTCTATATAAGTATTATTCTAAACCATAAATACTTTAGCACTGACCTTTACATATTAAGCCTTGGAAATTAATGATAAAGCAACAGCAATTTCGGCAACATCAGTTGTGCAATTCAAGAAAGTTTATGTAACCTCAGATGACACGAATAACTTCCTAAAAAGTTATGAACATCTGGTTGTTGTTTTGTTCCATTTTTCATGGTAATGACCCGACAATTATACTGTTTCAGGGTTTTGAATATTATTACGTCCCTGAGCTCTTCAAGAAAGATCACAAAATAATTGCTGTTCCTTTTTGGTTTGCGTATAGCCAATGTCCTCTCCCTGTCTCTGTCTTTCTCATGGGTGTATTTGTAGGTCAATATAAGAGCAACCACATCCGTGCAAGTGTAGCCAGTTAATGTGCTTGGGGAGGACATAGTCAGTCCTGCACCTGGTCCCTCTAGTAGTCTGGTTTGGCCTGGTTCTGGACTTGCTCCCCTTGGCCCCCTTCACTCTGTCTCTAGTTTATTAGTTTTGAGTCCAGGCCATAGCAACAAGGAAACATTTACACCAATGCAACAACAACACTCCATCAGCACAAGCCATTAATTAGGCTACTGTTTGTTGGATATTTCAAAGAGGAAATGGAGAATTGTTGATAGAGAAGAGAAGAGAGGTGACAAAGAAGCTTCCTGAGCCGGCCGCTGCTTCTCTCTGCCCAGGATGAATAAGCAGCCAGCTGCCACACAAGTTGCCGACAACTCCATCATGATCTGCTGTTACAGAGGCTTGAATCTGCTTCAGTTAGACTCCATCCAGCAGTTTAATCTTGGGATAACAAGATACCAGAACTCAGTGACCAGATTAGCTATAAATATTAGCAATAAATGTAGGTAATGTCGTGATTAACCAACTGGAATGTAATCAGGTTATAATATGAAAAGCAGCAAATTGTGAAGATGTGCTGGCTATAAAAATACTCAAAGACAAGACATGGATTTTACACTTTCAGATGAGCTTAGTTTGTGAGGTTCTCATAAGCCTTCGTGCTTATCAAATCTGATCCAGATAAGTAAAAGTAGAAACACTGCAGAGGCATAATATGTTTGCGATATGACTGATCAACAGATCAGCTGCTTTTCATTCAGGTTATTGATAGAAGACCAGATGTGCTCTACAACGATGCTAGATGGAACATCAGACTTTGCTGTTTTGTATTTTCTTGGCTTTATATTTGTGACATAGAACTATTAAAGCTTTTGCTAAATCTCACATTTCTCTCTATTCAGATTGCAGGCTTTATCAACGCCATTCACCCATTTTGTGGTGACACAGAGAACCTAACAGCCTTCCGCTTCTACGCCCTCAACCCTATTGTGGATCCCTGGGTCTTCATCATCTGCCGCAAATCTGTGTTTCGCCACCTTTGCTCTCTGCTGAGCTGCCGCTTCAGCAAAGGAGCCATGAAGACGACAGCACACTGTGCTCTGTCTTTACCCCTTGACAATCACATACAGCGTAATCCCCCGGACGTGACAGTTACACAGACCAACATGTACCCCAATTTGCCTCTGTGACCCAACAGACGCGCTCGGCAGGCTGGGAGATTTTCGTGTCTGAAAAACACTGATGCAAATTTGTCAAATGAAGGTTTCAAATTTTCATACAGGATTCCTGCACTCACCATTTAAAGGCACAAAGACCTTGACAAAGACGTATCTGACACAATGGAAATCTTTTGTGTGTGGCCATTCGAGCTTTTCTATGAACTAACTTGGAAAAAATTATTGCACTAGCGTGTTCAACTTCCACTGCCAGATGGAAAATGTTTCAAAGTTTCAGGGAGATGTGCCACGAAACAAACAGCACTGTAACATAGCACTAAGGAACACATCAAATCATATCATAACTATGAACGGCATACTGTAAAGTCAGAATATTTGCACTCAGGCAAAGCTACATGGGTAAACAATGCATGAATGCATACTGGTCTCTTTTTTTCTCTGTCAAACTGTCTTTTTTAAGAAATAGCCAGGCAACTCTTGAGTGATGGATTGTCCACATCTACTGTATCTATAAATGCAGGTCAACACGAGGATGACCTGAGGGCAAAAACACCAGTGTTATCATTATTCTGCCGCAGTGCAGCAGCTGATAATTTCACAAAAGTACAGTATAGTTGCCCCTGAGATTTTACATTAGCATAGTTCAATCACTTGAGACCACGGATAACTGTACCAAATGTCAGCTCTGGCTGTTTTGGTTTTGCATCATACTGGTCCTATCAGGAATTACTTGTCTGAATCATAGTGTTAGTGGGTCTCACCATATTATCCATGTGTCTTCACTAAGAGACATTGACTTTTTAGAACCTGTACAGTTACATCTGTAGCACAGGTAGCACTACTAGTACTACAAAGTTACAAAATAAAAAGAACACGTGTATGGATGGAGGGATAAATTAGAATCTATTTTCAGTCATTGTGGTCTGTCCAAAATGGAACAACTCGTAAAAAAAGGATGAGTTCAAACCGATAAAATCTAAAGGTAAACTAGCCTCTTTGGAAGTTTAATCGTCTTTCAATAAACCACTAATTCAGCTCATTTTAAATGTAAGATTGTTCTGCACCATGTCTAAATAGTTTAGTTAATCAGGTTTGACAGACCACTTTAGTCTTGATCTAGGTCTAATTCCTGCTCCTGTCTAGCCGTTCTACTGCATGAACATTGGGTTCCACCTCTAAGCTACTTGTAATGATTGTCTGTGAATGTTCTTTTAAGAGCCTCTTGCTTTTGAAAAACTCTGCTGCTGCTAATTGCACTGTGAGAAGTGGTCTTTTGTTATTGTGACTTTTAATGCTGTAACTGCAATGTAGCGTATTTATGCCTTTTCACTATTCTGATGTTGGGTAGCCTTAGAATTGCATTGCTTTAGTTTATGCAGTGGACTGCAGAGATAACTGGTTAACAGACATGGTGATTTCAGTCATTTTATTTTATTGTGTTGCACATTCACCTTTTTGCTTCAGTCTTTGATGCTCAGTCATGCACAACCCAGTGTAAGTCAGTTACATTAACACATGCTCTTTTTGCTCTTTGAGTACATAGTTTTACATACAAAATAAATTAAATACATTGCTGTAATAGTATTAAGTCTGTGATACACATTTTATTCATGTGAATAAAGTATTAATAGAATAAAAATTCTCACATTTTATGTTTCATAAATATAACTGTTTTTAATGAGACTGGAGGTTTTTAAAACAGTCCTATGAAGCCATTAGTCAAGTCACATGACAACCAAATTATGTTCCACTATTAGGTTTCATGTAGATGTAAAAGTTAAAGAATGAAAAGTGTAATTGAAGGTTGGTTTAGACTCAAACTTTTAAATAACATTTTAGATAAAGGATACAGTAGATGTTTTGAACAGCTGGAGTCCTGCCATATCTTGTTTTTGTCAGTCATGAGTTGACAAAACCTGACGAAAACAGACCGATTTTCATTTTATGTGATGTCAGACTTTTTTTTTTTTTAGAGGTTCTTTAAAAGTGGAAAGGTCTTGTCATGTCTAATAGTCACAGACATGATTCAGACTGATACAAAGCTAGCGTGAATACTGAGAGATAAATATTTGCATTTGGAACTGCATGGTGTGTGGGAAATAAAGATGGCTCCTTCAAATAAAAATGATGTGGAGCATTACCAATATTTAAATCAAGAGATGACAGTTTTCTATACAAACTGATATTTCTGGGTAATATTGGTTTGCCAGATTTAGAGGAAAATATTTAAACATTGACCTCAAACTTAATGCTGTGGCAGCAGGGCTGTGGCTGGTGCTGCAGCACCACTCTGTGGCCAACAGGTTTTAATTTCCACAATTGGATGTGCATTTCTAAGGTTCTCCTCAGGCAATTGCTTTTCAGTAAAAGTATAAAGTGGCAGAATGGATTACGTGAATGGGCTGTAACTTACTGCAAACTTTCTTCCCAGACTTGGGTTGCTCAACACATCACCCAGAGGGTTTGAGGCAAGAATTCACATACAAGAGTGATTAATATATGGCTCACTGGTTTGTTTCATCAGTTGCTTAGAGTGATTCAGTAATTGCCCCAACACTGCAGCAGGGGTTAACTTTGTAAGACATACCACATGTTTGAAAGAACTACCTCAGAAATTAAGCGTGAAATTTTCAAGATTTGATCTTGGTTTGTTTTTTTACATAGTGGAGGAGAAAATTTCACTTCTCCAGTTTTTATTTTACTTTATACCAATGTGCAAAAAGTGAAGGTGTCTGAATCCTTGTGAAGTCTTGTGTTTGCACCTGACTAGAACTACAGAGGCTTAAAGACACACCATCCTGACAAGTGATGTCATACATTTATTCTTTTGTTTCCAGTGACCTCAGCACATCACAACTTTAAAAAGGAAAAAAAAAAAAAAAAAAAAATTAAACATTTGTGAGAAGAAAAATCCCAGCACCACAACTGCCAGACATTTCACTATGGAGACGCTCTAAGAGCTGCTTCCTGCCTGCAGTCTGATGACGACAGCTTCATGGGGCTGCAGTTCTAGCATGTACAAAGATGTCAGCCCAATACGGTCCATTCCAGTGCTGGTTATAAATACTCCGGTCTCAGGCAGGTCCTGGATCCATGCAGGGTCCAGAGCATGGAACTCAGGCCCGACATTGAGTAGAACGAGGAACTTGACGCAGGCCCAGGAGCGGAGGAAGGCCAGGATTGGGTGAGGTGGAGGCGAGGAAAGAGTGGAGTTGGAAGAGGTGTTGAAGGGGAGGAAGGTGAAATTGCCATACAGAAGAGCTTCTTCTCTTGCTCTGGTGTGACGGAGGACATTGAAGAGTGCTACAGTCGAATTGATCTCATTGTCCTGAGAAAGGGATGGTAGTAACAAGCATCAAAAGGGAAATAATGCTTGAACTGACTCACTTGACTCAGGCATTTCTAGGGGGAGACTTGGTTACTTACCAAGTGATTGAGTGATTGATTCTTCACTCCATGTAATGTGCTGCTTTTCTGAGACATTTATAGCAGAAAAGTTTTATTTTGTAACATTAACATGTTAAATTAATGATTAATAGACTCAGTCTGAAGTGAGGGCTTTACCTGTGTTTGGATGATCTCTTCATCATACTGGATTGCAGGTGTTCCTGGCAGAGTCATCAACAACATGAGAAGTAATTTCTTCAAGTCATGAGATGCTTTACCACCAATCTGCAGAAAGACACTGCAGTTACGTCGATCGATAAAACATGTTTTGAGTAATTTAAAGCAAAGGGCTATGGATCAGTGCTTTTGTCTATTTCCAGTCATGTATTTATCAGGTAGGTCTGAGTCTTACTGTCCAACTTGGCCATATAGGTTGTTCTTGTGCTTGCAACTGTGTCCTTATAGCAACAGCCACTTCAAGGGCTGACAGGAACTGAGATGAAGATGGTAGAATTGACCTCATGACTACATCCACCAGTGTAACATTGATCTGGCTGAAGGTGTTTAAAAGCGGTAGGATGTCTCTCGTTTGTTTTAACACCACAATCCTGCAGAGTCAAATAAGCACAGTTTATTTCATAATGGTGGTGTGGGGGGGGGGGTGTCACATTTGCATGTGTTGCTGTACCTTTCTCCCTCCTGATCACTGAATTCCTCCAAGATATGTCTCCACTCCAGAAGAGTCTGAAATGTAAACATTTTATTGGAAAGTGAATAAAACAAATACATACAGGAAAATGTTAAACATGAAGAAGTAGTCACCTGTTCTGAAAAGAATGCATCTGTATCACAGATTGCAAAACCTGCCACACCCTGATGCAACCAGAACCTGAGTGCATGCTGTGGAAAAAGTCATGTTTTAAAAATAAACCCAAATATCACTGACAAGTTAGCATGTTTTCAGCATGAAAAGATGGTAGTTTACTTGTACTGTGGCTGGGTTACTTGCTACATCACGTGGTCCCAACAGACTCAGTTCACAGAGGTCCAACACCATTTTGAGACCTGAAGGACCAGTAAGGACTTCAGTAATCACCAATAACAGGACAATTCCAGCTGTACAGCCTGCTTGAAATAAAAACACCTCACCTGTTTTGTTGCTTTCTGTGAGCAGGTGTTGGATCTGAGACAACATCCCAAATCTTCCAGTCAAATTGTGGTTTACCAGGGTCATGTCTTCATGAAACAGTCCCTCCAGGATTACAACCCCTATACCCAGGGACCTGAGGTAGGGAAGCTGCTCATGCAGGCCTTGAAACAGATCATGAGTAACATTTCTCAGTGTCATTTTCCTTCAGCTTCATCCTCCTCACTTGTCTTAAAAAGTGTTGATGAGACTGTTGGTAAATAGTATTTAATACTTTTGGTATCATTTCCAAGCAGCAGTCTAGTCCAAGGGTACTTATCTATACTATACAAACTGTTCCTGTACCTCTGAGTTTAATTTCCCTGCATGGGCTCAAAGAGGTTGTTGCTCTGATGTGGCAGCCCACATCATCATTCCTGTTGTCTGTACACAGTCAAGTGTGGCATGAGACATCAGTTTTCTGCCCTGAGCAAGAGAGTCATGTGCAAGTCTTTCATTTGAGGTATGACAAACTTTGGCCTCAGGATTTTCCACAGTAACTGCAGATTGCCTATTGTGGATTTGTCAAAGGCTGTTTAAATTTCCACTGTAGTTACATTGCACGTTGTCACACCATGTGACTAGAGCTCAGATTATTGAACAGTCACTGGCTTCTCACAGGAAACTGACCTCACCAGGCCAATAAAATGGACCCCTCCAACAGCAGCAAACTCCCTGTGTGTCCACTAGTCTGTTCATTTGTCTGGAAATATACGCTAATAAAGCTGATCTGTATGAATATATGACACTGGTTGTTCTGGAGACACTGGCATTAAGAGGCAAAAACAGTTGTAACCTTCTTCAACGTGCATACACATTTTTGCAAGTAATGCAAAAATGTTACCTAAAGTGTCAGTAAATCTGAAAACGTTCTCACCGCTAATGCGTCTTGATCCTTGGGCCTGCGCCTCCGTGAGCAGGGCGGGCTGCAGCCTGTAGAACAGCGACCTCTGCCACCATTTGAGCGGCGTAACGACCGGCCGGGGGCTCCTCACTATGATGGCGATGGCGGTGGCGAGTATGGCCAGCAAGGCCAGAAAGAACACCAATAACAGGTAACAACGCACCCTCCGCCACCAGGGACCCCCTGCCGTTGCCTCCAGCTCCTCCTTTGTCATCGGTTTCCGGTGCAGAAACGGTTCCGCTCCTGGTTCTGGGACGAGTAGCGGTGCAGTCTCTGAGGAGCCCACACTGCCCGGCTGCCCGAGGGCTGGCACAGTGCCGTACCCAGGGTCTCCTGCGTCCACAGGCATCCCGCCCGGCTGCAGGTACATGACACACACACACACACACGTTAACGAGTTGCATTTCAGTTTGCATACGCTCACAGCTGTAGCTGGGCTGAAGTTTTGTTTTGTTTATTTGTTTCCATACCGTGCCACCTGTCTCCTCAGCCACCACTTTCTCAGGTTGCTCCATAGTTGCAGCAGGACAGATGGTAAAACAGCTTTTTCTGTACTAACTGAGCGCACACGCACTCAGGACGCAGCACCCACAGCACCTGGATCCAACTTTCCCGCTGCTCCCTGTTTTACGCAGGTGCTTCGCGGAATTAAATCAAGCCAGCTCTGGCACCTGATTGGCCAATCCTAGTGACCCCACCCCCACCCACACTTCATACAGGGATTTAAGAAGGTCACTTAATTAAGTTTTAGAGAAAGCAGTGGGACCCACTAATATGAGGCCCAAGCTGTAAAAAAAAAACTATCTGTTACAAGTAGCTAAAACTTTATTTTAAAATCAAAGTACAAAAGTATTAGCTGCCATACCAAATAGACTACCAAAAGTAAATAAATACTTTATTTAAATACTTTTCACATTGATGCACTACTGGGCTCGTCACTCTAGTGTTGCAGCTGGTAAAGGTGGATATATTCTTAACTACCTATATGTGCCAGTATGTAGAAGTTCATATATAACTACCATTATATACTTAAATTTGAAGTTCTTTGCATAGTGCTGGGTGATTTAGGAATTTTCCACAGGGGATCAGTGAAGTTTTATTATAGTATAGTTTAGTTTAGTTAGTTTTATTTGTGATTCTGAAAAGTAGCTAGATTTACTGTAATGGATACAAAATACAGTTGCCTGTGAAATGTAGTGAAGTCAAAGTATGAAGTAGGAGAAAATGTAAATACTCAAAGCTATATACTCAAGCATGTACTTGAGTGTTGTATGTAGTTTGACTCAGACAGACATACTGCACGGGACGAACACTGGTTATGTGGCATATCCAAGATGTTTTCTTGCAGTTTTGGTAAGTAGAAATCCATTTGCTGTAAGTCAGGGGTCTCCAAATCCAGTTCTGGAGGTCCACAGTCCTGCTTTTTTTCCAACTATACCTGTCCTTGCAGTTCCTGATTGGCTGAACACACCTGATCCAGGTAATCAGCCGAGGGTAGGGCAGGGATAGTTGGAAAACAAGCAGGACAGTTGACCTTGAGGACTGGAGTTGGAGACCCCTGTTGTAGGCAGTGTACTTGGCTAAAGCCTGTATGGAATGGACTGGATGAGAGGCAGATACTATTAAGAGGTTTATCACAGTGATCATAATAGTCTTTTCACACACACGCACTTTAAGTCTCAAACTTAAGAGACCCACCTGCAAGCATGTGATTATCCAAATCCATACACAAATAACTAACAAATGAGCTAAAGCCAAATGAACCAGTTAATTTATTCCTATGCCACTGTGCAAAAACAGGATAGGATGTGATAGACAAATAAGTACATGCATCTCCAATGTGGCAGGATTATGAGTCTTATGCTGAATGCTAAATTTATTTCATAAATATATTTTGCTTTCATGTCTGCCATGATGATTGTGTATATATATATATATATATATATACATACATATATTAATTGTAATATATATAATACAATCATCATGGCAGATGTACATGAAAGCAAAATATATTTATATATATGAAGTCATATATAGAGCTGCGTTATATAAATACTATGCTGTACATGCTCTTTTAGCAATGACACTCCTGTTAAATAGATAATGACTTTGTTGCCTATGCAGTTATTGTTTAGGTCTCCTTTGGTGGCTACTGAGTCTCAAACAGCTGTTAGTGAGTGCTTAGTAAGCAACATGTGGACTGGCAAAGTCACCACAGAAAGACTGAAGTCAATTTCAAACCCAAGCCCATCCTGCTACTAACCACTCATCTAAACACCGTCCATTCACAGCCATTACTCACATTTTCTGTCTGAGGTTTTCGCCTTCCACTAGGGTCCTCTTCTGCCTCTTTAACTTTGTCCACAAATGTTCCCAGCTGAGTGAGCAGTGCTGTCCTGAGTTGGAAATTTGAGTGATCTGGCTTGTTAGGAGTGGGGAGGTGAGAAGGACACTGTCCAATAAAAGCTCTGCTCCGTCAGTTAATACAGAGGTGCTGAGCCTCACAACACTCTTGCAAGACATACTGAAGAACACATCCCTGGCCTCCTATGGAGCAGATTGGATTTTAGATAAGCAGATGAAAGATTGTAAACAGCAACTATTTTGATACTTGATTAATTGTTTGAGTAATTTAGCTTCTGCCTCCCTAAAGTTTGAGATATTTTTCTTCTTTTTATGGTCTGATAACTGACCATCAGGTAAAGTGGTTGGACAAAATGTTAAGACATTTTGAGTTTTGAAAAATTGTGATGGGCATTCTTCAGTGTTGTGGGATTTTATAAACAAAACTCTAAATTTAGAAATTGATCAACAAATTGTGAATCAAATAGTTGGACCCTTAAATCTCTGCAAATTTCATAAGTGGCTCTGGATGTCAAGCTTACGATATTGTAAAAGACCAAAAACACTGGTCACAGCATAAATGAAAGTGCTCACCAGATGGATGCAGATAGAGGCTTACAGCTCTATGGATCTGTTCGCTATTAAAAACAAAATCCTGCAGGAGAAGAATGTTTAAATCACATGGGGATGTCACATCACACTTCCCCTCCAAAATACCATAGGGTGTACATTTAATAATGTGTGTTAACTCCTGGAAACATCTCATCCTCTTCCAACAATAAGACCCCCTCATCTCTTTCTTTAGTCCTTCCCTCATTCTTCATCCTTTGGTGTCTCTCCTCCTCTCTCTCTAGCTTTGCTTTCCTATGGCACACATCTGTGTTCTTGCTATAACAAGTCATTGCCAGTCATTTCACCTTTGTGCACTGACATCGTTGTGCAAACTAATTATTTACTGAGAGATTGTACTTTCCATCATGAGACTCTGATACATGCCCAGTACAAAACTATTTTTGTGTGTAATTTTTTTTCCCCCTTTCGAATAATGCATGTTGGCTCATTAGGTTTTCACATGCACAGTTAGAGTCTATTATAAAAGTCAGTAATGTTCGGTGGATAGATCCTCTCGGGAACTGGATGGTGAAATATCATCAGATGCTCAGTCACTAACAAATAGTTTTGGAAGGTAAAGTCCCAGTATGACAAAAAACACAGTAGAACAGGTTTTAAAATGTAATTTTAGTGTACCAGAAAGCAAATGCTCTAAAAGTATTATTACACAAAGAGTCATCATTAATTTAGTGCAAGCTTTCTTATTCAAGCTGGTCTCCTTGGAGCTGGTGATGAGTCTGTTTCCATGGTAACAGTTTTAGTTTGAGTCCTCTGATCCTTCTATGTCCTGAAACAACACAAGACAAGAGCAATTGTGAAGTTATTGGCAGAGTTACTGTGTTTCTGTTTTCTTTTTTGTGTCTGTCCTACCATTGGCTCCTGAGCTCTGGGGGTCATAGCATGTTTCTGATAAGCAGAGATGATACAGTCTCGCCTGGAAAGAAACAGTGGTAGCACAGTACATTAAGGAGTTCTGCACTGACTCTCCAAAACTGTAAATTCTAAACATAGCTGTATATTTTAGGCCTCATTGCTCGGACTGACTTGCTTGTGATGCCTCCTCCTGGTGGAAGTCCTGGCATCTCCTCTGCAGTCAGGAATTTGATCACATAAAGAAGGTCAGGATCCTCATTTTTGGACCTCATCATCTGAATAACTTCTATAAAGCAAGAAAATCAAAACAGTATGGCTACATTAGCGAGATAGCCTTAGCCTGAAGTGAAGTGTCTTTGTGATGGTTGTTTAAAGTGACCGCAACATATCACCTTCCACTTTCATATCGATCTGTTGCTCCAGCGTGGCCTCCTGCTGCAGCGCCTCTTGTGACACTTGAGGAGCGCCAGGGAAGCAGACGATGATGATACTAATGTTGTCCAAGCTGCCCTGCAGAGGGAGGCAGAGCACAGAATTAGCAGACAAATATGTTTAACTCTTCCGCTTTACACATTGAGGTGTTTCTGTTGTTCTGCTTAATCTCACTGATATAACTGGGATGGAGAAAACAATAGAAACAAATTCAATGACACAGTTCAGCAGAAAAACTACAGCCCTTAAAATGATTAACACCTCTCTGAAACAGTTTGAGCAAAAACATAATTATCACATTCATAAAGGAGGATTTATATTATAGGATAGGTGTATTTGTTTTAACTAGGTGCACCTAATAAACTATACTAATATAAGCCTGACAAGGGCTCTTCTGCATTCATAATAACTAGTTTTACTGTATTTCGACCCTGTTCTAGTCATACTCTTAATTAAATAAACAATTTAATTCGTCTTCCACCACTTAAAATAGACCTGTTGATGACAGAGGTCATTAGTTAAACAGAATTTGGTTTCCTATAATCTCACACTTTTATTATTTATATTGATATTCCTGAATAATACATCAGTCTGGAGCTTTGGGAAGAGCTACAATAAATAGATAAATTATCTTATTGCAGATATACTGTTACCAACAAACAAAATATAGTACAGTATCAGTGGATCAGCTCGTTTTTTTTTTAAGCTTTCATTTACAGTACTTTTCTGCAGTGTTATTGCTATCACCCTGTTGGTTATAATATCAGAAATGTGATGGGTAAAGGTCTGTCTTGGAACATGCAGTCTTTCAGCGGGTACAGTAAGTCCTTTTAAATGAAATAAATAGCATCTCATCCCAACTAGGATAAAGCCTCTGAGCTGGTGTGTGTTGAGCTTTCGTCAACACACTCACATTCACTCTTAATCTGGAGCATGTGTACCTTTTCTTCCCTCCATGCCTTAATACAGCTATTTATAGACCAGACTAAGGTCTGTGTTCAGATGAGCAGTTACTAACAAGCATTAAAGAGCCCTGCAGGAGAAATATACGTAATTGTACAACAACGTCAGCAGTTCCTCCTCACAGAGACTCTGCCTATATGTCCACTTCCTATTGTAAAGCTTCCCATTCATAAAGTCATCTTCAGTGAGGCTGTGTGTGTTCTGTTGCAAAGGTCAATGAACTGAGTTTAGAGAAATGAGTTGAGAAATCTGAGTTTTTGTTTGGAAGAAATGTGTCTCTAGGTATCAGAATGTTTCTGTAAAAACAGTTTTGTTTTATCTTCGCTTATTTATGTAGTAAATTTATTGTTTCACTGTTGTGGCCTGAATTCTCACCTTATATAGGCAGAGGTCAATGACTTGGGTGCATATTTCTCTCAGGTCATTGCACACCTGCAGACGGCTGCGCACAAAGGCACACAGTTCCTCATTACTGATGGCGTCCCACACACCATCACATGCTAGAATTAGGAACTCATCTTCAGGCATCCTCTCTAGCTCGTACACCTCAGGTTCTGGTGACACTAGCTGCTCTGTTTGTGGCCTCCAGTCCACCTCCTTGAAATCAAAGTCCCCCAGCGCTCTGGAAACAGCCAGTGAGCCATTGACTCTCTGCAGGGTCACTGAGCCACCAGCGTTCTGGATACGCTCCTTTTCTCTGGGGTTGAATGGCTTGTGGTCCTCTGTGTAGAAGATCACCTGGCCGTTACGGCAGAGCAGGGTGCGGGAGTCCCCGCAGTTGATAAAATAAATGTACCGTGGTGACATTAAGACTGCTGCTGCAGTGGAGCCACTTCTGTCCCAGCTGCCCTGGCGGGCCAGTTTGTGCATATGGCGATCAATGTCCAGGAAGCCCTCACGGATCCCCTCTTTCACCTGTTCAGGGTCCTCATCTTCTTTAACCCCACCTGTGGAACATAAACACAAAATGTAATTATAGTTGTTAGTTTTCTTTTTTATTTTAGTTTACCCATTTCAGTCTATTCACAGTTGTAGTGAAATATAAAACTTGGTGTCTGATATTAGCAGCCAAAATTTGTTCCAGACCTGTTCGACCTCTGAACCATATTTATGTTTCAATCTTACATGAAATTACATTATACTCCTTTGGCATTTGCTTTGGTCCGAAGTGACTTGCAGTAAGTGCATTTAAACTCTAGGAACAACAGCTAGATGTTACAAAAATGGAAGTGTATGTAAAACAAATGAACGTGCATTCAGTGTGACAGTGTCTTTAATGGTTTTTAATAATTATATTCATCTTTATAGTCACTAATTGTTTTGTACCTGTTGCCAGGATGTGATCCAGCAGGTTTCTGGAGCAGTACTCTGCCACTGTGGTGCCTGCATGTCCATCAAACACAGCAAAGTACCCCCACTCTGTCAGCTCTCCATGCAGATGGGGCATGCATGTATGGGCATCCTCCATTTGAGCCCTCCAGCCTTGCATGCTCGCTACAGCATAGTTCACTCCTGACTGGGAGCCCCCCTCTGACACATGCTTCTCCAGGATTGGGTGGTCCAGGTATGGGCTCAGCATAGAATCGTCCTCATTCAAACTGCCCTCTTGACTAGACCCTGGTTCCCTGGATCCCCCTTTAAAGAAGAATGTGACCATCTTCTCTGTCTCTTTGGCCAGCTGCCGGAGGAAGGAGGGTACCTCTACATTGCTTGCTCGTCTGGCCGTCCTCATCACCCCGCGGAGCCTGTGCTCGAGCTTCCTACTTGAACTGGCAGCAGCCCGTCTCCTTCTGGCACCCCTCCTCCGGCCCTGTGTTTTCCTCAGTAGGTCCAGTGCAGCAGTTGGACTGTCTCACTCCCAGCAAATAAACCAAAGGTGAATTTAGATAAGAATGATGCCGTTATATCTGAGATTGAGTTTGTTTCAAATGGTTAAAAATGGTCAGGCCCATTTTTTTCATCACTTAGTGAAAGAATCCTTCTTTTGTCCCTTTTGACAGTAAGGCTCTAAAGTGTTTTCTCTCTCTGTCTCTCTGTTTCTGTGCCTCCCTCCTTCCCTCCTATACCCACCCCGTATCAGCTCGGTGTTTCTATTGGCTTATCTGTTTCTGTTGATTTATCCCCCACATGCTGCCTCTCTCCTTGTCCCTCTTTCCCTCCCTCTGTCTGTGTGACAGTGCTGGATTATCACCTGGCCTGGAAGCCAGCTCAGATCATCCATGCACACGTGCACGGATTATGAGTGTGGGATTTTACGCAAGAGAAAGATCCCCATTCATACAGGTCTAAATGGATATAGACACAGGGAATTTAGGCTATATACAAGGCATTTTCATTAAAACGTATTTGTGGGATTTGTCATTCAGTGATTTTGCTTACTGGTCTTACTGGGAGAAAAGCATTAGGCTGAACATTAAGCTGAATCATGATAACTGGACTCCTTGTTGTTGGGTCAAGACATTTCACCACGCATCAGAGTGGCTTCAGTCTGAGGGAAGTTGGTTAGAGGTCACAAAATTTTTCCTCCAGGTTGGTTTCACTTCACACCTAACCTGAATAGACCCATTGTGTGGGATAATAGAAGGTGAGCAGAGATGAGGGTCTAATAGTAAACTCTTGTGACGCCTCTTATACACAAACTCTTTATCCACAAACTTACTTGGACGGATGAAATGGCAGCAGCCATCCAGCTTTCGTCCATCCTTGTTCCCTTGTCTTTTGTCTTGATGGGGTTGCTACCTTATTGAAGTTGTTTGTCTCTACTGCATTGCTGTGATCTGTGAAGGCTTGAACGTCTTGGGTCTTGATCTTCACCCAGGTGTCATCTACAAACCCTAACCACTAGGTCAGTACCATGCCTGGGAAAGAGTTGAGAGCTTTCTTTTCCACTTCTTCCATACACAGATTGGGAAAATGGGTAACACAGGCGAGCCCATGGCACAGTCGTGTTTTGTTTGTAAAATTCACCTCTGATTGGTCTGAATTGGGATTGCTCCTCTTCCTGCTTTCTCCTAACAGATGTTAGAGCATCAGTGGTGGGGATGCTAGTGAAAAGAGATGTGACACCAAAGGACACAATTTTTAAATCTGTATCCAGTTTTAGATCTCTGACCTTAGAGACAAAGTTCTGGATGAGGTGGTATGTGTTTCCACTGATTGACTGAACACCTGATCAGCAGTGGGTACGGCAGAGATATTTGGAAAACAAGCAAGGCAGTAGCCCTTGAGAAACAATGCCCCCCACCCCCACCCCCGCTGTAGAGAAGGACGTATCTTCTATATAGTATTAAAATGAGTAAGACTTGATGGTTCAAAATCCAATCTTCACCTCAGAAATGTCACTTGACAAAACAGTAGCTCCTCAAGGTTCATTTAATTGCGTTTAAATATATCACATGAGCTTCATTAGCTGGTAAAGTTTGCCCAGGTTGACTGGATGTGCGATTGTTTTAACTGCAGTTTTCAAGGCCAAGAACTGACAAGTTGTAAGTTTACGATTCATATCTAGTAAATTCCATCTGCTTAGAAACATCATGTGATATGAAAATTCATAACAACTCCTATTTATCTTGCAGTGAGGTTGCTGCATGAGAATTTAGTATTCATTTCTGTTGTTGTCTTGTCTTGACGGCCAGTCCAACTTATGTGAGATCTAGTCTTTCAGTACATCAGAATGATTCGTTTGTGTTTCAGGGTTATTTGCTTTTGTTATTTTCCAGGCAAACTAAGTTACTTTATATAGCAACTTTAAAGATAAAAACACTTAAAGGCAATATATAAGTAACACAATGCAATGTCTAAAATACACATATAAATAAGACGTTAAGATAATAACATAACTAGAAGTTAAAACTAGCTAAAATGAAATAAATGTGTGTTATGTGTTAGCACGTCTTCTCCAGGCAACCCCTACGTGTTTGCTGATTCTCGTTGTCCCAACATGCCAGTGGTTTGTCTTAATCTTATTAACTGCTGTGTATTTGGAGCTCCTGGCCTGGTTTATATGTAGAGACCTCTGAGGTTTAAGGACTATATGTGTTGTGCTTTGATCTTATCCAGCTGTACGTAGGAATAAATCTTGTATCAGCAATTGTTGTTCTGTGCTGACAGATTAAGCATGTTTGTTTACCTTTATTTATCCAGTTCACAATTTGCTCATCAACAACTCTAGGCTAGAGTTCAAGTAACTGTAGTAGAGTTTATTATGGAGCTACACTTTGATACAGTATATGTGATGGAAACAGAGGCTCATATCTCTTCTATTATTGATTTTTAAATTTTATTTATTTACAGGTTCTCCATTATTTAAGTTACACAACAACAATGATTTAAAGTTAGCATATTATCCAGCACTGGTCATACTGCAGTATTTCACAGCACAGCCCATTGTCAACTTGTATTGGCTCCAAGCCCCCCCCCCCGCTGACCCTGAAGGATAAACAGTGGATGGATGGAGGAACATTATATTCTTTTTTTCTTCTTTCAAGAAAGACATACTTGTCCTTTCCATGTGTTATTTCTTTTTAGTGTGTTCAATTGATTGTATGTGTTCAGTTTTAGTGCTTGAATTATGTTAACTGAAGCACAGCAAAGAGAACATACACATTTTCTTGTATCTTCTTCATTTGTTTTCCACTAATCATGGAAACATTTTGTACCATCATCACAGCTCCACACTGCTGCATTTCACTGTTGCGCTGGCCATGGCTTCCCATCATAAAAAAGCTTTTAGTGGAGTCTACCCTTAATTTATATTATCGTGTGGTGAGTTTATTAGTTGTAATTTGACAACATACTAAAAAATGTGAAAAATACAAATATATGTATAGTGGAAAGAAATAATAAGGAATAAGCAGTAATATTGCTGATATGAAATTAGAAAATGATGTATATCTAAAATGCATTTGATTGGGGGCTCAGCTTGTGGTGCCCATCCTGAAATGCATCCTTCGTTATGTTTTATACAGTGTATGCTCGTTATACATTATTAATGACTTACTACTCCTTCTCTTACAGCCTGCACCCACGAGATCCTGTGATGAAATAACATAATGCAGGACCGAGGGAGGGAGGAATAGATGACATAGATTAGCTATGAGTGGGAGATGGCAACAGGCTCAGACACAGGGACACGCTCATTGCTGTCTCCCTTTGCTGTAGCACCGACCACTGCAGCCGTAACAGTGCAAAGAGGAGATGAAGAGAGGGGGGAGTAGAGGGGAGGATGGTGGAGTGAGGCAGGGCGGGGCAGCTCACTGATAGAGCAAGAGGGAGGAGGCTGCTCAACAGACAACCAAGAAACAGAGGGAGGAGGAGAGTGTGTATCCTCGGGACGTGAGTAGAGGAGCCGGGGGGGGGCTTCCAGACTGGATGGGCCCAGCAATGCCTTGATGGAGTATGGGCCAGGTTTTAGGATTCTCCCACTGCCGTGAGTTTGCTTTTGTTCAGCTGTTCCCCTCTATGATTACTGTGCGGGAGGTCTGCATTTGTTCATCTAACTATGCTACGTCATATATATTCCAGCTCAGCATCTTTTCTTGCTAACTGCTGTGAGCATCGTGTGTGTTAGCTCAGCCCCCTCTTCCCCTTCCTGCTACTCTCCATTTCTCCCTCTTGCTCCTACCTTTAATAAACACATGGCTGAATGGATGGATGATGTGCAGAAGCAGACCTGTTTTGCTGTTGTTGTGTCTCACTGATGTTTGTTCTGATGTTTGTGTATCAGAAGCCTTTGCAGGCAGGCATGACAGGAATGCAGGTTATTTCTCTTTAAAGCTTCTGTTGTGCTTTTGTATTTGTTTGTGTGTTTGTTTTATCTTTTTTTTTTTTTTTTGGTCACAGTATCACTTGATAGTCCAGGTTACATGTAAATTAAAGAGGTTTATTATATTTTTGCATGTGTTCATGCATGTGCAGAAGAGAATGTGCTTCATTCATTGCCCTATCAGAGATGATTTATTAGCCAATGTAATGCTGGCTATCTAATGTAGTGAAGGCCTTTACAGCTGCCAATTTAGCTCTGTAAGGAAATGAGTCTATATTCACTGACCTGCAGAATAACAGTCACATTCCTTTGATCTGTAATTGATATACACAGAATATATATTAAGTTTAGTGGCATGCAATGCTATTTTCCTCAGTCACATAATGCAGAGTTATATCTTTTAAAAAACGAGGTACTACAGAGCTTGTTGGGGCGTTTAGTTTATGTATCATTTCACATTAGTACACCTACACTGAATGTTTTGGGAGGCATCCTGTTAAGGTCAGCGTGAGATGGGCCTATGCCATGTCAAAGAGGCAATAACTAATTTATATTTCTGACAGTCATTTGCCACAGCATGTTTACTGGTGAATGTATGTACATTTCTGACTTCTGACTTGTGTTTTCAGAGGAATATGGCTCCGTGGCATCCACTCCAGACTCAACACCTCCATGTACTGATGGTATGAAACAGACAATGCTCTATCTATCCACTGAGAAATACTGGCACACAGTACTTGATCAGGGAATTCACCCCAACAACCCTGTCACAGATTAGAATAGAAGTGCTTTTATTGTTAAATTTTGGAAGGCAAGGTCCTTATGAAGTGATCAAAAATGATATCAGCTTTAGATGTCATCTCTCAAACATCAAATGACATACCTGGGTGCTTTCATCTGACATATGTGTGTATTAAAAGCGAAATCACACTCCATGCACAACACCTAAAAATAGAGCTAAGACTGTTAGCATCGGTCTCTTTCATTGATTGAACTGTTAAATGTTGGAAATCCCAGTGTCTGTTGTTTGTCTCCATCTCTCTTTCTTTCTTTCTTTCTTTCTTTCTTGTGTCTGTGTTCACTGGGGCGACCACTTGTCTTGTTTTTGTTGCCCTTCAGGTGGAAATGAGGAGTCAGAGATGTACGAGCTTCAGACAGCCAGGGATTGGTCCGATGATGAGGAGGGGGGAGACGGAGATGACGATGAGGGACTGGCCTCATCCCCGTCCATCTGGGGCACACCACGTCAGAACTCCTTCGAGCTGACTTTCTCTTACATCGCCATCGCAGAGGCCGAGGCGGTGGGAGCCTCACGACATCTCCGTGATAGACGCAGGGGAGCTCCCAGAGGAAGTCGCACTCCTTTAATTCACACAGACACCCTGGAAACACTGTTGGACTCCCCTGATGTAGACTGGGACCCTCAAGCCTTCCTTAATCAAGAGGAGGAGGAAGTGTCAGAAAGGAGCGAACAGGAGAGGGTGGAGGTGAGGATGGCAAGTGCTGTGGTACGAAGTGAAGAGGAGCCACATAGACAAACTGAGACTATAACAGTCCAGCCCTCTCCCCAAACCCTGGACCCAGAAACTCAGAGGAGAGAAGCAGGACTCCAAAGAGAGGAGACTCAGACCAGTCTGACCCAGACTATGCAGCCTAGCTCTCCATCCCCATCTTCCCAGCAGCAGAATCCCATGCAGACACTTCAGGGTGAGAAATAGGAGGACTGTGTTATTTTTATTCTGTGTGGTGTGACATACTGGGAATCTCAAAGTGTCCGGGAATACTCATGAATAGACAATGTGTTCGACTGACACATAATTTCATGTATACTCTGAAGTTCAGTAGTTACCAACAATATGACCACTTAAGTGGATGAATGCACCTCTCAGGGCACTTTTTTTGCCAAATATCTCCAGTTTAAACTGGAAACAACAGACTATATAGTTGCAACACTGTGCAGTGTTCAAGAGCCCTGAGAGGTTCATCATGGAGTTTGTAAGTTTGTATCCAGTTTGCTGAGACATACATTATATGTGTCACCCATGCAGAAATTTTGACTGTCTGTTCAGGGGGGGAATTTTATGATTTTTCTGTGTGGAAATGTACTAAATATTTCTGTGTCCGATCATCCTAGTCTTTATATTTCAGAAATTTGGAAAACAGCCTGGGCTCACACTGGACAAAATTAGTAGAAATCACACGTATTAAATATGATTTTTTTTTGTAAATGTTTACAAGGATGAAATTAGACTCCCGTGCTTTATCCACAGGGATACATTAGGATCTTAGATGTGACAAATTCATACCCACCCACCTTTTTCTTCAGTCCACACTTATTCATTCAGATGTCAGATAAATAGTTGACTAATACTATGTGTTCTGGCAGCTGTAGTTTTATAGTATTTTCAAATTACTATTGGGAGAATAATGAATGAGACCAGTCTTTTTATTATTTGTCTTTTCAGGGTGACAGAATTGATCTGGACCATTTATTATACACAAAATTAGGAATATAATATTTCAAATATGAGTTAAAAAGATCTTCAGTCATGTGGTTTTTGACATTGGATTCAGCATCTTTTGTCCGTAATTTTAGCTCAAGCTGAGTATAACAAATCAGCAGACATGTGAAAATGAGAGTGACATCATCTTTCTTTTCCTGGCAGCAGCAGCTTCACCGACCCCTGAGCCAGAGCCTCCCGTTGCCAGGGAAACCATTTCAGTCAAGCTGCTCACATCTGTGCGACCCAGAGGTCCAGCGTCCGCTTTTCCAGGTGCCATTGGTCTAAACTCTCAGGAACAGCTGGTCAGCGATCACTGGTTTTCAGCACTCAACCTATCAGAGGACCTGACAGTATGCACCTACATAGCAGGTACAAAATAAATACACAATCACATCTGTATCTTTAGATTTTCTCATTCTTCTGCCCTCTGTCCTCCTGTCTCCTACCCACCTCTCTGTCTTTGTCTTCTTGCTCAGCAAGATATTTCCTCTCAGCTCAATAATCAATACTTTAAATAAAATAAATATCAGATTTCGCTTTCAGCATGAACCTTCAAGAGCAGGCAGACAAAGATACACAACTAGCTGTTCACTGTCTCCATAGTTACGCTCTCTCGGGATTTTAGGAATGATTGGCTAATTGTGGGGAGAGCATTCCTCACAGCGGCTGACTTTTTTGGATTCACACACCAACAATCACCACTGATGTCAGAGTGTATTACTGTATTACACACATAGACACGCTTGTGTGCAGGTCTTTTATATGAAGGTTTGTTTGGGACTGAGTGAGACAGAAGGACTGACAAAGAGAGAGAGAGCGAGAGATAACATCTTGTCTTCCAGCTGGATGGCACTTTAAGTGGCCTGTCATTCAAAGTGCAGTTCAGTCTTATTTTAGTTGATGTTGGGGGGGAAGGAAAACCTCAGAGTGTTGATGAATGTGTGGTCGGGCTGATGACAGAGTTTAGGGTGTCCTGAATAAAGCGCACACATCCATCTAGTGGAGTATCATATTATTTCTGGTTTTATTATTGTTGTAGGGGCTGCATACCAGCTAAATATTTTCTGCAAATGCATATGATTGTTGGAAAAGTGTCTTTAGACATTATTTAACATTTTAAAATAAAAATTGAAATGAGGTGTTTTGTGCAACAACATATGAGGTATCAAAAACATGTCTAGCTGTGCCATGTGTCTGTTTCAAAACTCTACTAATATCTTTATATATTGGTAAACAATATAAGAAATATAATATATATGTGGTTTGATTATTGGTATATTACTTGATTGACAGGCATACAGACTTCCTCTTTTAAACACTTTAATATCATTTTAAAGAGGATCTATATCTGTTTGCTAGAAATGGTGAATTCCCTGCTATAAAATCACATTAATTGGTGCACATATTTTAATAACTCATTTTTTTGTCAGGAGTGGTAGCACCAAAGGGGTTTGGCGACATGGCAGAAAATAAATCCTAGTTCTCATGTTTCAGGTGATGGATGATGCACAAAAATAACAAGAAGAAAAAGCTACATAACTTTAGATACTTCCATAAATTAATTTAGCTTTAACATGATTTTTTGAGAGTATTGTGTGATGGTTGTGAATCATCTCTTTATTTATGAAGCCCTTGGAGTCTTGAAGAGGGGTAGGCGGTGCTGTGAACAAGATTATTTTGGGCTGCCAGGCCTTTGGACTGCTGAGCGAGCAGTGGGTGGCCAAAAACAGCTCAGAGGGGCGAGGGGAGCAGAGCAGGACAGAGAGAGGGACTGAGGAGGTGAGGGGGAAACACTGGAGCGGCAATGAAAATGGCCAGTAAAGGTGAGACCTTAGTTTTAAAGTGAAAAGATGATCATTTGAGACAGCAGAGTACACCCACCTAGACAGTGTTTAGGTATTTGCATACTGTCCTAAGCTGAGTTGTGTTTGCCTTCAGTAAGACAAGAGAAGGCTGAGAAAAGCTGCAAATGGTGTGAAGTGGTGAAAACCACTTCTAGGCTTTAGCAGGAGACAGTTTTATCCTGTGACTTGTAGTTGTGTAGTGATGAGAAGGCCAGGCTGTCAGGGGACTAAAGGTGGGAACGGAGCAGATTTCACGCTTCACTTTGATCGTTTTACAAGCAGAGTCTCTGGAGACAGCAGCTTGTGTCGGCTAGAAGTGTGTTTGGCTTTTAAACTGATGAGCTGCTCAGATGTAGCTCAGTAGTCCCCTTATCGGTAGCTTTTATTTAAATTAGCACCTGCTATTCAAATGATTACAGACTGTCCTGTTGTGGTTGTTGTAGTAGCCACCAGGGTTCTTACATTTTTAGTGCTTCTCCTCTTTAGGCTATAAAGCTGACACAGGCAGAGTAGTGGCACTATGAGATCTCCTGGACACACATATTTGAGCCAGCTTGGGTCAAATGAAATGGATGCTGATGAGCAAATGATATTGTATCACACAGTGTTTACAGAAAGCATGAATGAATCATATGAATCATGTGATTTATGTTCTCGTTGGTTAGTTATGGATTATGGATTCCTTCATGTAATCACTCCCTTATGGCTATTTTTCATCACGTGTAACTCTGTAGTGAGAAGAGTATGTGGGTTACTGTGGCATAGAGATCAGGGTGCCAGGTTGTTCTGTTGCTATATCCCAGCAGCTGATGTGTGGTGGATGTCTTTGATTATTAATTGCCTCCTGATTAGAGGCAATTACTACTCACTAATCGAGGAGTCTTTATTATTGATTACATCTGCACATGAAGTCAACTTGACCGACAGTATGTTAATGTTAGTACAGCAGAACAAGTTGGGCCAAGTTATAGATGGCAATAGAAAGAAACAGAATCTTACTCCTATGAGTGCCTGAAAGCTGTAATGTTTATTGCATTCAACAGTATCAAAGTGTCAGAAAAATAATTGCACAGGGCAGATATTTGGACTGTTAACAAAATGCAGATTGATACCACTCTTATATATGAAGCTACCGTACCACAAGTGGCTGGTGTGAAAGCTTAGTGTAATGACTGAAGAGGAAACAGCTATCCTGGCACTGTCAAAAAAAATCCAAAAGCCACCTACCAGCACATGTATTACTATTATTATTACTAGCTTTTGTACAGATTAAACAATCAGGCGTTAAATGAGAATTAACGGTACTGATAGCTGGTTTTGGACAGAGCCAAGCTAACTGCTTTTTGTGGCTGTATATTTACTGTACAAATAAGACAGTGGTATTATTTTTCTCTTCTATCTGTCAGAGAAGCAGCCAAATAGGAACAGTTCTTTAAAACACTGAGCCATTCCTTTAAATTTACAATATTACAATATTAAGATTTACAATATGCTCGAAAATGTGACACTAGTGAAAATTTAGTAAATGTCTGATTTCTCACATATATTCCACGGTGCTGTTTCATACCTGCTCCAAGCCAGTGTGTTTAGAAAATCCTGATTGAGTGCACAATACAGTAAATGCAGGCTGTGGGTAGTTCTGCAGTTAAGTACAGTGCTCATGGATTTAAATATAGTAGTGTCTTCCATGTGTACTTTGTATATCATTAACATTGTCCTCAGATGAGATGCATTATAGCATTGGGTTCTTACTATTTTTTTAATTTTTTTTATTGTCACCTACTGTGTCTCTCCATGTGCTTGGTAACCCTGCCCCAGTATGACAGCAGCACAAACACAACACGTAGCACAGGTGTGTTCCAGGGGCATCATGGGTATTAATCGTGTACAGCGATGTTTAAAAATAAACCATTGCTGTCAGTGCACTTTGTTCAAAGAGGCTTCCCTTTATTCTACTGCTGAGGCTTAGTGTTTCACTGAATGACAAACACAAAGGCAATGCCTGTCTAACTCATACCACACCATACAACAAAAACACAACACTGCTTCACACACACAGTAGGTGTGCGCTGTAGTTTGAGCGATTAGTGCACTTTTTATAATGCACCCTCATCTTTTATAAAGGTTTTACAATATGTTGAGAGAAAAATCGTCTAATTTGGAAGAGTTTAAGTTAGATTAGGGACTAAGAGGTGTCCACTCTGGTGAGGCATGACACCATAGATGCCTCAGTCTCCACGGCAGCTGTTGCTCGGTGACAGAGAGGGTGACCAACAGGGTGTGGAGAAGGAGCTGCTGACGGCCTGACGTCTGTCAGCAGGTGCTGTGAAAAGCTGCATTCAAATTCTGCTCGGCCGTTTGACTCCCTCCTTCATCTGAGGGCTAAATTTAGCCTGGGCTGGAGCCTGACGTGTCTACGCTGTGGCTGCTTTGTGTGTTCTCATGCTGAAGGCTGGTAATCCCGCCCTGAATCTCCCCACACCAGTTCTCTTGACTTCCTTCCCCTGCCCACTCAGTTACTGTCGCTTCCTGCCATTCTTCCTCTCAATACTGCCCCTACCAGCCTGTGGTCAGCCAAAGGCTGACGAGGCTGGAGGCTGATGTTGCTGCAACTATTCTGCTCAAATCAGGGAGGGGGGCAGTAATTCACAATGTGGTCAGGTGTGTACAACTAGAAAATCTAAAATTGATCAACCAGCTTGTTTTTGATTGATAACAGTATTTAAGTGATTTCCATCTCTAACCTGGTTCCTTAGAATTGCTGCAAATTTCTAAATCCGTTTATTAGTAAAACTCTTTTTTTCCTCCCTGGTTTTTGTTCCCTGTATGTTGTTTTTTGTCTTCTTCACTGTCTTTACCTATATATCACCTCTCCTTATTAGACTTTTCACCTTCTTTTCTTGCCCTTTGTTTTCCGTCACCCGCTCTTCCTCCTCTTTCTTCTCTCAGTGATGGACCTGATCTACTGGAAGGACATGGAGCGAACAGGCATGGTGTTAACAGGGCTGGTGGTGGGTCTGCTGTCCCTGTTCCAGCTCAGCATCATCACTGTGGTCTCCACGGTCTCCTTGGCTGTCGTTTGCTTCACCATATCAGTGCGCATATATTACCAACTCCTCTACATCCTCAGCTGGGGCGATGGAGAGCATCCCTTCAAGTAAGATACTGTGCCTTTATTTTGTGAAGGAAATGGGACATTTCTCTTTCCAGCTGAGTGAGTGTAAGATGGGTAGGAAAGAAATGATAAAACACATTATGTTGCTGCATTTTATAATTCAACATTTGATATTGATATCTAATAATAAAATATGTAGCTATATTTATGGATATTAATTTTGGGGATCTTCTGGCAGCATAGGTAGGGTTATTTTGAGATTCAGGCAGTTAGATTGTTAAAAGTAATAAGCATGACTAAGGGAAGAATACAAAATAAATACTACACAGAGAGGCAAATAAACAAACATTTTTGCTTATTGTCGCTTCAGGTCATACTTGGACCTGGACATCAGTTTCAGTGGAGAGCAGGCTGACCTCTACATGCAGAAAGCCATAGTCATGGCTTTGTCTGCTGTTGACACGCTGAAGAGGCTGTTTTTTGTTGGAAACGTTTTTGATTCCCTCAAGGTGAGCTAAGCTAGAAAATTAAGTTAGCCTTCCTGGATTTGTGAGCGTGTGCAGACTGTTCAGTCTCAGATTTACTCTCTTAATGACGTGTCCTCAGAAATTTGCTTTCCTCCAATTAACCCAAGCATCAGTCCTTCTCTGCATTCTTTCATTTTGCTCCACTGTCTGTCATTTTCCTCCATCCAACATCCAAGCTGCCTCCACTGTAAATGTCAGCACTGGCTCATCATCAGCGCTCTCATTACATTAGCCCAGAGCAGAAGATTGTGCTCTCAAGTAAGAGCTATATTGTTGCTGGCAACAGTCAGTTCCAATAGCATATTTTTGGCAATGAAGCAGAAAACAAAAAGACCTTTAGGAAAAGAAAACATCCTTCCACATTATTTTGAATTGGTAGAAACATCATAAAATGAGGCAGTTTGTTTTGCTGTTTTCATTTGTTTATCCGTCCTCTGGGGATCCTCCTCTGTCTAAGAGCCAAAATATAATGTCAATACTCATCAATTGTACATAAATCCGCCAGTATCACATGTCATTATCTGATCTCACAGTCGGTGTGTATGTATATGCATACTATGTTTTTTCATTTTGCATTGACAGCATAGGTTTTTTGTATTGTTAGACAGTGCTTGACAGACTTTAGGTTGTTGTTTCTGTGAAATCTCATTCATAAGTTATTATATTACTTATGACAACACAACAGAACTTGAGAAGTATCAGATTTGGACAGTATGATTGTACACAGGCATTTCCCATTTTTCGAATTGGAATTTGCCCATATGCTTGTTAAAATGTATTTATTTTACAATGAAAATGTTAAAAAAAAGAACTTTGAAGAATTCTCAAATGGCCAAAATAACCTGCAAAATCAAGAAATACACTGGTGTTAAGTGCTGAATCAGGACAGGTACTACTGATGCAGTTTTTATTACATATTACTGCCAACCACCACTGTTACAGGATAGTAAGTAAGTGCCATTGGTGGTGTAGGAAAAGATACAAAATATTGTAATATTGGATAATTCAAAATAGAGCATTTGTGCCAGGATCAGTTAAAATGTTAATTTAAATAATTGCACCTCATCAAAAAAATAGTAGTTACCCTAAATATAATTGTTTCAGTACTTAACAGGATGTTTAACACATTTACTGTAAATATTGAGGCAGTGTGAGCGGACCAAGCCCCTAAATCCTAGGACCTCCCAGTCTCAACCCTGACCTGGCCGGTATGTGACATGACACACAGGCCATACACAGAGACCCCCGGGATAAGCTGGAGTCTTTTTCCATCCGAGACAGGGGTGTCTCATAACAGGGCACCACTGGATCACATACACAGACCCTGGGACGCTGAGAGATATAAGGGGAGACACTCAAACCCATATTGGGAGATGTGAATTTGAAGCTTTTCTTCCTTTCCTTTCATCATGCAAAACAAAATATGTCAGTGTGGATCATTTTATTCAGCCCTGTGTTAGATATACCCAATATAACACAGTGATGGAAATTAGCAGTACTAGTATTAGCAGCATGATTTACCACTTTTTGAAAGAGTTAACAGATGGAGTAGTGCTGTAGGGGTTTCTTCACATCTGCACGGATCACTGGTAGTTAAAACAAGTTTCTCCAGCTGTTTCTGTTTTTCTGTCTTAGTTCCTTCTTCTGATGTACCTTGTGACGTACGTGGGGGACCTGTGCAACGGCCTTACTCTGCTCATCATTAGTAAGAAGCAGAAATCACTGCTGGAAATACACAATATCTATATTAACATGTATATCACACTGTGCTGCTCTCGTGTTAACTACTTTTGTCTTTTCTTTTCTCCAGGTGTGATCGCTCTCTTTTCTCTGCCACTTTTCTACAGACAGCATCAGGTAGTAACCCTTAAAAATCTGTCTTTGTATTGTTACATTAAGTGGAACTTCATAATCATGTCCACAGACATTTATTCTTTGCCATTTTTGTTATATCACAGGAGAAGCTGGATGGTTTTGTTGCAAAAATTCAGGGCCATATCGACAACATCAAGGACATGTGAGTATGGCACCATCTACTGGTAGAATAATGCCATCAACACAGCTTCACTAGTGGTTTCTATTGAGGCTGTTAATATTGAAATTCATACTAAGGGTGTGTTCTGATATCTGTAGATGTTTTTGTGAGAAATCAAGGGAGGAGTAAAACAATTAATATGGAAAGGAAAAGGAGTTATGTGTGCTGGACAAATTGCAGGTGTGCGTGTTGATTCAGGGGTCTGGAACCAGGTCAAAGTGTAACATGATATTATGCTGAATGATTTTTTCTAAGTGCTTAGGGAAGGAACATAGTTCTTTATCCTCACCACTCTCGTTGAAGGATGAATAACTGTGCCGTGTTGAGGTATAATAATATTCAGCCTAATTCCAAAACCCATTTTATAGGTTCATCACCCAAGAGCTATAAGAATATTGTTCTCTAGGAGACAGCGATGAATTGTGTGATACACTTAACTCTTAATGAATCAGGATATGTGTATCAGGTGCTTACTGTATATGCCTGGACCAGGATTTGAAGGACTGTGATATGATATCGGGGTGTTTGGGTACTGTTGACCTGCAGAAGCACTTACCTCTCTTTAATTTCTCTCACACAGCCTTCAGAGACTTGTCCATGGCGGTGGTCCCCCTCCTGACCCAACTCCCGGTGGAGCCAAACCCAAAGCCCAGTAAACACTGATGAACAAGAACTTAAAGAAAAGCTCCCAGAGTTACAGACTGTCACTCAGATGTCTTACCCAGCAGTCTGTGCTCAGAGCTCCAGAGAACAGAGCTCCAGAGACTGGGGGATGGGAAGAGATGTTACTTAAATGGATGAAAATGGGGATTACACATGGTACTGAATACTCTAACTGTATCTAAGTCATGGGGTTTTAGGATGGGGTTGGTGAGAAATAAATCAAGGTACAGTATATGAATCCTGGATGAGCCAGTGGCTGCTGATGTTAGAGGTGGAACACTCATTCATTTTTAATATGTAAAAAGGACTAAAGAAGTGTCTTAGGAGGAGCTGTAGTTCAAATGAGGTAATAAGACCAGAAATGGGAAGTTCTTACACTGACAGCTACACACCTAAAAAAAGGAAGTCTTTTTGTGGTGGTTTACGTTAAAGGAAAAAAACAGGGGTCATCATTAATCATGGCAGCATCAAACTGAGAAATAAGGACATATGTGTCAGCACATGTATTTTTCTGAATGCATATTCTTCGTCATGACTGTTTATGTATGTATGTAAGTCTGAGTGCGTTTGTGTGCGTGTAATTCCTGACATACAGCTCACTGAAATGTTGCCTACAAGCAATTAAAATCACATTTCTTCTTTATTTTCCAAAATGTTCTGCTTCATTTACACATGCGTTCATTTTCATTCACACTATCATTCAGGCTATTTGCCCTCCTGGTCATGTTGTCTTATGTTTTTTTTTTTTTTTTTTATTGCTTCCATACACATTGAGTGCTGCTTTCTCTATTCACAGATGTAAATGGAAAGCTGACACATTATATTTAGAGAGATGATGAATCCTGTACTTGAGATGCGTCATAAGTGGAGTGAAATTACATGTCAGGAAGCTCCTCACTGACTGAGAAGCAAAGGTGTCATAGCTGCTAAGTAATTTTATTATTGTGTTTCAGATAGATGTCTTTTCTGAGCTCATAATGTGTTTATCTCCAGCTTTGGAGGAAACTTCAAGGAATGCAGGAGTGAAATACAGCAGGTGCCTTTCCAACTACAGGTTATAGTGCATGATGTTGCAGCTGCTGAAAACTGCTTAAAGCAAACTTGTCCCATAACAAACCACTTCTCATATATACCTGACCATTGCCTTCCTGAGAATGGTGTTTTTGAACATGCCCAGTACTAGTGTGATGATAAATGTGTATCATGACAAAGCATCTTATGCAGAATTGTAAGTAGATCAATTTTAGGAATAATAAAATTATTCAGGATAGTCTAGTCCACATTTCTTTTTACCAGTATCTAACACCAAAATGTATCTGCTCCTATGCCTTACTGTTGCTTAGTTTTTATTTAACAGGCAAGATCCATGACATAATGTGCTGTGTAGCACTTTATGCTATTGCACACACACACACACACACACACACACACACTGGGCTCCTGTAGTAGTTTTCTGTGCTGATAGAAATGCTTGTCTTGGGATTCTTCAGAGGCTGGACTTCCACAAAATGAGAGCAAATGGCACTGAAATGGTTTATTGCCTGATATATAAATATAATGGTCTTGTCACATTATATTTAAGCAAAACGGCTGCTGATCCAATCAAATTTACAGATTTTCTGATGCTTGGCTTTTTTATATTTGCTGTGTAAATGAAGGATAAATCCAAACAGGAAAGTATCAGAATACATACATTATAATAATACACTGATTATTTTGTATTCTTGAAAATAACTTTTAATGTTGGAAAAATAAACACCATGAAAAGCTAAAACCAATATAGTGTGAGATTTTTTAGATAACAATAAGACTCAAACCTTCAAAACTAAGAATTTTATTTTTAACATATTATAGACTAAAATGAAAATCACACATTAAGGACCTCATCATATTATTACCATGGTCCACACATTAAAACAACTTGAGTGAATTTTATAACGGGTCATTTCTGAGCAGTGAATGAAATAATAATATCCAGCAACATTGTGTGTTGTGGCTCTTTACCACAAGAGGGAACCAAAAGTTAAGCCATTACTTCAAATCTTCCAGGTGAAATTATGTCTGACTGCTTTGAACTGAGAAACAAGGTCTCTTCAGTCACTACACAAGGAAAGTTAGTTTTCAGTGCTTCCAATACATCAATTCATTGAGCTGTTTTGATCCTACACTGTGAATTCTCCAGTAGCTCCACAGTTTGTGGCCCTCCGGCTGCTCCTTATAGGTTCAGCCTGCTACAAATTACAGTGGGTCAGGAGGTCTGAGTGCGGCTGAAATTTCAGTACTTAGTGTGTCATGTTCAAAACGGACATCAAAGTTGTCTCCTCACTGCTGAGGACAAGTCTGGACTAGTCTGCACATGGGCAAATACAGCTTTACATGTACTCTTACATAGAAATGACAGGGTGACTGTGTTTTAGTGAAAATTACAAGTCATTTTCTAGGTGTTTCTTTTTTTTTTTTAAAGAATACAATAATATGTTTTTTTAAAAGAATACACATTTTTGACACAGACCTCACAACTCAACCAGTGGGAAAGTCCAGAGCCTTGGACTTGGACCTTGGACTTAAGTCACACATATGTGCCCTGAGACTTGACTTGAGACTCAACGTGGAGATTTGAGACTTGTGAACAATCCTCATTTTCCTTTTTCTTTTTTTAGTGGATAAACACTAAGGAAATTCGTGATGAGCTGAATGTCATTTCCAGCTGGGTCACAGACATAATGCATGGAGCAGACAGGCCTATGTTATATTAAATAAAGCTTACTTTGAAATTAGTTAGAAATTTCATTTCATCTCCTACATGAGGTCCCATCTCATTTTATGGTCCAGCACCCAGACTCGACGTGATTATGGTAAAAACGTCACGTACAGCGTACCAATGGCCAGCGGCTGCTCAGTCCGCACGTACCGAGCGTGCACAGGTCTATTGAGCGCTGGGTGAAGTGGGTGGGATTAGTCAAATCAATCTGACTCGATATAACACCCTAGGCCCGCCCTCCAGTTGTAAACTGCAGAGTCTCGGGTCGCGGTCGGAGAATGGGTGACCTGCTATACTGGATTTGACAGTGCACGGGACAAAAGGAGCGGTTTTACGCACGAGTTCCGCTTGCGATCACAAACGTTTGGTAAACCTGCAGCAGAGAAACCAGAAAGCCCGGTCTGATGGTCGGTACTTCACCTGCCCGTCGAGGAGACAGCGGTGAAGTGCGGGCTGATTGAATGTCACCTACGGTCAGCATGGATTGCGGACGGACCATGGCCCCTCCGGTGCCCCCGCATAAACCCAAACCCGCAAGGCCAGGGCAGGCGCAGGAGCGGCTGCTAAAGTGCGTCCTGCTCGGAGACGGAGCGGTGGGCAAAACCAGCCTGGTGGTCAGCTACACAACGAACGGCTACCCAACGAAATACGTCCCTACTGCATTTGATGACTTCTCAGGTAGGATAAGCCAAAAATATTGCACTTTTTATATTATCGATTCTGTCCACAGCTGCGCAGATAGTCCAAGATATTGATTTTATGACCTTGTATTGAAGAAGAAATCATGTCTTCTCCCACAGCATCAGAAACGTCCAACGATCATACAGGATCGTTTGAGTTGTGGATACGTGTATTGAGATTTGAATAAAACTTAGAATAAAACTGGGGTAAAGTTTGCTGACTGAAACAGTTTCCACCTGCCTGATGACCTCACTCATTTTCACTGAACTCTTCTTCAACTTTGCATTGTATGAGAACATCCGCCCATTCTTCCATTTCCTCCTATTATTCCACTGTCATGATAGATGTGTTTGTGTTTCTTATTATCTGTCTTCCAACAGTGCTAATGTCTATGACTTATCTACACTGATGTAGCCAGGTTTCCATTTGGCACCGTTACTCTTTCCAAGGCTGCCTCACTAGTCCCAGCAGGTTTTGTTTATTGGAAAATAAAAGGAGAGAACAAACTGTCAAACTGGGTTATTTGTTCTAAAGTGGTTCTGGCGTTAAAAAAAAAAAAAAACACTTGTTGGCTTGTTGATCACCTTTATTGCTTCATGATGACATGTTCCCTCATTAATTTTTCTTTAGAAACATTGTAAACTTTACTCTGAGATGCATTGACCACATATATCAGCTTTTAATGTGTCTGCAACATGCAAGAGTGAGATAGATACATGGGAGAATCTGTGCAAATAGATTTTTTTCCAGTTTATTCAGAAATTTAAAAAAAAAAAACCAACACCTGACATTATATTCTGCAAAGTCATTTGTTAACGTAAGCATTTTTTTAATATTAATCTTAGTTAATTCTCTGACAATCCACTGATGAGCAATAAAACGGACGACTTGGCTAACACAAATCCCATGAAACACTCAGTGAGAACGCCGCCCTCAGATCAGAGCTGGCTCAACCCTCCCATACAGAACACACAGAGCCTGTCTGGTTCAGGTTTTGGATTGCACAACTCTGCCTATTGTTGTCAGCCTTGACCCATGAGCCCTCTCCTCTATACTGGTATAGGCACATCTGTTGCAGTGGCTCAGAGGCAGAGATTGTCTTTCGCCCTGGCCTGACAGAGAGTGATTGTGCAGTTGGGGCCCTTAATGGTGATGTCATTTCTCTGTGCCTGGACCCAGAGCATGGTCTTGAAAGATGACTTATTAGCACTTATGCAATGCCACAGGTGGCAGAGACGCAAAGGACGCTGGGATAGGGGATGATAAGAGCAGGTTTTTGTCCATAAAATCAAAGGTGTATCATATGTCAAGGATTAAGAAATTATTACACAGTGGCAGCACTCTCTCATTTGCCTTTCTTTCTCTCCTCCTGCTCTTCTTCTTGCTTTTGTTAAAGCGCCATGGGTGTCATGATGCCTGTCTAACTACATGAATAGTGCCTGCGATCTCTTTGATCAGGTGGTATGACTGGCCATACACTGCAGGCGTATTGCAAATGTTTCCATGCGCCCGTTGCTCTGCATTGTGCTCGCTCTCCTGAAAAGAATAAATGGCCCTATAATGAAACTT
Organism: Mastacembelus armatus; assembly: GCF_900324485.2. NCBI lineage: Eukaryota > Metazoa > Chordata > Actinopteri > Synbranchiformes > Mastacembelidae > Mastacembelus > Mastacembelus armatus. The sequence goes on along the minus strand of NC_046645.1, from coordinate 10,192,584 downwards.
GCTGTAAGATGACTCATCCACTTTTCCAATCTGGAAGTGAGGCCTTTTGGAAGAGTCACAGAGTAAAAACAGTCTGCTCTGTTTCTACCCCCCTATTAGGCAACCTTAGGATGGCCTCCGTGAAAACACCACTGAGAACAAAGCTCAGAGTGGTCCGAGCGCCAGTAAAGTGTTATTGTCAACAGTAACCGGCAGAGTGGGTGGGCGAGACAGTGCAGGCTTTCTGTGAGCTAGGAAAGCAGCGCAGGGGGTCTTTGTGTTTTCAACTGGTGGACTTTTGTTTATTCCAGAGTGTACTCTGCTGTGTGTGTGTGTGTGTGTGTGTGTGTGTGTGTGTGTGTGTGTGTGTGTGTGTGTGTGTGTGTGTGTGTGTGTGTGTGTGTGTTAACTACTGAACTGTCAGGTAGGGGTTTTATGTGCAGGCTTAAAGTTGCGTTGACAGCTGTAACTTATTTTCTCTCTCTCTCTGTTTCTGTGTCCACAGCTGTGGTTCAGGTGGATGGAAACCCAGTTAGACTACAGTTATGTGACACTGCAGGGCAGGTGAGTTTTGTTCACACGCTCCCACACACGTTGCATTACCATTTGGTTCCTCTACCGGGATCACAGTGTAATGCAACACAGGCAAAGGTTGCTGCACATAGATGTCACATTTTATGAATGGCAGGGTTAGTCTGTCAGTTGATTGGGTCACCAATCCAGATGGAAATATGTCAAGATATCCATGAAAAGTACTTACATTTATAATTTGATGGCTATCAAACATTTGCCTGTTCCTCCAGCCTCTGACATATGAGGTTTTGTGTTTTTCCTCTCTTTCATACATGTGGGGGTTTCGCCCTGCTAAACAGGCTACAGTACAATAGAACTTTGGGCTCTGCTGTCAGTCTTCATTTCTTTTACACAGGTCCATCTTACATATGGTGGTGCAGTTTAGGCTAGACTGGACGTGATGCACAAAAAAGTGGAAAAGCAGAAAAGATTTCTGTCTGTCTGTCTCCGGAGATAATGACTGGGTGGTAAAAGAAGCTTGCCAGGCAAAAATTGACTCATTATTAGCCTGGTACAGCAATCTTGAAAAGAACAAGTTGTGAAAGAGTGTTTTTAATTCTCTGGGGCATGGGTGGTTGTTTCATAATCCATCTCAATAGAACCCTGCCCTGGGAGCAGCATATTTGACATTCACAATCACTCCGAGGGCACTGGCAGTTCTACACAGAATCAAAGACAACTTGGCTGTAAAGGGGAATGAGGCATTTGAACAAGCCCCATAATACATGTAAAAGCTCACAGCGTGTTGCGAGCTGCACGCAGTGTTAAAACTGCATACACACATAGGCATACTGACATGCACACAGACAAGCTTGGACAAATACAGGCAGATAAAAGTTGGCTAACACATACTGTACTGATGCAATTTCATAAGAGGGGAGCTGGTGCCAGAAACACTCTGGGGTGTGCCAAAAAAGAGAGATGACAGAGAGAGAGGTTGAGAATAAATGAGAGTGAGAGAGCTGAGACAGAAAGGCAGAGAACATCCTGAGAAAGATGATAACAGCTGCTGCCGAAGCCGATAAACAAAGTAGCTCCTTACGCAGAAATGTTGATAAGTCTCTATATTCTGCAGATGGACCTTTATCATCAAATCGCAAAAACAAGGGCAAAGCTTGTGTGAGAAACTTAGAGCACAACTGTCCGCTGCATTTGTTGAGCTTCGAACACACCACATGTTAACAATTTAAATTACTGATTGTTTCTGCAGATTTCTTTTGCGTCTTAAAAGCAAAAGATGCCGGGAAAGATCATTATTTAGGCAAAGGGGGATTAAGATTAAATTGTGTGCTGGAAAGGGCTTGGTTAAGAGAATGAAGGAGAGGTTTGTGTCAAGTTTGTGTCAACATTAATTTGTGTACTAAGGGATGTGGGAGGCTCCTGTTACTCAAAGCTTTGTGGCTCCCAAGAGTTAATTTAAGAGATTTACTGTAGATGATATAAATAAGTGGGTAGGACTCATGTACTGTGTATTAGTGTAATATAAACATTGTTTAGGCAGTTTGTTATTGAATCGTTGTTCCTTTTCCTGTGTTGTTAGTGCCTGAGTGTGCTGACCAGTGACGTGATTACTGAAAGTGCATTTGTGTGTGGTCCGTGGATATGAAGTGAAGTTTGTTTCATTACAAAGACACTGAGTGACACCAAATGGCAAATCCTAAGACCAGTTTGATATAAATGATGGATACCTTCACATTTCTCACTATCTGTCTCTGTCTCCATCAGGATGAGTTTGACAAACTCCGGCACTTCTGCTACAGTCGGACAGACGCCTTACTGCTGTGCTTCAGCGTGGTCAGCCCTGCATCTTTTCAAAACGTGTGGGAGAAGTGGGTCCCCGAAATCCGCCGCCGCTGCCCGCTCACTCCCGTCCTCCTTGTAGGCACGCAATGCGACCTGCGGCAGGACGTCAAGGTTTTGATCGAGCTGGCGAGGCGGAGGGAGAGGCCGGTGCCAGAAGAAGATGCCAGAGCGCTAGCAGAAAAAATTGGGGCAGTGACGTATGTCGAGTGCTCGGCACTGACGCAAAAGAATCTGAAGGAGGTGTTTGATGCAGCCATCTCTGTGGGGCTGCGGCAATGTGACAGGAGAGCACGGCGGGAGAGGAAGGTTCGCAGCACAGCAGATAAGATGAAGATGCTCTCCAAGTCCTGGTGGAAGAAGTATGTGTGTGTCCAGTAGTAAGTGAGGAGACAATCTTTGTGACATAAAACTGGAAATGAGGACTTGTTTGCAGGGACTGATCTGGATGTAAGGACTTCTATTTTTACATTCACCTGGATGACTCCAGATGCACTGGCCAGAATGACTTTAATCCAGCAGAGCACAGTGTGTTTGCCTGAGCAGTGAGTGGTTCTGGGTTTTGGATGATTTCAGTTTGACCATTAAAGATCCTTTGTTAATGCCCTAAAAGACAGGGAGCATAAGGCTGTAACCACTGTCTGCTCCTCAGAGCCAGTCTGAACATTTAAATACGACTGTAACCATCATTCAACCAAAAGTGATGCACGCATGAACTGTACATTATATTGGACTTGTCCAAAGGAAATGTGAGCTAGCTTGGATGAGAGGCATTGAATCTGTGATGCTATGTTCAGCCTAGGTGTCTGATTTGACAAAGTATATTATTTGATGTGTTTTACACTGTAATTCAGCCCCCAATACTTCTGTTAGATCCTCAAACCACCAAAGATGCAATAGTTCTACTAGAGAAAATCAAAGCTAATCCTGCACCTTTGTTTCCCAAATCAGAAGCATTTCATTTACAACTTGTTAAGAGTTAGATGAAATTGAATTATCTGAACTCATTCTCTCTTATATTATAATCAGATGTAAATGAGTATAAATTTGATAGCATTCTTGAGGATGTGCACAGCTGGCTTATGTTGTATTATGAACCGTCACTGTGTTAGTTTGGCTATTCACTTTTAGGGATTTCTCTACACCAGCTTGTGTATGTGCCACATCTGATTCAGCTGTCATGTTGTTTGTCAGCCACATAGAGGTCTGTAAGCTCTGAAACAATACACACCAAGCAATCTATACTGGATTACTTATCTACTGTAGGTTTCTGTTGTTTGCATTTGATCAGCTTGACCTAAAATGTAAAGCCAGCTTGTTAGTTTTCAGAACTTTCTATTACTGTTACAAGGTCTTAGTAATAAGTTGGGTGCTGCCACTGTACATTGCACTTAACACACACAGTCCAAACACATCACTAAGGTCTTGCCATGCAACGGCCTTTGGACCAGTGCCCTGGAAACTTAAGAATTAGATATAGAACAAGTAAATGCGTCACTGGTGCTTGAGAGAAGTTTCCTCAGTGTCTTTGAGACAGATGTGGCTGATCTGCATGTTCCCTGCACTACACCACTGGTTTGAATGATCACAGGGTTTTGTCTTGTCATTTCAGTCAGGGCCTTAAACAGATTATTATCCGTCTTTATCTGTCAGTATAATGGAGCTTTCTCCTCTTTTGAAATTACACAGTAAATGAGGCGAAATCACTAAGGCTGATTCTATGTTTGCTTCTTATTTTTCAGAAGCCCGTCATTCAGCTGTGTCTATTTATCTGTTCCTTAACGGCCAATAACTGATCAACAGCAATACAGAACAGTTCTATGAAAAATTGCATGTCATTGTGTATTACCTTGTAATCATTTATGATGTTTGTAATGTCATCGGGATAAATCTGTGTACGTGTATAAGTGACTCAGTCACTGGCTGTGCTGTCCAGCTCTAAACGGTACTTAACAGGATGTTTCACTTGGTGTCTTGATTCTTGTATGAGAGCAGTTTGTTGAGCTGTATAAGAGGAACAAAATAAAATGTGAAATATTTAACCTGTTTTCACTGTTGAATCTTCCGGTGGAGATCTTGTCTGTCGCTCTGCAGAGGACATAGATATATTATTTGAGTATGAAACAGTGTTTTGGCAGATCCCATATAGTTTGTATGTGCTTCAGTGAGATAAAAAGAGACAATGGCCTTGTCTGAATAAAAATATCTGCAACAAAAATGTAGGTTAAGGGTAGGGTACTTCCAAATGTGTTTTACAGCCTTAGATAAACTGAACATGCCTAACGTGGAAAAAATACATTGCCCTTTGTGTATATAAATGCACTATTAGCAGACTGAAGGTGATGTTTTATTCAAAGGCTTGAACACTTATATAAATAAAACAAATGACTGTTCAAAATTATTTACCAGTTAGTTTAGTTTGACGTCTGTTATCTGAATGTCTAAGAATGATTATAGCCTATATAGTTCACATATATGTTCCTGTTTTACAGTATGATATTACACGGTTAATGATGGACATTAACTGTGCACTAATCAGCATCAGTTATTGCAAAAAGTTAGTGATCTGAGCAGTGACTTACATAGTCCCCTACAAACAGAATCTACTACATAATAAATAGTGAATACATTTAATACCTTTTAGCCAGTCTCAACTAAAACAGATTTTTTTAAAGAGTTAAAGAGTTAAGTGTGACTTCAAAGATTTTGCCTCTGAGGTTTAGTCAGAATCAAGACTTCTAACTATGCAGGCTCAGATGATTATAATTGACTGAAATAGGCTTCTCCCTCTATTCATAGCGACATGTCTACACCACAGTGCACAACAATGGGCACAGAAAGCCAGTTAGCTGGGTATCTTCTACTTGTTTAGAAAAGCTAATGATAGGGTAGACTGCTAAAAGAGAGTTTGTGTCGTCTGGCAGACTGCAGATGAGTATGTTGTCCAGCCTCATTTGGTGAAACTAAAGTAAGAGTGGTGCCAAGTGGTCTAATTATGATAGTCAGGATGGCTCCCCTTTCCACCAGTATTTTAGCAGGAAACACAATTGCTGTGTCTTACCAAGGCAGCCATCTTGGGACCCATCCTGTGATTTAGCATTGTGGCTTGTGTGGTTTACTGTAATGTCTACCTGTCTGCTAGAAATACAGGTTATTGTGCCTGTGGTAGGGATCAGGAGCTGTCAGTCATGAAACTCAGACAGGGTATGTATTGGGTATGAGGTCTACACATGCCTCAGATTACACACTGAGTGTTTGACTGTGTATCTAAGTGTCTTGCCACTGATTTAGACTACTCTGCTTAATCCAAATAACAAAACTGTCCCTGAGGTCGAAAGTGAACAAATACTCCGCATTATATTGTGCCTGGGGAGTCATTGTTTCACACGGACCGTCATCACTGTCGCACAACGCATTTCCGTATCAAAAGTTGGCGCTATGGTAGAGCGCGAAACCGTAAAAGGCAGAAAACGTCCAAAGTTTGGGATCATTTCAAACTTAAAAAACATGACAACACGGTGCAGTGTGTATATTGTAAAGTAGAACTAGCGAACCACAACAGCACTTCGTTAATGCTTCAACATCTGAACAGAAAACATCCAGTTGTGAACCAGACCAGATCACCCAGCAGAGCCGACACAAGGTAACGCCATTTCAAGCTAACCTGTTGTTTCTGTCATGTATTAATGTTTAACAATGCAAAAGTCTATTTTATCCGATTACTCGACTAATCCTTGAAATTTTCGGTAGAATACTCGACTCCAAAAATGATCGATAGCTGCAGCCCTACACCAAACCATTAAAAACTGTGTAACTGCCCAAATATTTTTATTCGGTGTTAATGTAGCTAGATGGAGACTTTGGAGCCTTTTCCTGTTCAGACGTTCATAGAGGCAAAAAAATAAAAATCAGATGGCTTGTGTGGAACATGCTGGGTTCAGTCCAATAGGGCTGTGCAATTTCTTTCTAAGTGGAGCTGGACCTCTGTCAGTTCAAAAGTTTAAAGAGGTAAACTACAGCTGCTGATGTGATCAAGGCCATATGCTGCATTGTAGAAATACTGAAGTCCTAAGTCCAAGTGACTCAATCACAACTTTCTCCACCTAGGAACATTTTTGATTCACTAACAACCAATGCTGTAAAGATTTGAGTATTTTTTAAAAAAAATCTATACTATTTGTTTTGCCTCCTAAGAGTTTGTGTCTTTCATATCTATTCATTCAATATGGATCTTATCTTAGTTTAGCTTAGCATAAAGACACAGAACTGTGGGAAACATTTAGGTTGGGTCTGTCTGGCACACAACCCTCCATAAAACCACAAATTTTCATATTTACTCAAATGAGAGTGGCATCATTGACAACAAAGCAAATAAGTGTATTTCTTAAAATGTGAAATGACCCTGAAATAAAGATGCCATGTATATGGCAGTAGACTGTAAACTTTTAATGTAGTCAAACCCTCAGAAGACTAGAAATGTTATGAAATGCTCTTGGTAGCGCCAAGCCTGGCTGGAAACCATTCTAGATATCCCTTTTTAATTACTGTCGAGCTCAATAATGCATCCTTCATCTGTTAACACTTAGGTGGTTGTTAAACTTTCAGCCCTGTAAGACCCACTTTCTTACACAACTTCTAAGAATCCTTAGGTAACAACTGAACTCTGACTCCACATAAAAGAGCAGCTCTGTAATCAGTTTTGATGTCTTAAAGTTGGGGAAGGATTTCTCTGGCACCCCTTGGATAATTGCCAGCATAATGACTGGAGCTGAACCCACAGGGTGGGATTACGGAGGAGCATTAACCATGTCGATCAGGTCTGTGGGGTGGGAAGGGATCCAGCCAGCAGACTGTGGTCCATTTTGTGAATTGTCTTTAGGATTAAGTGTTGCCCAAGCACTTGTAATGTGATGCAATATGTCTGGGGCCCTGCTTAACAGACACCCACACATAGGTTTAACGAGAGTACAGTTCATAAGTCTTGACAGAACCCCTTTTTTAAGTTGTTGTGATTTCCTTTTATGTTCAGAGGACTGTAAGTATTCAGTGCTGGGTCTCCATGTGACTATGAAACATAGGTTTACTGAGAGGTGTTATCAGAATCATCAAGTTTTTAATATTTTGTCATTATCATAGTAATGCAGTGCTTGTTGTTGGCACTAGCTGATTCAGTATACTTTAAATACTGGCAATTTGACAAATAGTACAATTCCTGCGTACTGCTGAACAGATTATGGGTACTGTAATCCTATAAATTAGGCCATGGCCATCACCCAACAAAAAACAGGACAAAGAATAAATGTGAGTGTGATACTCTCAGTTGTCTTGATTGTGTCAGGTGTATGTCAGTCCAAGAGACAGTAGTTAAGGGCAATGCCCTTTACCAATTTGATGTACAGTAAATAAAACACAAATATACAGTACAGTCATTAGTGAAAACTGAAAAGTAAATATAGATACTAAAACGAAATGTGAAATGTTTATATTTTATTTTGTGCAGATAAACCCTCAGTAAACCCTTTCAGAGAACTGAAAGCCAATACGAAGCTGTTGGCTAACACTGTGGTCGCAGGAGTGGCCTGTCTGGCATGCTACAGTGCGGCCTTGCTAGTAGGATTATGTTTTAATAAGCTTATATAAACACCCCCCACAGTGTGGTCTCATTATGGGAAGCTAATTGAGTTGCTCTGTCCCGGGGTCACCAGGGCCTCTTTGAACAGCTCAGTGTTTTGCTATAAAGAGGCCCGTCTCTGGGTCCAGCACATCTGTCCTGTGGTCTGTGGAACATGTGTCTTTCCTTCAGGCAAACATTTTGGACGTCCACATTTTTGCATCTGTGCACTTGCACATGTACAGTGTATTGTACATAGGTGTTTTAACTGTAGCCTTGAGGTCTGACACGTCTTGTGGCTATAAAAGTAATTATAAACTAAATACCTTGTTCTCTATAACACCATGTAGCCATTTGTCAGCCACACACAGTTTTTAGTCCTTATTTCTCTCCAGACTTATACTCCCCTAAGTACCCTATATTTAATTCTTATTCTAGTGACATCACCGTGCAGAATAAAATATCTCAACAAACATTTGGGTTGGCTTGTCATTACATTTGGAAGAGCTATCCATACTCTTATATAATAAAACCCATATTGGTTTAGGTGATTCTGTATTTTTTCACATAGGGCCACCATGAGATACATTTTTTTAAGACATTTTTTTAAAACATTGGCAGTCCCCTGTCTTTTCACCTAGCCAAATCATTACATCAAGCAAATACTTACAAAACCGACATTGTATTTACGTCTAATTATCAAATGTCAGCATGGTAACATACCAAACATGACAAATATGATACCTACTAAACAGGATTTTTGTAAAATCACTGTGGCTACGGAGCTCAGATCTTCATATCTGCACCCTCACAGAGGTACCACGACTGGCTCTGGCATTCTTGTTATGTAAAAAATAATATCAACAATTTGAAAAGTAAATAAAATGGAGGGTAATCCAAGTTACCACATACTCCCAGTAGTCGAAGGATATTTTCTTGCTTTGTCTCAAGCCCTCGTTCTTCTGGATATCTCAGATTAATTCATCAGTAAAGCTATTCCAGAAACAAGCTGATTCCCCTTATATTTTACAACTTAAAAATCTAAATATTGTCTTCATAGTGATTTTAGTACTCTTATGAACACACAGCATTAGACAAACCTGCCATTACCACCAAGAATGTAATGTAATGTAATTTGTTGTTTAATTCACATGAATGTGTGTGTTTGTCACGTGCAGCCTTTAAAGTATAATGTTTTGAAAAGAGGTAAACATGGAAGACAGATGTGTAATTTCACCCTGTTTATGGCTGTACAAACAGCTGAAAAGATAATTAAGTGGTTTCAGATAGAACAAGATGACAGAAGTGACTCCAGGTCTGTTACTTATCTGCAGCTGTGCTATACAATAGGCACTTTCCATTGAGGACTGTAGTTAATAAATGACTTGAGTTATGTCAAAATTTCATGTTGCCTCTGAAGTTCACCTGTAAATATTTTGAATTCATATTCTAAGGAATTCACACACTAACCAGATGCTATTTGCTTCTTGATAAGGAGAACATCTGCTGTTTGCAGTGTGTCTCAAGTTGCCTGCACTATACTTGGTTTTAGGATTTGGTGCCAAATCCTATCTGGGACATGAAAAGTAATCCGCCCCTCACTGTAGAAAGTTTTCTAATGAAACTGGAGCACAAGAGTCGAGACTTTAGGGTCTAATTTAACAATGGTTTGGTTTTCAAGAGGAACCGCCTTTTTTACGGTTTTCTTTTTCTTTCCTAAGTACATCATATTCTCTGGTTTGAATCCAACTGTACATCTGATGTCACTAACAGAGAGTGGGATTGGCTCACAGCTGCAACCCACTTGCCTGATGTTATCCGATTGGCCCCCAGAGAGATACATTGTTCTCTGTGTAGAAGAGGCTCATGGGTGTAGTGACCTCATTCACTCTGGAGCATATGTGCATTTTTTTTTCTTGGGTTTTCTTCCTCGTCTCTCTCTGTTTTGCTCTGGTTTATATCACTTTACTCTGTACTTCCCCTTTCTTCTCTCACCTCTATAACTTGCTCTATCTCTACCAGTGTATTTTGTTGGCGTTCCCTCCTTCTCTGTTTGATTGTCCAGAGCGTGTTACTTTGATCTCTCATGTGGGACTGATAAGGGTGCAATGTGTATGGGTGTGTGTGCTTGAATCCATATGGATACACATGTTTATGCCCTATTTTCTGTGGAGTTGAGGTTATATAATGCTTCACCACTGTTAGGACTGCAAAACCAATAACCTTCAGTTATTCAGTCTGATTTACACAGGGAAAAGATGATGATGATGATGATTCTTCTTCTTCTTCTTCTTCTTCTTCTTCTGATGAGGATGTCGATGTCGATGTCCTATGATTACCTATACCCACTTATTCCTATTTAGGCTCACATTTTTTAGACTCAGAACCTAGATAGGTGAAGACATATATATGGGCAGGTTTTTTTGTTTTGTTTTGTGAATTATCAACAAAATTGCTATTTTATTCCTCGAGTAAACAAATATCAATGAAGTCCTCAGGCTTAATGGTCACTGATAATGTCGGAGCTGGAAGCTGATCATTAGCCACCCCTGTCACTCATTAGTGGCCTGACCTGCTCAACAGGAGCCATGGACCAAAGGGTTCCTTGTTGGAGAGTAAACAACCAGATAGTTTTGGTCCATAAATGCATGACTGACTGAGCTTGTGGTCATGAGTACTAAAAGAGAAATGTTGATACTGTCCTTCCAAGAAAAAACACACAGCCTTGGTTGTTTCAGCAGATGCATTCAAATCATCAGAGCCTCAAAGTCCACAGAGGGAGGAAGTTGGGTGGATGGATGGGTCAACAAAACATGGGGGGACCATTGTTAGCTTTCTTGCAGAGATAATCAACTTTTTTTTAAAACTGTCAGCACAATTATTCATTTACCTTTTGCCTACCAAATTCAGCAGGGATGACACATGGAGACCCAGCACTGAATGCTTACAGTCAGTGCTGGTTAAAGGGTCCACCAATTGACTAAACCAAACCTTATCCACAGCACTGTCTGCTCATGCCACGTTCTGTAGTGCAATTCACAGATTTGTTAAATTTGGTTTTAACTGTGGTAGTTAAAACTGTAGCTAATACAAAATAAAAATGTCATGCTTAATAGAATAATTTTCCTTTCTCTAGTTCTCCTCATATCAAAATGTCTTCATCTTGTGATGACGCAGTGGAGATGCACAGTTTATCTCATGTTGATATATTGGTCCATGCCTGAGGCTAGGGAGTGTTAGATTGCCTTATCGTTTGTTTCAAAATGTTTGAAATGAATAAGTGGATCAGCACATTGAAGCGACTGTGTTCACTTTCTCAGATCCTGGCTCTAGATCAACACATATGCTGTCCTGCTTGAGACTGAGGAGATGCATCATATGACAAGAAACAGAACCTCTCTTGGCCTGGGATTCTCTGTTCTCTGTTCTAATGTACTTATTGATAGACATGAAGTTTGGATCTGGACCCACACAGGTTTTCGTGTTACAAGCCCAAACCAAGCCAGCTGTTGGCGGTCATGGGACCAGTTATGTAAGGGTATCACTCTCTCCCCATGCTGCCGTGCTCCTCGCCTCGTGCCATGCTGTGCATAAAGCTTTTTATCGGTAACTGAGATAACACCTGCAGAAGCATTCCACTTCCCTATCCCATACAGTGGAGCAGTTTTACAGCCCATTAGAAAGCAACTTGTACTTTTGACATATTTTTGGGTCTCCCCCTACTTTTCTTCTTGTACAATTTGTTGCAGCTCCTTTGATTTGTGTTCTCCTGCACTCTCTCTCTCTCACTATCTTTATCCTTTTCACTTTTGGCAGCCTTTCTCTGGTCTTCTTTTGTTTTTTTTCCACACCCACACTTCTCCTCCCCACTCCCACCCCATCCCCCTTTACTCCACTACTGAATATCTGCATTCACTTTCCCGATCAAATACGAAAAACAATGACTTATTCTTCAGGCCCTGGCCAGCAGAATGACCTTTACCTTCTCCTCACACTGCCCTCCCAGCCTCTTTGTTTTATGTTTTTCTACATTCTCCACCCCCAAGTTTCTTCACATTTCAGAGTCCTGCAAATGGTGTTTATATGTTCATAGTTTGATTTACATGAATTTTCTGTTTTCTGTAAACATTTTTTTCATGTCTATGCTTCCTTTAATTCTTTTTCCCCAATTCCTTCAACTTATATGCTCCTTTAAATTCTGATATAATTAAACATATTTACACGTTTTATTTATTTTTATCTTCTTATTTTGCGTAATGGTATCTTTTCTCTTTTGTCTTTCATCTTTATCTTTTATTTCTATGTCTAGATGTTTTTTTTCCTTGCATTGTGTCAAGCACTTTGAATTGTCTTTGTGTACAAAATGTGCTATATAAATAAACTTGCCTCGCCTTCCTTCACAGCATATTGACCAATCCAACCTCCATTTACCAACACCACCAAAACCACACATGCACACACTCCTGAATCTGCCAGACCTAGTGGTCTAATCTCACCCTGTGTTTGTCCACTGAAGTCAAAAGCAGAGCTGGCCTCATGTGATTGATTGCTCAACAATCCCACAGCAACAGCACAACGTACACTAAGATAACTCATGTAGCATGTGCTTCAGCACACAGGAGGTAAGGAGTCTCAAGAGACAGTTCACATGATTGGCTGAAAAACTACCGTAGTCCTCTTTCACCAGAGGATATAAATGCTTCCATTTTTAGTGTTTAATTGCGGAAGCCATTACTGTGATTCAGAAAAACACAGCAGGCCCTAACTAGAACTAAACTACCCACCGTGACCCTGCAACCTCAGCCCCCAGCAAGCTTTGAAACCTGAGAAAGCAGCCCTGACCTCTGACCCACAGCCTCCCACCTCCCACGGTAAGAGGAGCCCACTCTTTCTCCCCTTTCGGACAGGATGTGACCCAGGAGAGGAGCTCTGCAGGAGGGCCTTGACCCTAGACACTGTCCAGACTAAGTGTCTGGACCAACCTCATCTCAGATGGCAAGATGTAATGGGTTCAGAAACGTGTTAAAAGAACAATCACTGCTTCATGTTGTGTAGTGCCTAAATGATTAGTCAATAATCAGTTTGTTGAAAATAACTAGCAACTATTTTGATAGTCAGTCACTTATATCACCTTTTGTACAAAAATGACAAAATGTTCTCTTGTTCTAGCTTATCTTTGTTTTATATCAGTGATCCTGAAGGTCGTGACCACTCACATGGGTCACAGGACAAACCTGATAGGGTCATGATGTGCACCATCAGATAGGTTGGGGGAAAAAAATACGAAATTCTGCTCTACAGATTTGATTTATTATCTCCAGTTGTTGTTTTTTGTCTCCACCTGTTACTAAAATCCATCGTGTATCTGTGCCCACATCTGTCCTGAAAAGTGACAGGAAACAGAAAACCGTGAGGGCCCACGGTGATGGTCAGATACAAAAAGCTTCTGGAAATTCAAAATCAAGAAAATATTCATGTGATGGAAATAATCAGGATTTGCATTCCTCCACATACTTTAGATTACCGCTGATTGCTTTCAGGCATTCACTGGTTTTAGATTGCTTAACTCTTTCTTGGTTACCATTTATTTATACATAGGTAAAGTTAGCCATGCCTTAGGTAACCTGTAACAAAGAGCATTGTTCTTTTTGTACAAAGTTTTGTTACTGTGGCATAATTAGGCAGCTGAATGGGGCTGATATCTTTTCATCACACTGCCTGTGTCTCTGACAGTAAACAGACGTGATGTTAACTCTGATGGATTACTGATCTCAGGCAGGTTTCAAATGCCCTCAAGTTGATTAATAGCATACTGAAATGAATTAACTGATGAGCAAACATTATATGCTGAAAAGAAGAGGTCTTATAAGAAGTGTGATTATGGACACTTTTAACAGTACTGAGTCATGCGCGTACACCAGATTTGTTTGAAAAAATATTACCAGAAGTATCATGATGTCGCATTGCTCCAGGTCCTTTTTTCCTAACAGACCCTTACATTCTTTGTGCTTTAAAACCTTCACCCACACCCCGACATTATTGTTTTCCAGTCCTTTCAGTGTCCTCTTCCACTGGTTCGTCGCCCTTTCCCACCCTCCACTTGACATTTTGAATGTATCCAGTCAGTGGCAGTAAAGTTTATAAGAACAAACTCTCTTTGTAATACCACTGGGCTATGTGAATCCACATCATCCATTTGCTTTTGTCTCTTTTTTTTTTTAACTAAGGCTTTTCTCAGAGTGCACCAATGACAGGTAGTCAAACCACCATCCAAGCTTCTCTATTAAGTTCAGAAAATGGCTTTTATGCTTTTGATTGAGGTGTTTTTGTCCAGTGCCTTTTCAGGTTGGTTCTTTGTTGGTTGCAGAACATCAGCCAATAAAGTATCAGGAAGAGCTGAGTTGCAAAGAACGGAGAGAGGGTCATGACGTCTGATGTGTGTCAGCAGTAAAGCTGCTTTCACTACCAGAAGAATGAGAACAAAGACCTGCTGCAGGATTTTACTGAGCCTAAGCATCTAGAGTTTAATAATATGATGTGTTGTTCTGGTAAATCAACAATTACTGGTTGAGCGGCTGGGTTTTGGTCTAGCAGTTCTTATTGTATGTGCTGTAGTTCTCTGGCCTAGTTGGCGTGCAAGTCATGTTTTATAAATTGGGCAGTTAGAGTTCTGGGAAAGTTCTGTGAAAAGTAATTAAGTACAATTACTCAGGCATTGAAAGAGTATTAATTCATTTAAAAAAAATCCAAGATACATGTTCTGTAATCAAGCATTTCTACTCCAGTACCTTTTGTGCCAGTTATGGTTACTAGTTACTGCGCAGATTAAGATTTTGACAATTTATTTATTATGAGTGTACTAGAGAGAGATGCACCAGGAGATTTATTATAATCATATACTGAAATATGTAAAAATATAACTTTGACACAATCCAACTCTCCCCTAAATGAGAAATTCTCTCCACTCACAGATTCCCTTTGAGGCCACAGTGGAATCTCGTGATTTAAAGAAGAAATATCCTAATTACATTCAGTTAAACTAATTCATTCATTTTAACTGATTTGCAAAATTGGAAGAAATGTTTTATCTTCTGTCCATACTTCTTCTGTTTCTAGTTGTGAAAGCCCAGTGTTGAAACCAGCTGCTTCATCATTAAGTCAGTTCTAAACCTGAGTCAGCCTGACATGTTAATACAAAGAAATTATGACCTGACTTGTATGCTGATCAAATATTCCTCAAGCTGCTGCTGAGGACAGGCAAAACTTTTTTCAGTCATGGCTGAACATCACACAGCTGGTTGTTAAAGGACAGGGACAGGCCTCTATAGGACTCGAACTCTCTGTGTGTGCCTGGCGTTGTTCATGCTGTTGAGGCCTTCTTTGTAAATCATTTCATTTTAGGCTGACAACTCGGTTTAAAGTTAGTTAGACTTTGAGTTAGTTAGACTTGTCTCGCCCTCAGCGAGGCAGGTCATGGTCTTGGTTAAGGTTTGGGGCAGTCTAAGAAAATGAATTTAAGTAAAGTGACCATGAGGGGTAAAAACAAACGTCTGAAAGTGTGTGTGATCTCTCACAGAGGGCTGATGAGAGTGAGCCACAGAGAGACAAGGATGGAGGGAGGGAAGGACTGAATGAGATACAAGAGGTCTCAGAAAGACAGTGGGAGGGAAAGACAGAGCAAACTCTGACAGAGTGTGACGTGAGTGAAAATGAATGGGCGGGGGGGAATAGAAAGTAGTGCCATTTTCTCCGGCTGTGGGAAATAGTCATATGACAACTGTAGCCAACAGCCAGATTCAAGGAGAAGCTGTATTTATTGTTTTTAAGGTTTTTGTAAAAATGTGGATCATTTCTGAAAACAAACTGAGGCTTTATTCCTGGTGGGATTTTAGAGAGGGATGGAGACAGAGAGGGCGACACAGTGAAAGAGACAGATTGAGAACCTCCTTGCGGCAGCTTCCTAATTGGTCTCATTACTGTGTAACTTCCTGGTGAATGAAGGCTGCTCTGACCTTGGCCTTTGAAATATAGACCCATGGCGTCTCAGAGCTGCTGGGCCAGGAGGGACTTGGAAGAACAACCACTCTCTCTGTCATCTATTACATGTGGCTCTACTTGTGTTTGTGTGTGTGTGTGTTGCCTTGGACAGATCTGAATGAACATAATGTATGCATCCATTGGTGCTTCTATGTTTCTGTGTGCTTGCCTGTGTGCCCCAGACAGACTGAGATTTGTAAGGGAGTGATGATCCGTCTAATGTAAATCTGGTACACTGATCCAGAATCTATTTCCATGTCCAGTCTGCTGTTGAATATGAACGCCACAGTGGGACTTATGGGGTCTGAGCCCTGGATTAGACAAACAATTTGTGTCTGTCACTCAATTTCCCAGGGTGACTGATACTAGTGTTTGTAACCTGGACCTGTAACTTGCACATTTGCCTGAAGTCCAGTGATTTAAAACATTTATTTTTGTTGCATTTTACAGTGTCCTCCTCTGCTGTCACACACAGTGTACACTTGAGTGAGCACCAAGAAAGTCCTTCAGGCCAGCTGACTTTCTGCCTTATATATTATATAAATAATGTAATCACTCACCATTTACTACTTTCTTCTCAATCACAAAATCCACAAGATTACATATCTTGCAGCTAATGAGAGAGGTTTATCAGAGTATATCCCATTGTATGGCCAATGAAATTTACTCTCATATTCTCAAGATTTTATTTTGATTGATTGATTGATTCTATAGTTTTAAACTAGATCTTTTTTTTCACACCTTGTAAGAATGAGGTCAAAGAAAGAGTGTAGGTTTGGTTCAGTGTTGATGAACTAAACATGTTACGTCTTGAGCTTAAAGTCATTGTTGACGTTTTTTGATATTTATAACAAGGTGACAACCTTTCCTCTAACTTAGCCAAATGCTTAAAGTGTTTAACAATATCATACAGTCAGTACAGTTGCAAATACATTCACTGTGAACATTTTTGCAACTTTATGTTGTTATGTTTAAAGTTAGATTTCTGTCGTGTTAATGACAGGACCCTCGGTCATTCTTCAAATTTAATCTGCGAAAACAAGATCTGGGCATTATGAGCAAATGTTTTATATAGCGCAGGGAGCGATGGAACAAATAGCAGCAGCCACAATGAGCTGTTAGAAAAACAGGGCAACAGCTTTAACTCTTCAGCTAAATCACCAGCTCCTTTTTATATCTTTTGGGTGAGAAACTACTGTCATTACATGTAGCAGGAAACCAGACCAGGAAACCACAGTTGTAATTGTTCACTAACTTCATTATTAAACCCATGTGATTTTTTTTTTTTTTTTTGTGGTTTTAATAGATACACAAGTTTCTCTTCTGTTGTATTTCTGACAAAGACACAGAGTGTTGTATTAAACAGCACAAAGGTATAGACAAAATTCTTAGCATTTATATGCAAAAATAGATAACTGTAATTTTAAGGGTTGCTTCAACAGTGTGTCAGCACTCTTTAATTTAAATTTATCCATTATTTACTACACTGCGTTTTTTTAAACAAAAAGATTAGCAGACCTCCTGTCATTGTGGAGAGCCTGTTTGCAAAATTATAATGAACCATTTAGTTTGTAGCTCATTCTCTATTTTATTGCATAGTTGTTTAGCTGTTTGCCTTAACAGTAGGTTTTACTTCTTTATATATCTCATAACTCCCCTGTCATTCACTGAGAAGAGCACACTTATTCTGTCAAAATCTTCTCTCTCATTTGAACATCCTGCCGTTCTGTATAGCCATCTGTTGCCTAAAATGAATGTTTGGCCGGTGAGTGCGTTGGCCAGCTGCTGCAGATGTCTCAGTGGGCCTATAGATAGAATCCCTTTAGCCTAGAAGGTCAGTCTCCATGCTGAAATCAGCTCAACTCACTATACACATGCTGTGGATATGTGGCACAGTCAGGAGGCAACATTTAGATAGATTTAAGGATGCAGTTCCCATCAGAGTGCACCTAAAGCATGCCTGAGTGCATGCTTACTTGTCATGTCACTTGATATTTTCTAACTCTACAGTCAAAGCGGTGCATAAAAGCTGTTTTTATATTGCACTATATCAAATGCCATGGTAACCCGATTGCTGTCATTAGTATCACATTGCCGCTGAGTGAGTTAAAGTTGAGCTGGCTCTCTGTTAAACATGGAAAACCTGAGTCGATGCAACACCTGACATCTGTTTAAACAGTGCTGACTTCAGTGTGTCTGTCTACTACTGTTCCACCTGGGCTGAATAACAATGTCTCTTTATTGTACTAAACAGGCTCGTAATCCCTTATCTAATACTACACAACCCACAAGCAAGAATTTGAACATGTTGTTTAGGGGACATAATGTGAAGGAAACAGGACCCTCATGCATGTTATTAAGGAAACATGGGCAGGATGCATTTTGTAAAAATATTATGCTCAGAATGTTCAGATTTTTTTTGAATGGATGTTTTGTTTTGTTTACCATAGGTGGGATGCAGATGGGAGTGTTCAGAGGTCTAGGGGTCAGTAAGTGGGAGTGGGCAGCGGGTTGATGAAAGACATGCAGTGTATCTATGTCTCTGTCAAAGAGCCTTATTGATGAGTTGTGGCGCGTAGACGCAGATAAACAAGAGGAGGCATTCTCTTATCCCAACATGTCACAGCATGGAAAGACAGTGTACTGTATGTCCGCCCTTATGCATTACTCTGTCCTTCCATCACTCACTGTTATATAACTCACACTAATGTGCTATTCATCCACACACACTCCAAAGAACAATGGACTGACTGATGTATGTGCTGTACTGTATGCATCATGAGCAAAATTTGCGCCTAATGTAAAATGTTTTTGATAGTGTAAATATACTAAATAGCCTCCAAACATTTATCCAGTAACAGCACTGGCAGCTGCTTTAGATGCCACTAACTAGGGAGTAAATCAGACACTAGCAGTGTCCAGTAACATAAATATAGTAAGAAAATTAGACCAGGCTACTGGATGAAGCTACTGGATTATATAAAGCCCGTGGGCTATATAAGTCATGGTGACAAATGCAAATGCTGCCTCGTCATCTGAAATTAAACATGCAACTACAGCAACTTACTACTAAAGAAAATATAGAAATGCGGTCAGAAAAACAACACGGCAATACTTTGTGTGTGTGTCTGTGAGTCCATAGAAAGTGGGAAGGGTTGGATGAATGCTGCTTTATGGCTTGTTGATTGACAGATGCCCCAGGGCTGCAGACAGGGGATATGACATAACTAAGGGAAGCAGAAATAATGAACTATAACAATAGTGCGACTCCAGGCAAGACTGTGTGAGCTGAGGGGAAAAAGGAGCCGTTACAGAAGGGAGACAGTCGCTATGAGGGGGGAGTGACGCACACAATAAAGGGAAAAGAGAACAGATAAGGAAGTGGGAGGTGAGGTAGTGTCAAAAGAAAAACATGTGGAAAGTGGGGTGTGTTCAGAAGAAGAGGAGTGAACAGGAGATGTTCTCATAAATCTTCTGTTAGTGAAACAGATACAAATTGTACAAGCTGTCCAGAGAATGAATTGTTGTGAAATATACACTTCAGCCTTGTCCATATCTCTGCAGCACTGACGTCAGAGCCTCTCAGAAAGAGGGAGAAGTGTAAATATTAAGCCGGTTTTGAAAGTGGTTTGTGAGGATTAGGACTAACAAAGGACACCTGCTATAAGGCCATTTACTGGAAGTAGAGCGCACTCTCTCACTTTGCAGGGTTATTAAGGTGAAACAAGCAAGTTTAAGTTTGATCTCCTGTAGAAATGAGGCAGCCTCTTCCAGCAGTATCGATAAGACTAGAGAAGCCTGTGTGTCAGTGTGAGCATAGCACTGTGTAATAAAAATGGCTCCCAAATGCCTGTACATGTTTATTTAAGCCCACCGAGACACACTCACACACACACACACACGCACACACACACAGCATGCCTAAGAGACCACAGAGGTGTGGTGATACATTTCACCTTGAGCTGACTAATGCAATTAACTTTGACCATAAAAAATATTTTTATGCTGTGTGCGCTTGCCAAATCAAAAATATGTGTTCATAAGCTGTTTGCTTTTTATGAATGTATATTTCTATTCTGTACATGCATGATTTCTGTTTTGATTTCAATGTGAAGCACATTGAATTGCTTTGCTTTACAGGCCACTGTTGCCATTTGTACCAAGTCTAAATAATTTTGCCTTTAGATGTGGTGCGACGACGTGTCATATGATCTGAGTCATTTGAAGCACACTGAGCCCTTAAGCAGCTTAAATCTGAAAATGTAGTTTCAGTGTGAAACCGCTGGGTCTTTCTAGAGTGTTTTTATAAATTCCCCACTGAAATGAGTTTCTTTTTATCATGTTAAGGCCAGCTGTTTCTGTTGTCGGGCAGCTGAACGAAGAGAAAATAGTTATTTGATTGTTGCTCATAAATGTAAACATTTTAACAGGTGGCCGGTAATCCAAGTAACCAAATCACTATTTTATGAGCGTCAAGTCGGGTCAAGTTAGACAACACAACATAATAAATAAGAGACTCCAAACCAAGGAAGGATCGATTCCTGTCGAAGAGATTGTGATCATTATTTCAGAGTCCAAGCATCATCTTGGTGCTGTTTTCAGTTTTATTCCAGTTTGGATTTCAAAAAGCTGAGTCCTGCTGTTATAACACTGGGTAGCTGAGACTGCGAGAAGATGGGTGGATGCCCCTCTGTCGCATTTGTCCCCCTGCTCTCTCATGGGAGAAAGACAATATGGAGAAGGGCTGGACAAGAGGACACATATTGTACACACTTACTGAGCCAGTGAGGATAAATTAGGGGCTGCTGAGAGCAGAGCTCCTTTAAGCCCAGTTTCAAGGGTTTATCTCACTGCGCAGGGATTTACACTATATATGAGTCTCAATTCCAAATATCAGATTTAAGGCCATATCAGACACACAAATTACTCACCTCAGTTTTAAAGACTTTTTAATGCTAAATTAAATGCCATTGTGAAAAGATGGTGACTTTGTGGTT
Organism: Mastacembelus armatus; assembly: GCF_900324485.2. Classification (NCBI taxonomy): domain Eukaryota; kingdom Metazoa; phylum Chordata; class Actinopteri; order Synbranchiformes; family Mastacembelidae; genus Mastacembelus; species Mastacembelus armatus. The sequence goes on along the minus strand of NC_046645.1, from coordinate 10,171,587 downwards.
CTGTGGTAGTTTTCAAATCCCCTCCATCCAAAGTGATAAATGTTCAAAGTGAGAACTGTTACTATCTTTGGTGTTTACTAAATACTACCACTATAATATCCCCTATTGTCTACATAGCCTTCAGTCTGATGTTTGGCATAAACACTGCCATGTGCCTGATATGAGCCAAAATAGTGTCACTGTTCAAATATGGTTTGAGTTCACTGAACAGCAACAGAGAAGCGGTAGGACACAAATGGTTTAACTCCCTAGAGAAAGATCTACAGCCTCTAAGATTTGTTTGTGATTATAAAAATCTCTGTCCCTCTCTCTCCATTATCCCCTCAAAACAAATAATTCTGACAGGCGAATCATTTGCTCTGTCAGCGCACTGTTTGGAAAATCATCAGGATCTTCCTGTTTGCAATGTGACCTCCTCTTACATGACCTGGACCTTTGCATTCATGGAAACACACAAACCCAGGCACGTGTTGACGGCCGCACATGTAAACAAGGAGACTGGGAGGGACAGATGCAGGAGTGTGATTTAATGTGAGTGCTCAGGACAGAATGATTCAGCATTGTTGTGGTTGGGCTTGGAGGCAAAATGTTAAAGGTTTTTAACGGCTCCACACCACTTTCATCTTTCTCCTCGTCTCCTGATCTGATTGAAATTCCTGCATTTATTATCCATCTGTGAAAATGTCCCTCGGGTTTGTTGAGCTACTCGCACCTGATTCAGGGATTCAGAGGGCAGAGAAGGTTTAAACTAACAGACCAAGCCTTCATCCTCTCCCTTTAGCGTGGGAATCATCTGACCACTGCTTATCTCTGTGTCAAGCATCTGCCCTATACACTATCACATGTCATGCATGTATGCAACACACACAACATATGCACATATACAAAAAAAAAAAAAAACACATACCGCGTTCCTCCAGCTGCTATGGGCCACTTGTTTTTGTCACTGCAACCCATGTCTTCTGTCACTTGGGAGAAAACCAGACCTCATCTCAGGTTACCTTCAAACATCTGCCACATTTAATGTACATCTTGCTCTGTTTCCCGACACAAACACACACACACACAAATGGAAGCAGTTCATTCAAATCAGTGATATCAGTGATAGAAAATGTTAAATTTGTCATAGTACATATGCACATAAAGGTACTCAATTGTATTTTGTCACAGTGGAACATCACATTCAAAAATTGTTCTCATTACTATGTTTCTACTTTTCTATAAAGGCCTTTTACAAAACAGAGCCTGGCTGCAGGTATTTGCTCAAATCCAGCCAGTATTAGTGAGGTCAACCACTGATGGTGGTCACTAAGGCCTGGCTCACAATATGTCCCAGAGGTCTTGCTGAGGTTAAGGTCAAGACACTGTGCAGACCGCTGAAGTTATTTCATCATCCATTATGTCTTCAGTTTTGCTGTGTTAAAATAGGAAAGGACCTTCTCCCAACTTTTGCCACAAATTTGGAGGCACCATATAATCTAAAATATTACAGTGTCCAAATATCTTTGGCCATATAGTGTACAGTATTAAAAGTATGTATTATTCATAATGAACCCTTTTAAAGAAAGTTTGATATTTGGGAAAGTGTCTATCCGTTTACTTGCAGACCACTCAATGAGAAGTTTGTAAGAAGCATTTTAATAGAATGTAGCTCATAGAGCTAATTTGAGGTATTTTATACACATTTGATCACTTAATCTATAGCAGTGTATCATATTTTGATTGATTGAGATGATCATATGGTTTGTTTTGTATGTAAAAGTGAAGCAATAGGTACTACATGTCTTTGAAATATAGAAAAGAAAAAAGTAGTATAAATTGCATAATATTCAGATTTTAATTAAGATGAGTTTGACTTTGTTACTTTCCCTGTGGGACTGTGGACATGTGATCTTAGCGCTCCATGGATTTTTTTTTTTTTTGTGAGTTTGAAAGTTTACTAGCCCCAAGACACAAAAGGCCAGAGCATTTATTTAGAGAAATTTTACGACTTGCCACATTTACACATACACAAGAAAATCTCTATCTGCCCAAAATTTGAGCGAGAGGAATATTAGAAACATAATATCTCTTTGCTGTCTGCTCATCTAAATCCTCTTTGTTTCTCCAAGAAAATCCCCATTGTGTTGATTTCCTGAAACAACCCCCCACTCCTCCCCTTAATTTGCTGAAACCAAATGTTGGACTCGTGGAGACTCGTGATATGAACCACTCAGCCTCGCACACAATCATCGTTACCTGCATGTCTAAATGAGATGTTTGTGCGTAATAAAGAATTCCACGGCACATCCTCCCATGATCCTCTCACTGTGCCAGAAGACATTTTAATCCTCCCTGTCATTTGATGCAATTAAAGAGCAGCAAAAACATGTCATTTGAAAGAGTTATTGCACTGAGGGAAATTACATTTTTTTCAGCTTTTACATTTATAGAAACCACACATGTAATTTATATGTCAGTGTTTATTTTAGAATGCAACTGACAAACGTCTGAAAGATTTCCTCCCCGCCTTATCTTTGCATCAATTAATCAACGGCTCATGTTTGTTACGGACATACACGCACACACACACACACACACATACACTCACACACACACACACACACACACATACATACATACATACATACATACACATACATTCCTGTGCTGATATGAATAGTGGCTATTGATGTATCTCCCTTTGAGGCTTGCTCCTAGCATGTGAGTGTTGTACTGAGCAGGTAAGTGGTGGTGGGGTAAACTGATCTGCCCCTGGGCTCTGCTACACCCCACCTTCTAACTGCTGCTATTGTTCTCAACCTCTGTGTTTTCCCATGTTTCCATGCTTCCTGGGCCCCTGCACTACCTGCTGGCACATTCCTGCCTCTGCCCTGTCAGTTCTCTTTGTGTTCACACTTTTTGTTGCTCTGTTTCCACTGTCACTCTTTCTTTATTACCCTGTTTGCCTGGTTCTCTCTTCTCCTCTGCATGTGTTAATGTGTTTTGCCCTGTCCACGCTCCTCTAAATGCAACATGACACACAGTCAGGACAACATGACACAAGCTGTATACAGGTTCTAATCAGATAAGGTCACTATAGTGCATCCATTAGTCAACAGTCATTTCAAAATTTAAATTGTATTTTTGTTTTAATTTTTAACAACAATAATACTTTTATATCTTACTTAAATAACTCAGATGTCAATATTTGTCTTATTTTCACCAAATCTCTTAAAAAAGATAAACTGATAAAATATTGAAGTAACTATTAAGTGTTGTGTGTGTGATACTGATTATACTCCTGGTGTGTTAAATACAAGTGCCATAGTTGTACTGGGTGAAATGTTCCTTCATTACCATAACCATGGTGCTCTAAATACTCACTAAAGCACCCAGTGTGTATTAATACACAGCTGTAAATAGTCCCAGAATAGGCACTTTTTATTTCTGTTCGTGTTAAATTTATGAACATACTTATGCCTTTCAGATATTTGTAACATATTTGAAAGAGAGCCACAGAGAAGACAGGGAAGTCAGAAACTTTGAAAGATGCTCTAATGCATTGATATTTTTGGTTTTGCATTGGTTGGTTGAGCAAAATGGCACCAACCTTATCCTTTAAATGCCAAAAATTGTTGGCAGTGGTTTTTGAATGTTTTAGCCCATTGACCAGAGATTTGTGTCAATCCATTTCCAAAGCTTATAAAAAATGTCTGTTTACAAGAGGAAAATAAACTATGAAAATTTAATCTGGCAGGAGAAAACACTGAAAAATGCCAAAACAGATCTGAAATGTCGTACATGAAGTAATTGTTGTATTTAAAATCTAAGATGTCAAGAAAACCAGCTCACAACAGAAGCATACACCACTAGTGTAACTCTGATGCTAAAATAATGGCCATATTTCAATAAACCCAGTGAGGCTTCCCAACCTGATTATGTGTCAGCACAATCTGGCAGCTTTATTGAGGCACCTTCCTGACTGTGTGAATACCCTGGGAGCATTATTTGGTAGGTGATAAAGAGAGATTTACAACCCAGGGACTGAATCAGTCAATCTTCACTCCATCAGTCCTACCCACTCCTGTACTAATGTTGTCACTGCACCCTCTAGCACCAACCTTAAGTGACTTCAGTACAGTTCTTCGTCTCAGGTAAAGAGTGACAGTTTCACACAAATCAAGTAAGAGCCCACCCTTTGGTGTAGTAATCCAGATACAAGCTTCAGGATGAGTATTTTCCCAGATGTCAGTGTTTAGTGTTTCCCTGTCTTTCCTCTGGTCATTTAGTAAAGCACTTAGTGACCCATTCACAAACTTTAAAGCCTCTTACACTCCTACTTCATTGTTTTTTCCCATCCTCCGGGCAACTTCAACTCCTCCATCACCACCAAATACATCTCTGATCTTTTTCTTCCCCTTTCCTGGCCCACTATAAGGCAGTCCCCTGAAGTCTTACCCCACATCACCAGGGGCCCCCCTAAGAGCCTGACTGGGTGGTCCCCTCCCACCACTACCTGAATTGAACCCCCCTCTGTGGGGTCAGAAGTCAGAGGTGAACCCCGACAGTGTGTGGGAAACGTGGTGTGCCCTGTGCTGGGGCTGGTCCAGGCAGGGAAGAAAGGAAAAAGTTCAGGCTGCCCTGTTTCCTCTTTGGATCATACTAGAGCTGGTTAATGGGGCTCCTGGGGTCAGTAGGACAGAGAAACGCAGGCATGGTGCTGGTGTCGGTTACAGTTTTGATTTATTGGACCAATTTCTTCTCCAAACCTGAGCTTGTTTTAGTTAAAGAGGGAGGCAGAGCAGCCCGGCTTAGGCTGAGGGGATCAAGAAAGACGCCGTTCAGGATGATAGGGGAAGCTTGTGTGTATGTGTGTGCGCGTCTGTGCTTTTTTCTGTTCATGTGCCTATGTGAATAAATGTGTCTGAGGTCTGTATATATGTGTGGCAACCTAGATCCTTTGCTGACTGTGTGTTAACATGAAGCATTTATTAGGGACTGTCTAGCCAGTGTCTTGTCATAGAAGCTTAAAGTGATTTATTTGAATGACTAGTAGAAGCTGATTATTTTACTGGCAAATTGCTGTGTATTTTATAAATGATGGCCTTGAATCTGTCCAGCAGAGGATAACAAGCCCGGCTGGCAGATGATACCTGAGCTGCACTGGCTAAATCTCTGATAATAACAGCTTCCGACAGCTAAATAAGATGATATGAGGCCACCTTTAAAATATTTCTTTAAAAAACAGACAGACTCAAGCTGGAGGCACAAATGTGAGGCTTATATATCCCACCCAAACGCTTTGACACACACATGGCAGCACTCAAATTTATGTAAGACACGTTTTTTTCATTTAATAATATTATAACAGGACTGTTGTAATGTTAAAATATTAAAAGATTATGAAATATGATAAAAAAATCTTTCAATTTCCTTTTAATAAGGATAAACTTAAAAGCCATTATAGACAGGTAGTGTCTTACTTAGCAGTTTGTATAATGACAGAGGTTCATTTTCTAGATTTTTAGATTTTATTTCAGTACTATGGAGAACTGCAAGACATTGTACATAAACATATAAGTAGCAAGAAAGATGGTGTGTGTGAGTTTGTTTTTTTTTTTTCACCGAGGGTGGATCTACAGGAGTACAAGAGAGAGCAACTACCCCTCATTTTTTAGCCTTTAAAACTGTAATTGTAAAAAAAAACAGTGCATCAGTAAAACAGTGTTGTAAAATTGTATTTTTACTGTGTAGAAGGACCCACATATGCTGCCTTCCCACCATACCAAAACCTTTTTACCAATCCATGTAAAAATTTCTAGATCCACCATTGTTTTCTCCTTATGTTTGACTTATACTGGGAGATACTGGTTGTGACAGAGACTCTGTCTGGTGTGTATTTATGCTGTGACCTTCAACTGAAAGTGTGCATTCCAGCCCAGGTCCAAAATGTGACTCATTACCTACAACTTCCACATACTGAACTAATTACCAAAAGTACTTTTTAAAAAGTCAAATATATGTATTTAAAATATATTTAGGAATATTAATATACAGTATGAATGTTAAAAGGATCATGCATAGCCAGTCCAGTGAAAACTAAAACCCTACTCCGCCCCGTGTTGTTTTCAGCCTCTTTTAAATCACTGTTTTGGTTTTCTGGTCCACACTGATGAGTGACCTCAGTTCTTCAACTTAAAACATGAATCTGCAGCCAGCTGCTGTCAGCACAGAAGCTCACAGCTCAAGGTAATTTTTTGCAACCAACCCAGGCTCAAAATTCAAGCTAGTCTTTCCTGGAAGTAGGTGGACCTAATGCAGTTGCAGTCAGAGTGAATTAATTGTATTTAAGTATTGCAGTCTACTTTCTGCCCTTCAGCAACTTCAGAATACCAGAATACTGCCTCCCTACACGTGTGTCTGTGTCTGTGTCTGTGTCTGTGTGTGTGTGTGTGTGTGTGTGTGGGTGTGTGGGTATCTATACACCAGGTAGGGACATTTTGGCTGGTTTGAGGGTCAGGACTTGGTTTTAGGGTTAAGGTAGGAACTGGGTTTAGGTTAGGGTTAGGGGTTAGGTATTAATTAAGTTTATCGGAATGAGCCAGGAAAATGCATCATGTCAATGAATATCCTCACAAATACAGCAGAAGAAACATATGCACGTGCGTATACACACCCAACCACAGGCGAACACAAAGTTGCACGTATATCTATAAACATTCTTATTATTGCAAAACAGATGCTCGCTTTCAACATGCATATGTGCTGATAGATTTGTGTTTCGTTTGCCACACATACACACAGCATTCCTCCAGTTCTGCAGGTTTGTTTACAGAACAGCCTTGCTGTGAAGCCATTCATTTACTGTGTTTCATCACTTCTCCCTAACATGAAAGGAATGTGCACTGTGCTGAGGAGAGCACTGCATGATGTGTTAATCAGTCAGGAAGTGCAGTGTTATGTGGGTGATGTGATGTTTCCATAAGAATTTTTTTTTTTTTTTTTTTTTGTAAGTTTACAGTTTTTATTTGTCAGCTTTATTACTAATTATGTAGCACCTTGTGTAATTTGGGATCACAATGTGAAATGTGATTTACTGTCTGTGAATTGTTTATTTCTACAAGTTTTATTAGCGTGTGCACAATTTCTGTGACATTAAATGGCAATTAATGAAGTTCTTTCTAACCCAAAGGTCTTTAAGCCTTCCATATTTCTGGTGGCTGATGATGACTGATTGTCCTGTTGAGTCCAGATAAAACCTCACAGGCAAACACAATGTGTGGAAGCCCAGTGTAAACATCCTGAGTTTCTCTTGTCATTGTCCTCCCTGCTGGAACTCACAACAACAAACACTTAAAAATAGCAATGTCAGACTTTTGTTTGCTCTCCTCAGTCACGTGTGGCGATGCTTTGTGTGTCAGCAGATAAAACATTTTAACTGCCAAATTTTTTCTTTACACTTTCACACTGAAATGCTATCTCTTAGAAATAATGCAACTGGAGTACAGTGTGTGTTTGTGTGTGTCTGTGTGTCTGTGTCTGTCTCTGTGTGTCTGTGTCTGTGTCTGTGTCTGTGTGTCTGTGTGTGTGTGTGTGTGAGGGGAGAGGGGAAGTGACATCATGGAAAGTGATTGCTATGCAAACAGAGACTGCAGCCCCCAGGTGGGCTCTATGATTAAGAGATTACAGAGGAAATCAAAGAGCTTTACACACACACATACACGCATGTATCCATTTGCACATGCAGTAACTACCTCAAACCTTTAGTAGATGTCTATAAAGTAATGTAAGTTGTGTGTGTGAGTCAGAGTGTGTCTAGAAGGTAAAGGAAGTTAGGTCACCAGGGTTGTCTGTCCTGGCCGGCAGCCACTCACAGTCCTGAGTCAATAATGGAGGGAGCTGATTCAGCATGCCTACAGGCCAACAAACCCCACATAAGTCTCCTCTTCCATCCACTCACCCAGACATCAAAAAAAGATGCCACCTCCACCAGCTCCATGCACTTTTTTCATCATTGACAGTTACATTGCAGCTCAGAAAATATCCCAGCACTGACATTTTCATCCTCAACAACTTTGCTCTTATGTATGAAGTTTAATTATCTTCATATGCTGTACACTCTGATGCAATTAGTTAGATCTGTGGTGATCAAAGAGAAGCGCTTACACATTTTCCAGTGTAATCACAACATCAGGGTGATATTTGGCATGGCATCTAATAAATACCACGTGTACATGAGAGAGAATTGGACTTTCGTTAAAAACCTTTGTATATGAGACAGAGAAGCAGGCATTTTGTGAGGCAGACCTCCACATAAGACCCATATGTTTTCATATTGTTTACTTTAAGGTAAATTCACCCTTTGAGCGGAGTAACACCAAAAGGTGCTCAGCTGCTGGACACGGGAACGTGATCAACAGCTCTGCACCACTGAAGCCTCCTGTTGAGAAGCATTGGAGGGAGGTTATTTGTTTCTGCCTTGAGGGGCAACTGGGGAAAGGGGTGTGGATGTCCTGGTGGAGGCAGTGGGGGGTTAGATCTCTATGCATGTAGAGAAGCTGTCATAGTTGCTTTTGTTTTCAAGTCATGAGTGTACTAATCAGAAATTAAGTGTGTGAAACCCAGGGAAGAAAAGCGGCTGAAAGTAGTGCAAAAGTGGTAAAGTTTCTATAGCAGGAGTAGATTATAATACGATGCATGTTTACACTCATGTGAGAGAGACATTGTTGTCATAGTAACCAAAAAAGGGATTGCCACATCCCCAGGTGAGCTCAAAAGGACTCCTGACCCCTTACTCGGCCTACAAACCTGCCACTTCCACAGAAGATAATCCCTCTATTCTATTGTGGTCTGTTCAGCCAGCATTCAAGCCCCTGGAGGTGAGACACTCAGCTAATCTACCAAGGCCTACTGTTGGGCAAGGGTTTAACTTTATTAACTGAGAGTCTTTTGAGGCAGTCAACCCAGCCCTGACCCTTCTAAGAACTGAACCTTTCTGAAATTAGTCAGGAAAATGGTGACTGAGAGACTATAAGGCAAGAGAAGCAGAGATGGATTGGTTTAGCCATGTTTGCCCCTTTAATTAAGCCAAAATGACAAGTCTGTGGCTAATGTTTGCAATAAGGACACAAGGCTGAGAGAGAGACAATGAAACGTTGGTTAAAGAGAGGAGGTTCAGCAAACACACAGAGGCACACTCCTACTGGAAATCAGAGACAGTTTTGTTTGCACAGACCCCATCATTTGAGGTGAAGAGCAATGACAAGTGAGAGGAAGCAAGGACAGAGCTGCAGCTGGACTCCTTTAAGTGCAGAGGACAAACATATCACCATCTCACCACAAAAAGTTTGTTTTATCCTTCACTGACCTCGGAGAAGTGAGAGACTAAAGACAACTTTATCCATGTTTACCCTTTTAATGAATCTTTTTAATAAAGTCATGCTACTATATCATTTTGTTTAGACCATCATCAATCTTATCCATGACTGAAAAAAAACCATGTGTAGAATGACAATGTTAAAGTTGCTATAAATATTTTTATATTAACAGTCTAATACGAATACTAATACTAATACTTGCCAAGATCAAACCACAACCACCAAAACCTTTATTGTGACTTTCTGGTCACTGCTGTGGTTTGGGTCCAACAACTTTACAGTAAAGTCAGAAAAGTCCTGCAGGAGTTAAAGAAGAGCAAAAGTGGAACTAAAAGGATAGTAAATGTTAGAAAAACCGAACCCAAATGAATACTACTGTTGCGCTGTACTCGTAAATAGGTGACTACATTTTTATTTTCATTTTATATATTAACTTAAAAGGTAATGATACCTCAGTTTTATGTTTGTATTTCTCTTGTCCCAGTGAAAACAAAAAGACTAGACATGTTTTTTTTTGTTTTTTACTGTTTTTATTTTTCTGTAAAATACAGTAGTTATGTTTCCAAAGTGTTTCCATTTAATCAATCCCATATATTTTTCAGTACCTACTAGTAAATACTGTTCTGTCTTTGCAAGTTTTTTTTTTATCTGTGAATCTGGACATGATGCAGACATGTGCATATTATATAAGAATGAATCACGTCATTAAGAATAATGCACATAAGACCCATTCTTCAGTGTACTTTATGGTACTTAGACATCTATTCATCTGATTGGTCTATTGGTAAGTAGCTGAACATTATTCAATCTGTCATATAGCAGCTGCATAGTGACACAGTGGAGGAGAAAGAAAAAGAGTAGAATAAAAGGAACGGCAGCGTGAGGTGGGGCTGAGTTTGGAGCTTATCGAGGGGATGTGGGATGAGAACACAATTAGAGGAGCTTACTGAGGGACAGTGGTGGGGGAGCAGAGCGGTGAGCCACACACCGTCACACACTCACCTGCACGAGCGGTTCAACCAAAACACAGGTGCTCCACACCTGGGCCTTGGGGTGTCTCTATTAGCCATAAATTAACCCAGCTTGCTGAGGTCAATGACCCTCTCTCCTGTTACAAATGGAGAGGGGATTTTGTGAGGAGGAATTAGGACACATTAGCAGGTTTAGGCTTTTGACAGCAGCTCTTGGTTGTCAAAATGTTACTGAACCCAAACCATCTTCAAAAGCCTATAACCCAACAATTAATTTACTTTGAAGAAATTAAGCCATCATTGTTGGAATTATCTGTAATCATTTCAGTACATGTTTACATGTTAAATGGATTAAACCTTACTTTGTACTTTTTATTTTGTGCTTGGTTGAAACATTTTGAGTAATTACAAAACCTTATTGCTCGAAAGAGAGCCAGAAATTAAATCACCATTTCTCTGGTGAGTAATTCAAGTAAAAATATTCTAAGCTTTAGAGATGCATGTAGGATGCACACAGACATCTTTTTGATTTATGAACATATGGGGGTTTTGGTCAGTGATGTCATCCATCATGGCCCCTGACACCATCGTTAGGGTGTGACTGTTTTCTCTCAGTGAGACGTCGCTGCAGGACTGGCCGAGCGCATGCACGAACTAGCAAGAGGCATACAAATGAACAGAATGACTTGCAGAAGGGAACCTGTTTGCATTCACTCTGATTTCATTACAGACAAGCTCCACTGACCTAGATTGCGCCTGTTGTTCTGGAATTTTTAATTTTTCCATCATTTCCTTCAGTTTGGGATTTGTTTTAGCAACATGCCTTCACTCAGATGTATAATTATTTAAGAATTCACTACATAATTATCACCCACAGGCAGGGATTTGTCTAACATCTGCATTTACTTCATAAATATAATAACAAACCATAAACTAAAATAGGCAATGCAAATTATCCTTACATAACAAACTGTGAGAATCTAATAATTATGGGATTATAGCTGTGTGAAGAGGATACACTCTCAGGCTTTCTGACAGGTCTGAGAGGAAGGGGAAAGCTAGAGGAGGGTTTGGCTTATGTCTGTGCCTGAGGGAGGTATATGAGCCAACTGTGAGAAAGTGAGATAACCTCCGAGACAGGAGAGTTAGTGGCAAAGAAAGCAATTCAAGGAAGAAAACGGTAACATCAAAGGCACAGATTGAGTAACTAATAATTAGGCTGTGATGTTTTGTTCTATCTAGCTCTTATAATTGTGTTCTGGGGTGAGATATAATGGGTAATGAGGCTTTGTGGGCAGAGGGGATTTCCTCCCTCCTCTGCACATACAATGTAAAAGACAGATCCTTTTCTTCCCAGAAAGCATCGGCCTTTGTGTATGTGCAGTCTGGCATCTTCCTGAAAGGCTTGACGTTCTCTGGATGGAACTTTTCACTTAAGTGTGTGTTGAAAGAGGAACTGACAATCACATTTGCAGAGTACCCCCTAAATGAAGAAACACGAATTACTCCTATTTGCATTAAAAGGAGAACAAGCACGGACAGTCAGCTTTAGAAGTGAGGAGAGGTGACGCCTCCAGCTACCCTTTCGCTTTTTACCCCGGGGACCTGCAAGATGATCTTCACAGCAGATCTGTATGAATTCCACACGTTGTGAATTACATCATGCAAGGATTCCTTAACAAGTTGCATCAAGAAGACATGCAATGAGAGCAGATGATAAGACTTTCCATATGTCTATATGTGTCATAACATGAGGCAAAAGACTGTGATTGATTATTTTAATGGAGCCGAGCAGAAAAAGGCATGTTGCTAATTGAAATATTATGTGGTAATGTTTTTTCCCTTATTATTTCAGCAGCTCAGTCCAAGCTTTTACACAACAGGCTGATGAAACATTTAAAAGATTTTATGTTGGTTAATATTTGAATGAACCTTGTAGGGAAAGGGTTGTTTTGCACAGCATGAACCTATAGCATTACCTTACAAAGTAAAACAATGTCGCATTGTCGCAATTGTTCCATTCTTCCCGTTCCCTTCCCCGAGCAAATTATTCTCTCATTCCAACTAATGCCAGCTACAGACTTCTGTTTAACTTTCAGGCCTTATTTTGACATGGAAACATAGATGCAAAACAAAAAAACATTAGCATAAAAAAAAACTGAACCAGAAAATCAACCAGAAATATCAAGTTATTCCACATATTCTTCTTTCCTGTGAAAACCCAGCACACAGTGCAACTTGATCACTGACACTTTGATTGGAGATTTGAATGTGTTTGCAAGTAGTGGCTAATGTAATTTTGGTTTCTGTCAAAGTATTGAATGCCTATTTCACAGGAAACATTTTGCTTTGGCATAATAGGAAAGGCACAGGTGCCAGTGAGCTGATGTGTACACTACCAGGAACCTGAGACTGAAGGATTTACTAAATAAAAGTAAGCCATCGTTAATTCTGCCATTCATATAGGCGTTTTCTACTGTGACATGTCAGAATGTGAAAAAGTGGAAAAGGCCAGTTATTTCAGGCTACAACAAAGCTTAATCACTGTTCAGAAAAACTAACACTGTGTTTTACGCCTACAAGCAGATGGCTGTTGGTAGCTTTGGATATGTTTATTATACCCATTTTACTTCCAAGTGGAAAAAAAAACAAAAAAAAAGCATGTTGCAGCTCAAAAACAAACAACGTATAAGCTATGTGCGTGCTGCAAACACCTGACCGCAAATAAACTTTGACCGCCTTCCTTTTTCTCCCTCCGAGCTGTGGTGTGACAGTGTGAAAAGTGGAAGGAGAGCAGAACTGGTGGTGTGGAGATGAAGAGAGGTGAGCTGAGAGGAAGCTGCTGGCATTTAGATAGTGATCTGCTACTGAAGAGATCAACAAGATTCTTTCCACTAATATAGCCAACCCTGTCCATGCTCTTAACCTTTAACCTCTCCTGTTCCTTTAACTTTAACTAACCTCACTCTTTGGTTCAGTGTAGAGTTAAATCACTGTCTTTTAATCAGTTTTATCAAAAAACTGGACACATACTAACAACAGTGTATTGGGCATAATATCTGTAAACTCCTGTCCTCTTATTGTTTTAATGTGCTGCAATATTCCCTTGCATTTCCAACAACACAGACAGCGCTTTGCTTGAAGTTCAAGTTTGTGCCTGGCAGCTTACTGTATAGGTCCATACACCAGGCACAAATGCAATTATACTGCCAAAAAGATTTTGCTGATCAGAGTATGCCATGTGCAAAAGAAAACATGTGATGGTAGCCGCTGGCCTGTCTGATCTAGCTTTCAAGCTTTGCTCCATTGAATTACCCAATTAGCATAATCTTGGCTTCCACAAAAAGTGGATTGGAAGATATGAATTAGTGCTTGTCTGAATATTCGGTTAAGACTGACTTGTGTTCAGTTTTAAATCTAAATGATACAGTATGTTTTGTTGTGTATATCAAACCGCAAAAAATTGTCCAGTTATTAAAAGCAAATTGTGTCTTTCTCTCTCAAATGAAAACCAGTATGTCTATGCTTCTCTAGGTAGGTTGTAATGTCTTTCTTCTACTTTAGATCACCTCTCCACAAAACCCTGTTTCAAAACACCTTTTAGCGTATATCCTTATTAGAATTCTTCATAGCAAGTCAAAATAATTTCTTATGCAGGGAATGTTAGACTTCTGTGGACACACGGAAACCTTCTAGAATCCAAGATTCAGTCCCTCAATAAAATGCAGCATTTTTAAAGGAAACCAGTGAAACTAACAAGTGTCTATGCTTCTATGTTCTTCTTTGTCTGTTTTGTTTTATTAATAGATATTTGAGTCACTCCCGCAAAATGGGAATATAAAAGAGCAATACAAAAAAAAAATAATTATGCAATGATATCAACATTATAATCATCCTTTCATGGTCTTGTCCTCGTGGATATAATGTGACACAGTAGACTGCAGTCTATTTACAGGTTACTGGAGGGGATCTACAATATTAGGTCTCTCCTAATAATGGAGAGATGAAAGCGATGGGACCATGTGTCTCATCAGCCCTCACTTTATAGACTCCCTTTGTTTCAAGATATAAAACACCAGGTCATCAAGAATCCCTATATATGCAGTGACTCATGATGAGACAAACACCTTTATATTTACAGTGATGCCAGCCAACCGCAATGCTCACCTGTCTCTAGAAGTGAGTCTCTGAAATTACCCACTGGAAAATGACTCATTGTTTGTTGTAAACTTTGTGAATGTTGTTAGGTTTTTGTGGGGCTTCCCCAATGTGCTCATCGTGAACATATTCATTTTGATCTTGGATGGAAACTGTCTTGATGGGACATGAAAGGATTTCTGGGTCGTTTCTTCATTCACAGCTATTTTCAGGTTGAAATGTCTTTTTAAAAGCGAATGAATCCAACAGGCCTAACTGCTGTTAATCTAACGTATTAGTGACAGCACAGCCCCAGATCAAAATCCCGAAGCAACACACACGTACACACACAAGCACCTCGTTTACAGTGCAGTCCAAACAAATGCCTGCTCTGATGATGACACACAGACAAGAGAACAACAAAGAGGACAAAGGAACGATAAGACACCCACATAGACAAAGCTCCCAACGGAAGCAAAAACTTCCCTCTTTCTGCCTGCTGCACACCTTTGAGGCCAGCCTTTCTTGTAGCCCACCTTAGGAAAACATCCGTGCCCCCACACGACGGTGAGCCTTGTCCTTCCTTGTCTTTAATCTTAGTGAAAAGAGCTTTTAACAAGGCTGGGGAGGATGAGGGTATCTGCCAAAGCAGAACAAAGGCAGGGAGGAACTCAGATAGATAGTAGCAGAGTGGAAGGCTCTGTAATTTATCACCTGTTGCCCTTGGGCAGCCCTGCACTTCAGCTCTAGGGTGTGTGTGTGTCTGTGTGTGTGTGTAGGACAGCTTGGAAAGGTAATGAATAAATAAAAAGAACAAGAAAACATGCATTCCTAATTCCTCTAAAAACATCAAAAGACTTTGCTTTGAACAATTATTTCCAGGGGAAAGTAGTCATCTGCTGACCTTTAAATATAGTAATATTTGAAAGTAGAAAAAAAAACAACATATAATGCAAAATAAATATAAAATGTACCGAAAATCATATCAGGTTATACTATACAGCTAGATCATGGAGTCACTCTAAAAGTCAGTCCTCATGTCCCTTTGTCTTTGCCTGCCACCTTGTGGCACCCTGTTGCACCTACAGACGTGTATGTATGTATTTATATATGTATGTGTATATATATAGTAAATAAAAATGCTTTGAATAATGAGAAATGTTTGAGTTGTATATTTAATGATAAATCAACCAATATTCTACATAAATTAAAGGGATAAGACCTGGCTATCGGACATCTGATAAAACTCTGCGGTGAGTACGAACCACAACATTTCACATTTGTGTTTTCCCAAAAAATCTCGCATTTATTTTCTTCTTTTTTCTCGGGTCGATTATGTTTATGCTTTTCAAAATTCCGACAGCACTTGAACGCCGCTGGTGGACGATGGATGACGTAGCACGCAGCTGCGGAGTTTGGTTGTCGGAGCAAAGGGAGCTAGGAAGGGATCAAGGAAACCTCTAGCATCGTACATAAACACCCTCAGGAGGTGCGAGCCCAGCGAGCACACAGCTGTCACAGCACCAAGAGAGCAGGCCCCACAGAGCCCTTCAGACACCCGGGTCAACATGTCTGAGACATACGGTATGTTTGTGCGGGGCGGCTGCTCTGTGGACTGACGCGCTACGCTGCGTTAGCTAGCTAACTACATGCTAAGCTTAGCGGCTTGGTTAGCCGCTGGCTTACCTGACACCTCGGCGTGTCTGCGGCTTTTTGTGGCGTTTAACAGCCTCTGGTGATGACACTTTACTCAGAGCAGCCGATGCTGTGCAAGTGCTTGGTGCGAATTAACTGGCACTTGTGCCCTGCGACGGCGGAATACGGTCAGTAACACGAGCAAACAGATGGTGATGCGTTTCCAGGTAAAAGTTGCCCAAAGTTCTGACACAAAGCTGCAGTAACGCGTTGATACATGAAGGATGTGTTTGCAGACGCTCAGGTTGCCAGATCCTATTGAAATTGACTTTGCAAGCAACAGAAATATTGCATTGATTTCTAGGTGCAGTGTGTTTGGACTGAAGAGGTAGCTGCAAGGCCTGCATGAGGAAGTTACTCAAACGAGGCTGATCATCACTTACTTACCTGTAAAGCTGCAGCTTTGGGTTTTTCATTTGTTCCCATCTTGAATCTAAATAACTAACGATAGTTTTATATTTACCTCAGACCATCCACACTGCAGCAGACACAGAGGCACCTGTGTGTGAGCACTGAAATTATCACCGACACATCTGTGTTACTCTTCTGCAAAATACTTTGATATGGCTTAGTCTGACAGTATTGGTAGCCTAACAGGCCATACACCAGTAGCCCCAATTGTTTTAAAACAGCACACCTTCATCCTCTCCTGTTGCAATCCCTCTCTCTCACACACTCCATCCGTTTCTACTAGTATGCTGACTCCTTCATTTCTTGTATGAAACTGTATCCCTGTGGGCAGTATTTGTGAAAATGCCAGAGCTAATGGTAGCTGTAATAGCCTTTTATTGATTTCTGTCTTAGTTTCACAGGCAGTCTGTTCTCCACGAGTACCAGTAGGAGAACTGTCAAAAAGTGTTATAAGTACTATCACTGTAAGGTTTGAATAATTAATCAATTAGTCAGGTGATAAAAAATATTAACTGGCAACTATTAAGACAATCGGTGCATATAGGAATAAAACAGTATTGTCTGGATGATTCTAACTAGCTGTATTCTAGGAACAACTGTGTTCTTAAGTAAAGCTCCTACACTTTATTTAAAAAGCTGTTAATATTGTTATAGTCACTGATGTATTGTTTAGTCTATATAATTGTGAAGGGATTGTGGAAAATGTCACATGTTCCCAAAGACCATGCTCATGTTTTCAGACTCCTTGTTTTGTTCAACTGACAATTCCAGACCTGCCAAATGTTCAGTTTACTGTAATAATAAAACAGAGAAAACCTTTCAACCCTCACAGAAGGGAAACAGGAACCAGATAGTTTGTTTGGGTGTGTGTGTGTGTGTGTGTGTGTGTGCTGCTTAGTATTGATTTTGAAGCGGTTCCACATGCTTCTATAAATACATACCTTTTTGCATCATATTTTATTATCAATTTCAGTATAATCTCTCTGTGCATTTTATCAGTAGATGAGAGGACACATAAGACATAAACTTTAGGCAAAGCTTCTCCTGAATGTTTTAAATATTGTCAGAATGTAGGTGAATGCAGATAACACTTTGTAGTCTGTTCCCTCGTGTTATTTAATATTGATGTGTAAAGAATACAATAGCCTAAAAGGCTGCTGTTGAGAGGGCTGCGCTGCATTCCTCTCTCCCCATTGCTTTGACATATTGACAGCTTGATTGTTGCATGCAGATCTGGCTTGGGGATTTATGATGTCTGGAAAGACACTGAAAAGCTGAGGCAAGCTATTAAAGCAGAGCCGTCGGCCTTTGATTCTGTCAGTTCTGCTGTCACAGCCATTGGCAACATGTGTTTGAGCTGTAACGCTGACTGCTGTTGCAGAGGAAAAACAGAAATACTTGTAGGCACCTTTGTTTTGCTGTAACTGTTCTGTTACCGTGAATTTGACCTCTAGTTTGTATTGCTTAAGAAAACACCTCCATCAACAAACAAAGGTGCACCATAATCTGAGCTGGTGGTGGGGTGTGTCGGCCACTGAAGGTGACTCCAAGAGCACTGCAGAGCACGCTAACTGAAAATGTTACACCTGAACTAAAAATCAATCTCATCTGTCGCTGTCTTTGTTTTTCAAATGACTGTTTCTGTTGACCTTGTGCAGAGCTGAATATTCACAGGATGTTCACCTGGCCGGTAATCTCGACAGTAGTCACTAATCATTTGCCAGACCAGCGCTTCTCCCTGCAGAGCCAATGCTTAAGCTTAAACTGAAATTGCACAGGGTCCTGAAATTCCAACTGAAGCAGGCTCTCAGGAGGAAAGCTGTTTGCAATCATTATTTGCTCTCCCAGTCTTAGGAGGACATCATTAGTCTGCGATTTCCGGTTTTTATTTTACTACCTCCCTGTGCATTACTAACACAGAACCACTTAGGGCTCTCATGCATTTTATCAATTCAGTCATCAGTTTTCCTTCATATGTCATGGATCTCTCCTGAAACGCAGCAGAACCCACATAGGCAAATGCTTCCTGCACTCTCTCTCACACAAAGGCTTTTCTTGCATGTCAGGAGTCTGATCTCTTCTGGGTCATATGTGTGGGTCAGGTTGTGCTCTCTAGAGCAAGGGCCTTCTCTCCAAAAAACAACATCTGGCTGTGGTCATCCAGTCCCTGCACAGTTTAGATATGATAAGCCATGTTTAATAAAGCTTGGCTTTGCTCCAGTGAACTGTTATTATGCTTCTTCGAGCCTTCACACAGTCATTTTCCTGCTCAGACAAACAAGAATAGTAAATTAGAATCATCAGTAGCATGTCATTGTAATTACAGGCAAGGCTCTGTGATTAGTGGACTAATTTGGGGTTGTCGGATACTGTGAAAGTAGTAGCTCAGTGGGATTAAGAGAAAATCTAAGGATTGTCTCTGAGGATGGAAGTGCAAAGAGCAGCAGGCCCAGATCCTCCCCTGGTGTTGGCGTGGCATTGATTTTTACCTCTCCTCTGCTTTCAGACTTCCTGTTTAAGTTCCTGGTGATTGGCAGTGCTGGGACGGGGAAATCCTGCCTCCTCCACCAGTTCATTGAGAACAAGTGTAAGTTTTCCCTCATCAAAGCCCATTTGTCACACCTGGGTTGTGAGTAATTAATTCATATTTTATATAAATTCAGTATTTTACACTTTAATTCAATAATATAATCAGTAATTTATTACACAGACACAGAAATGGACTCAGTCATGTCAGTCATGTCAGTGCTGTTGGTGTAACTAAATAAACCCTCTGGCTAAATATTCCAACAAGCTCTTTCTGAGAACTAGTTACTCATTGACTACCATGTTTATTCAAACTGAAGTGACTGGGTAGTGTGCCTGTGCAGATGTCCAGAGGGTCATTACTGAGCCACCAGATGGCACCACAGGTCTCCAGCTAAGACTTTTTTGGACAAAGAGTCGAGCAGGGCTGTTGGATTGCACCAATTATTTAAAAAAAAAAAAAAAAAAGTGTATCTCTACTCATTAAACAAAACGAAAATTTACGCCAGTAAGCAAGCCATTACACGCCAGGAATAATTAATAACAAAATGTCTTTTGTTTGTTTGTTTTTGTTTTTTCAGCAGTTGAGCAGGCAGCCATTGTAATAAAAATGATCAGTGTAGTATTTACTAATACTTATTTTAAAATCCACAGCTTTGCTTTTGTGAGTAATGTCAAAACGTGAAAACTTAGAACAAATACACGCTGACACACATGCTTGTATTAATTTGATTAAAGATGTGTTAGGCCTTTGTGCTCTCAGCAGAGCAAAAAAAGGAGGGCAGATTGCCAGAGTTCATTTCATCCACACTCCCTCTGGTCTCTAATGTGGGTATGATGTGTTTGAAGTTAACAGCTTAAGTCTTTTCAACAAGCACAACACAGCAACATATTTTAGATTCGATGTAAGATTCTGGGTGCAAGGTTGACAGTGATGTCTGCATTAAGACAGTAGTGCACGCCAGTTGGGTACAGCATTACCTGTACCATTACCTAGAGGGTAGTTGTTCTGCTGCCTCACGTTCTCTTCTTTCTTAATCTTGGCTTCCTGTGGCAGTTAAGCAGGACTCCAACCACACCATCGGAGTGGAGTTTGGGTCCAGAGTGGTCAACGTTGGTGGAAAGACGGTGAAACTGCAGATCTGGGACACAGCTGGGCAAGAGCGATTCCGGTAATGGTCCCCAGTATTTCCTGTTAAGGGTTTGGCAAACTTTAGTTCAGTACAACATTAACATGAAATACTGAGCACACATGCTGTCTTTCCCTAACGTCCAGCTTCAAAAAGCTCCCTGCAGGTGCATGTGGAGATGTGTAATTAAATACCTGAGTGACAGTATTAGGTAATAGCAAGGGCTGCATTATTTTAACCAGGATTTCTCTGTTTTCTTCACAGTTCTGTTACACGCAGCTACTACAGGGGAGCAGCTGGAGCGCTGCTCGTCTATGATATTACCAGGTAAAGCAACTTCTGCACTTGCCTCTGCCTTTCCACTTTCCACAAATGATGCCTTTTGTATAACAGAACAATTAAAAAAAATAATTTTTGTTCTCTGTATTTTACATTACCCATCAGCCAATGCATGAAATGTTTCTGACTTGCATTAAATGACAAAACAATTGTTAAAAAAAAAAAGCATTGACCATAACACTGTAGTTAGAGGAGCAGACTGCCAGGCATCTACAGCAAACTGTTGAAAATGGATTTAGCTGAGCTTGAAATGTATTAACCCATGAACCTTAACTGTAAATAATATTTCACTTTATTCAGTTTATTTTTATGAGCATTCGTATTAGACTGTGGCATAGAAAACAAACAAAAAACTATAATGTATCCATACCACCTCCACACAGTTCAGTTTAATGACAGTTTACTCAGAACTGTTGAGGGAGTAAGGAAGACTGGAGCCCACTCACGCATCTGTATTTCATAAGCTGAATGCAGTTATGGATTGTAATGCACTTGTTGAAGTGTAAAGCTGTCCCCCCCAAAACCCAGAAGTCTGATTGTCGTCTTAATTCAGTTTTGGTTTAGTAAGGCAGAACAGAATGCAACATACAGTAACTATTTTACTCTAGCAGATTGAATATTGAAACAGATTAAGTTTAGTTTCAGAAGATATGGGCAGCTGATAGAAAGTATCAGCTTCCTTCAGTATAAATAACCTGTTTCTTTTGTGTTTTTACATGAAGGCGTTTTAGGTATTTATTTAATAGATGTAATAAACTCAATTGGGGGTGCATTATTTACCTCAGAAAGTACTCTAAGGCCTCGTAATACTCCACAATAAAGTGACAACAGATATGCACAGACTTGTTTGTGCTACATTTGAGTTTTTTGTGTAGGCAGACATTCTGGCTCACTGTGTATCCAATTGTCCTGTCCTTTCTTACAGCCGGGAGACATATAACGCTCTGACCAACTGGCTGACAGATGCACGGACACTGGCAAGCCCCAACATTGTTATTATCCTGTGTGGCAACAAAAAAGACCTGGACGCAGACAGAGAGGTGACCTTCCTCGAGGCCTCACGCTTCGCTCAGGAAAACGGTAAAAGAATGGTTAATTCTTTCTCACTAGACACTCAAGGTCTGCATTTGTCTGTATTGTTAGGTCAGATTACTTCCCAGTCCTGTTATTTTTTTTTCTATTGTTCACTTACTTTTTTTTTTTGTTTTTGTTTTTTTACAGAGTTGATGTTTCTAGAAACTAGTGCTTTGACAGGGGAGAATGTAGAAGAGGGTTTCCTGAAGTGCGCTCGCACCATCCTCAACAAGATAGATTCAGGTACACTTTGTTTGTTCAAGAGGTGTGTCACGGTTGGGCGTTTGTGGGAGAGCATACGAGAGCGAGATATTTGCATGTTTTTATGATCTTTGTGTTTGTGTAAGTGAAGTCCTGCGACTCTGCCTTTAGTGTGTATGCGGCATTACATGTCATTATGGTTTGTTTCAAAGGCGAGTTGGACCCAGAGAGGATGGGTTCAGGTATCCAGTATGGAGATGCTTCGCTGAGGCAGCTGCGACAGCCAAGAGGAACCACCACACAGAATAAGCAGCAGTGTAATTGCTAGGGATCGGAAGCCCAACTTTACCGCAGCCCACAGGCCCATACAGCCAGGATGTCCCCTACAGGTCAGTGGCATGTCATCAGCTTAGGTTCTAAAGACTTTACCTCAAATTTCTCTCTTTTTTCCCCCCTTTTTTCTTGAATTATCTCAGTATCGATTCAAGGGCATGTCAGTGATCACCTTTATGTCTGCGTTGTTTTCCCACATTTCAGCTCCAGGTGTTTTTTGGTGTGTGGGACACCATGCGGTCTCACACACCTTGGATCACCTGGAAGAGTGATCGTGGAGATCACTGCAACCCCTGACCCCCCAACCTCTGTTAAGAGTCTTCACTTCTTACATGAGGGGGTCAGCTTTGCCGCTGCGTCTGGCCAGGGAAACCCCTCAGTCCGAACATGTTGGGATCATAAAGAAGAGAAATACTATTCTTCAAAAAAGTTTTTCTCGGTTACTTACCAGACACGGACAAGTCTAGGGTTGTGTGTATGGGCTTTCCTACTGTTGTTTTGTCTGTGCTTTTTCCATTGTAGTTTTAGTACAACCTGTATGCTTCTTGCATTTGCACACCATTGTTTGTAAATTGTTATTGGTAAACCATCGTGTGTATTTATCATTCAGACCATCCAGTTATGATTGATTATAAGTTTGAGTTTTAACATTCACAAGGCACCTGCTGGTATTTAGCTTTTTATGATCTGTTATTTAAGTGTACCTTCCATAAATTCAGCCAGTCATTGATAGTGACTAGGTGATAAACAGTCTAAATGTGACCTAATATAAGTAACGTGAAGTCGACTTGCACACATTTTGGGTTAGAGTTCTTAAGTAGAAGTTTTAACCAGACGCAGTTCATGTCTTTACAAAGGTTTCTGCAATTGTTTTCCAGTAAAGCTCGTTAGATTCAACAGGCCCAAATGTAGTCACTCCAAAATATATTAAATTCAGTTTTTTTGAAGTTTTGTTTTGCATTAAGATGGACTGTTATTAAATAGAGCATTGGCCAGAGCAATACAGTTGATATTGTAGATCAACAGAACTGTTTCCCAGTCATTATTTAAACAGTCAAAGGTAATGGTCCAGTCACTCCATTCTACATCCATGTAGGTAAGCCTTTTAGGTTGAAAGCACAAAAAAATGACATTTTGCTCTTTATTTTACTCCAAAGGCCCCATATTTTGTAGATTTGTATGAACAGATTTGCACAATATTTAAGTCCCCACATCACTGGTCCTGTCACAGTGAACACTTAAGAAAGGATCATTATCTTTGCACAACTTTTTTTTGACTCCTTTTGCTGGGCTTTTTCTCCATGACACTCCCCTTGATTCGTGCTGCTCTAAGTGCACATACTGTAGAAAGGAAGTCGCAGGAAACCACAGATGGTTTTGCCTCAGTGCCGTGTTTGGGAAACTTTCATGCCGCCCACCCAGTTCCCTTTTAAAGGCTTGACATTGTTTAATCATGCATGGTTGTAAATGCATCTTGATAAATGTCAGGATTTAGTTTCAAACCTTCTCAGTTGTTATCACTTCTCTTTGTCAAGCATAGAAGTAGCACCGCCTTGCTCTGAAATTTAGTCACTCAGTTTGTGAACCAACCCAGATGTTTTCTCCTCAGAGCAGCCCCTCTGTTTTCTCAGAGTGAAACAGGGAATTTCCACTGTAACATATCTTCTTTTCGTGTAACACTGACAGCAGAGTTTGTGGTGCTGCTGGAGCAGAATGAGGCTGCAGTCCCAATCTTCTGCCCTACTGTTGAGTCAAAGTCACTGCTTCTGGCTAAACCACTGAGAGTAGGTCACAGCAACCCAGCCAAGACGAGGTCAAAACAATCTTGTCTGCAGACATATTTCTTGTCTTCTCCTCGAGTGTTAGCATATTTCCTCCCAGACAAACGTATGTGTTTAACCTCTCGTGAGCCAGCACACTGAAAAGAGAAAGATGAGTTGTGCAGACAAGAGATAGTAAAGGATTTGAAGAAACAGATGGTCTTTTTTTTTTTTTTTCACATAATATTGGCATTGTGTGATAGTTTGCCTCTTTCTGCAAGTGCACTTTTAATTTAGAATTTTCATTTTGGGTTTGTTTATATGCTGTAAGTATAAAACTGTACATTTTATCTTACTTGAACTGTATACTGTAATAAAGATTTTAATTGTAGATGTTATCATTTCTTACTGAATAACAACTGAGATTTTTAATTGTTATTCCTTTGTTTTGCTGTCAGAAGGCAAGGCTGTAGTGGCTTCAGTCTGAGAATTGTTTATTGCTCACTGAGGTGATAATAAAAGGATGTTGACTTCCTGAGCTGCAGGAGGCCAGCAGCAGCAGCAGCAACAGCTCTGATCACTTGCAGTCTACATTTGAGTCATCTAAATGTTTGATTAACGTTGAGCCAGAGTAAGCCTGCATTCATCAGTGTGTATTTATTGTACAGTTGATTATAAATGCTCACCCAAATAGCCATATAAGCATTATTTTCTCAGTTCCAGTCCTTAATCAGGTGTTGAATGCAATCCAACTCAGTTGTTCCTCAGTAACTAATGTTATATAATCAGCCTAAATACTACTGTACATCTCAAGTAACCTATGGTGTAAATAAGATTTGTCTGTTGTCTGTTGAGGGTGATTGTAGTGATTATGCAATTCCCAGTAAACTGCTTGTTTTTTCAGTTAAGATCTTTCAGCTGTCTTGTGGATGTTAATGTTGATATCTGTATTTTGTCTCTCAACTGACATAGGCTCCTGTTTGTTGCCCAAGAAAAAGTCCATCAGATCCTGAATGTTGGTAATTCACACTCCCCTCCCCACCCCCCACACTCCTTTGTGGACAAATGTAAAACAATAATTTATTACACAACAGGTTTATAGCCAACTGGCTTAACAGACCCTGAAATTTAACAATAGCATCCATGCACACAATTCATTTGGCCATCTTTCAGTCTAGTTGTTCCTCTCAAAGGCAGTCAGGGTGAGGGTAGGATATTACAGGACTCCTATGATGAAGAGTAAGTGCCCTCTCTGTCCCATTGTCTGGATTTATGTTCCTGGGTCGATGGAGTAACAGCTAGAGTGGTTTAATGTAGGTGAAGTGGATATATTGACTGATTTATTGATCCTAGACAGGATGTCAGGATGACCTCATAACCAAATTGCATAATTTACTGTGAAAGACTGATTTACCACTAGATGGTGCTAAAATATTGAAGAGAAATACCCCTGGTTCCTGTATTCAAAGATGATCAGACTTCCAGGTGATTTTATAAGGTTCAGTCAATTCTTGTAGTTTAATCTTGATTATTTGCCAACAGATATATTAAAGATGACTATTACTATGCCGAGATCTAATGTCAATAAAATTCCCTTTTCATAAAAGATTTATAATCAATTATAAGCAGAAACAGTTGATGTTCATGTATCACTTGATGTGTTTATTTACAATAATGGAACATTTTGACGTGGATAGTTGAATTGGAGAGTACTACATACAAACACATCTTCCATCGACAAATACACAGGCAGATGAGAAAGAAAGCAGTACATATTTCACTATGGCCTAATAATTATTTTTAAAAATACAAAAGTTCATTAACAGTAACATTCAAACCACTTGACACCTTAGTGACTAGGTATGGTTAAAATTAGAGTATGGGAAATAATAAACATAGTAAAGGGAACTGCATAAAAGTTGATTTTTGTTGACGTTCACGAGGTTTGTAAGAATTTCTAAGCCAGTTAATGTTATGCAATGCTAAAGGTATTTATGGATCTTAAACAAGTAAATACTGCTCAGAGCAGTTTTTACCACTTTTTCTGGAATTGATGTGTTAATTTCACAATATTCAACATACGCAAGATACACCATATGTACACACCAAACTTCACAGTACTGCTTTATGTAAAATATACTTTCTAGTTCCAGGTCTTATTCCATCTGAGTGCATTTGTATTTTAAATGTGACCAACAAGCACCATTTAATATAATGAGTTGCATTAAATGAGCATATGAAGTCCAATGGAAATGATTGCACTGATTACTGCTGCCATTTGAGCTAACATAACCTACACTGTTTACCATCATCAGGCAGGAGGATGTGTCTGACACCAGCACAGGTTGCCATAACACACCGCCAAAATGGCTCTCATCCTAAGTACACTCCATTCAATTATGGACTTGCAGCGCTAGGTCAATTGCTCTGAAGGGCTTTCACATTGTAGTTATTTTGCTTGGACTGTGATCCAGATATGAAATGTGCAGTAGTCATGATGATGATTTTAATATCACGCCGCCTGCAAGTTGGTCTCTCTTTATATATGGTGCTTGTTAGTTACCGTAGTGCCTTTAAGTGAATGTTGAGGTTAATGGGGAGAAGGAGGAGGGCAGATGAGAGCAGTGTCACACTGGTAGGTCTACATCAGTGTTTCCACACTGCGTAGAGATAAATGCAAACACGTGCTGCCTATTCATTCCTCCAGCCTCTGGCTTTGGGAGAAGAAAGCACAAATATAAAGTTGCTTTGAACTCAGGCAGTATATGAAATGTAATCATGTTGAAACGTGCACCCTGTTTACTGGGTGCCTTCATTAGCAGTACAACAGGTACAGAATACTGAAACATACAGACTGCTTATGACAAGGGTTAAATAAGCTTCTCTATTATATACGCATACGTAAACAAATATGTGTATTTCTTTTTCTAAACACCCGCAATCCTGATGTTCTGTAAGTGTTGGCTCTGCTGAGGCAGGAAATTGATAAGGGGCCAATTCCAGAGTGACATGAATAAGAGGTTTAGGTGCCAGGGTAGTAGATTAGTAGCTGGAAAGGATGGTTGTCTATTTTCTACTCAAGTGACTGGAGCATGAGGAGCTGCTTGAGGACCTTGGTCTGACTGGTCTCCCTGATTTCTCCTGCTAGGAACATCTCATCCACCACCGTGTACACCTGGAAGTGCAGACAGGCAAAAACATGTAGCATTGTTAGAACTGAAACCAAATTACGGATACTATGGGTTTTTTGCTAGACATGAAGGGGTTTGGGATTTCCTGGAAAACTGATCTAAAGACTAACAACTCATTATCTACCATGTGGTCATCACATTACTCAACCTCCTATCCTGTGTCATCGCAATGTAAAAAATAACGTCTGGATGACTAAACAGACTGACACACACCTGAGAGGAGTGGGTGACTGGTTGTGAAACAGTTTGGGCCTTGGAGCTGCAGTGCGCCAATAGATAGGAAACAGAGAAACTTTCCTCACATTGCCCTAAAACGTTGCTATCTCTTGTTATTTTCTGGTTGTGACATCGTGTTGCTGAACATGGGTGCCGCTTCATGAAAGTTTAGCAAGTAGGCGGATGTTCAGACAACTAAACTTCTTAGCATGTTCGGGCGTTTGTTGCTTAGCATCTCTTGATATTAAAAGTATAAATCCATCCTCTCACTGAGATAATTTAGATGAATGTCACTGATTGACTGCTTTAGTTGTGCCTATTATTTTAGTTGCCATAGCACTATAACATTTTCTCATTTGCATTTTGTCCTTCTTTGCTCCTTCTGTGAAATTGAGCTGTTTATAAATTTGTAAATCTCACCAGTCAAAAACAATCTGTGTCCTTACCTTATAGAAATTGAACACAAGGTCCAATTCACACACGTTGTGAAAATATTCATTCAGCACCTTACAGAAAAGAGAGGAACAGAAAAAAAAAATCTAAACTTTAATTCAATCAGATAGCAGCCATGAGACCACCAAATAGTCTACCTTGAGAGATGTATGGTAATTTTATGTCTTAATGTAATGCATTAGTGCAGAAAAATGGTGCTGTAGTAGGAGCAGGGGCCACTTAACGACCGTGTAATAAGCAGATTTCCATCTAATATAGGCCAAATTGAAGAATGGTGGTTCTCATGTCATCTTGTTTCAACAAGAGATCATTTTAAAGCAGTGATATAGTGTCAGTTACAGTGGCTGAATTACTGGCCACATGTTGAGAATTTGCATAAGTTAAAACAAAAAACCATTAAAGTCCTGTTGTTAGCTGATTTGTAGCTTCAGCTTTATTAATCTGTAGAGAGTAAAGAAATATAAAAAAAACATTCACTGTGCTGATTTTAGAAGAAATTAGCTATTTCTTCTTCTTAGATTTGGCATTTCAGAATACACATGCACACATTCCTTCATAGTCAAACATTATATCAAATGACCTTCGCTCTTGAGGGCTCTGGATAGAAAACTTTACTGTTTGTCTGAGCCAAAAACAAAACAGAAGATCATAATTAAAGCTCACAATTTGAGTTGATACTGTCTGATTAAAATGTAATATGATCTGGAAAAGAAAAAGCTGTTAGACAGTAATGACAAACTACTAAATATAATGCACCCACTGGTGCCTTCAAATAATGAAGATTGAGAATAAATGGAGCTAGTTATGCTGATTAAACTACTGATTACACCAAAATAAAAAAATAAATTAGTCGAGATGTATCTATCATCTAAAATTGTGAGACCAATGATACCCTAGCATGACTTTCTTCAAGGGTAGAATAATTTTTGTTAAATGCTATCACTGCCAGGCAAAGGGAATCTTTCAAAAATATACATTTTTCTGCTATAGACACAAATGTCAACATGACATTACATATGTATGTATAAGGTGGCAGAAATAACACACCACAGTTATGTCCAGGATAAATTATCCCAGGAGCAATGATCAATATTGGGTTGGTGTCATCAAGTCCTTAATAGAGCACTCATTTTTCATCAAAACCAGCTGTCATGGTCCTCGGCTCCTTTAGTGAGGAGTCAGAATGCGAGCCACAAGCTTCGTCCTATATCACCCAACTTTCCATTATTTGCCTGCTATAAATTCCAATTCAATTTAATCGAAGAAAATTAATTACAAAACCACTTTCTCCAGATATATGATCTGAAAGTAGCCAGAATGACTAATTTCTCTGAGCTTTATTTACTCTTCATTAAGTCAGCTACTGTTGGAAGAAAAACATTTAATCATAAACATTTAGTACACTCAGACTATTCCTTGTGTGTTCCTGTTCAGTGAAGAACAGACTGGCAGTGAGTCATACAGGAAAATGCACAGATCATATTAGGGAACTTGCATTTTCCTGATCAAGATTCTTTCACATTCTAAAAAATCTGAAGGTATTATATCATCACTGTTGGCGCTATCTGTCATTCTGACCAGCCTTTTAGCCTTTTCGGTCTTTGTGCAACTGCTGTGCAGGCATACCAGAGTCAGTTTGTACTCAGTGATCTATTTGTTATTTTATTGCTGAAGGCTTCTTTCCCGCATCACTTGATGTAGGATTGTCTAACTGATCAAAGTCAGTAATCACGTAGCCTGAACATTAGAACGTAAAAGGAATTTGATTATATGGATATTAACTCCAGTGTGTTTTGAAACTTGTACAGAAATGGCCTGTAATGTTAAATGGTGAAACGGCTGAACTGTGACTCATTTGTTGCCCTTGCAACAATCTGATAATCCGTACGCTGTTGAAGACAAGACTAGCTCTGCAAGGTTAGTGTGGAAAATGTGCCATTAGACTGCAGTTTATGCTTCTCACACGAATGTGGGTTTGATATTAAGGAGCAGTATGCCAGCAGAGAATGGAACATTTTGAAGCAACTTATTAACAGGCATTCCTAAAAACAATCAGACCATGAGAACAAAATCATCATAGTTCACTTACTAACAGTATACATCATGTGCTGTGTGTTTCCTCTTACCTCTACAAAATTGTGGATTCCCTCAAGGTATGCCAGGTTGTTATCCGTCACATCCACACAAATACAGAAGTAGAGACCAGCGTAACGCCTGTAAATGATCTTGAAGTTTCTGAACTGTGAGAACAACAACAGAGAAAGCCCCTCAACAAATGTACCTCTTCTATTATGACAGCAACAGCAGCTTTACTTGGACTTAAGCTTCCCAGCTTTAAAATAAAGCTCACCCAATACGTGAATAATAGCTCCGGAACAAAATGCATGACAAAACAGATCAGCAAACCAGGATTTCATTTTCTTGACAATGGATTCCTCTAAAATGCCACCAGATAATTTTAAGGGGTCTTTTTCAAAATGTTAAAATTGCTTATGATTTGTTCAAACATTGGAAAATATTTGTAATGAGGAAAACACAAGTCACACAATCGTTTTACTATGAAGTAGCTACAACAGAGATTTTTAATGACAGCGGGGTTTCTGCCACTATACTGTGGTCCTCGATAGAATTTAGAAACAAATTAGGCCAAGTCACAAACACACACAACCATCCATGTATACATATTACAGTAATTCCATACCTCCACAAAGTTGGTGTGTTTGGCATCCCTGACAGTTACCACAGCATGCACTTCCTCAATCAACTTCTGTTTCTCATCATCATCAAACTGCATGTACCATTTGGCCAGTCGTGTCTTCCCTGCTCGGTTCTGAATGAGGATGAAGCGGATCTGTGGGAGAAAAAACAGAAAAACAGAAACTGAGACTACAACAGGAATAGTCTGCTAAAATATTTGCTCTTAGTGCCTATGTACCGGAATCTAACTGTACATGTACATAAACACTGTACAAACGGTGTGTTTTCAATTATTACTTGTACTGCAGTATAGTTCAGAGTTACTTTTACTTTTTACTACATTTATTTTAGAGTTTTCATTACCAGTTACAATACAAATTAGGAGCTTAAAAATATATGTTGCATGAATTGAACAAACAAACTGTAAATACAAGTAGAGCTGCCATGATTAGCTGATTCACATAGAAGATTAACTGGCAGCTGTTTTGATTCTCATTTAGGTCATTTTTCACAGTTCCACCATCTCACATGACAATTTACTGCTCTTCGTTTCAATTCATATTTTATTTCATTTATTTAATGTTTTCAGGTTTGTACTGTTGGCTCAACAAAACGAGCATTGTGAAAGTCTCAGTTCAGGGTCAGTTTCTCAGCAGATACAATGATTATTCTCAGTATGTAAACCCATAATGAAAACAATCGTCAGGTGCTTCCCCTAAAACACTTATATAAAATACTCACAAAAAACTAGCCTCTGATATCTACTGCAGTAAAACGCTACTTATATACACAGATACTAACATAATGATAAAACATGTCATAGTAAATCTAGTTGTAGTTTTCTGATGATTCATTTTTACTCAAGTAGCTAACGTAATTCTTGTATTTGCCACGCACAGAATAACTACCCTACGTCAGTTTGTTGGCTATTAGCTGTCACTTGTTGAACTCATAGTGTGAGTTGTTGTTATTATTATTATTAACATCCTGGAACATCTGGTTGAGGAGCCACTTATATTCAACGCTGCAGTTATCTAACGTTAGATACAGCGTTAGCTTTAGCTGGCTAGCGTTAGCTTGAACCGCACCCATTCATTTTCAGAACACGAATACCTTTACCAAAGCCTACATTATTGCCATGTGGTTTACTGAAGCGTCAGTGGTAGTCGAGCCTTCGGGTATGTGGCCTTGGCCTGTCATGGTTAAGTTTAAAACATTTCCTAAACTAAGAGCTTAGCTAGTGAACTGCTAGCAGGCTACTGGGAAAATGCTACAACAACGAGAAGGGAAATGTTGCACTGTTCATTTGTCGCGTATTTACCATTGTTGTCTCCTGAGTATGGACAGTAGAAACTCCAGAATTGCAGGATTCTTTAAAAATAAATTATGCTACGATTTTACACAAACACATCAGTAATGTTTCCACCGATTGTCCGCTATCCTCCCCGAGCTAACAGGAAGCGTCCGAGTTGCGTTGCATGACGGGGGATGTAGTTTTTGTCTTCACATTTACAAGCCCTGTAAAGGTAATATGACACTACAAGAACCAGTGTCCCTGCGCATAGTCACTTCTTCGGCCGTGCCTTTGGATCACATGAGCCGCAAAAGTGTCGTTTTTGATATTTGGGAGATTTTTCGGTTCTGTGGCAATGAGCGAAGGCAGACATTGAGCAGGGGCTGCAGTCTGTGGTAGCTGTATTATACAAGATCAGTCTTACATCTTTAATTAATTAAACTTTTACTAACAAGGGAGAATTTTTAAAATGACACCTGATGTTAAGCTCAGACAATCTAAATGCCTGACCAATTCATGAAAATTATTTTGGATGTTGAATCCAATATAATATCTCTCTTTCCTCTCGACGTGTAGCCTATTTTAAGTCTTGGTTAGTTTGAGAGGAACAGGTCCTGCAATAAAGTCTGGGCATACGATTTATAGCCAATCCCGCACATTCATTTATGATTTGATGGCTGCCTGACATGAGAGTCCCAGCCCATCTAAATTATCATGTAAAAGAAATGGCTGATGTGGAGGTTAAACCATAAACACTAACGCCCATTTAGTATTTTAATAGTCTATACTGTCACTGTCAGATCATAACTGAATGTGATTACATTACTGGGATTGATAGTGTTTCTTTGACTCTTGCTGCTTTCATCCAGGAAAGGGGCTGTTCATCTCCAACCAGCCTATTTAAACTACATATGTGCTGTTACTGAATATGAGTTCCCACATAATATTGAATATTTGACATATCATTTGTTTTTTTTTTGTTTTTTTTTTAGAATTAAATATACTATATACTATTTGATTGTCCTGCTGAAGTATCACCAGGAATTCTTATGAACCAAAACAGCAGAATTTATATTTACTACACCAAATGTAAGTCATAGTGGTAATAGTCTTGAGTTTTACACTTTTAAAAATAGCATTTTATTCATCTCTTATAACTGCATGTGAGTGTGGTTATGTGCACCACTTTTGTGACACACATCAGAATTATTTACACAACAGGCCTACAGAATGAAAAAGCAGCAATAATACACTACATAGCCCTATATTTCCATCGTTTTACATTATTTGTGGTTGTTTTCTGCAGAGTCAGGGCTCAGAGTTTGTTTACTGGTCTGGTTGGGCAGCCAAGTCACAGCAGAACGTTGCCCAGACAGCTTGGACAGCTTGCCTCTCTAAGCAATCTGGCCGTTTGGGGAGTCAGAGGGGGGATGGGGGAACTATGATTGTCAGGGATTGCACAACTGTGAGTGGAGGAATGTGCCTGCCCTTGGGACCAAGAAATATTTCAGTTGCAAATAGAGAGAGAATTGAGGTGGGATGTGGGGGGAAAAAATAGAATGAAAGGGAAAACCAATCAGTTAGTAAACAAGAAGCGCAACGTTTTTGTTCCAGATAATTATTTCGGTTACAGTGTCATATTGGTGTGTGCAATGTAAAGAAAATATAGCACATACAGTATTTTTTAAAATGGGGCAGAAAAAATATCCATGCATCAGAATCTAATAAACAGTACGCATGTTTTATTTCAGAGCTTGGGCCATGTTAACAAAACAGTAGTTGGAGAAAGGGATGTAAAACAGAGGCACATTATTCAACAGAAACTTTGACCCCTGCTAATCTCGCTCTGTGTGACTGTGCTCTGTGCAAATATTGCTGAAAACATAGCACACACCACCCAGTGACTAATGTGATTGGACAGAAGCTTGTGGACATATTCAAATAGAGGGCAGTGCACCTTGAACTCTGCCTGACTGTGTGTTTAATGTTGGCTCATATTTGAAACTGTCAAAGCATATGTAAAGCACTTACATACATTACGACACATGCAGGATTAATATAACCCATTCAAATCTGTTGCAGGTTTTGGTTTGGTCTTGTTAGTCAGCAGCCCAGGAAGTTGAATATCTATCCTTGGGAACATCCAAGGTTGCAGAGTTTCAGTCTGTGCAGTGTGAAATACTATTTCAAAATCTAAAAATTGAGATTTACAGCTCTATAAAGTATTTAGGTTTTATATCATACAGAGAGAAAATTCAAGAAAATACTGACAGGGCAAGAGAGGAGAATTCCAGGACAAAGTCCCAACAAAAGACACTAAACATCTGTTTGAGCTGTTAGTGCAGGCAGTTGTCTGGCAGATATTTCTCCAAGTATGTAGAAATAATTGCATTGTCATTCTGAAAAAAAAGAAATCTATCTTAGGAAGTTAAAATTTTTATCATGTAGTTGCAGAAATCATCAAAGGGTAGATAACTTCACAGCAACTCTTTTACCATGTGGCTGACTCAGTGCACAACACATATAATTAGGACTAACCTTTGAGGTGATTGATTTTCTCGGGAAATGTATTAAATAATTTTCCTCTGTGCAGCTCGATAATGTTTTATATTTATATCATCATAAGGTAATCAACCACCAATAAAAACAACCAAGCAAGAGCTTTATGGATGGTGAACTGGAACCCCACTTCACATTACCTACTATGAAAAAACATGTGGGTGAGTTTTATATGTTGGAACATAGAGTTTGTGCAATTATGTGGATTTGAGAATTGTATGAAATGGCCTTATTAATATAGTCCGGTGACAAAAACTGTAAACAGTACACCTATGCCCTGGTCAGTTAGTTATATTATAGGATTGTTGTTATTATTGTTACTGAATAGCATTTTACTATTTATTAATTTTACTGGTTGAGGTAAAGCTTAACCATTTTATACACTGTTGGGAACTTTAATTTAAACCAGTGTGTTGTATTGATCAATTAGATATAACAACTGACTTTGCTAAGACTAAGAAATTATTTAGTATGACAAAGATGGACAAAGTGGATAATATACTGTATGTGTGAAAAATGAAAACGGCAGCTGGTTTGCCTCCCCCACCTTTACTTTTATCTCATCCTCCTTACTTCTTCCCCCTCCTTTGTTGTTCAGATAAGGAAATTCTTCAGTGCTACGTGAAGGAAAAAGTCCCTGCTTTTCATTGATTGTCCTTTAGATGTAATGATTCCTGGTCCCATTTATGTTGTTTTTCCACACAGATAAAAAGTTTAAAAAAATAACAATAATGCACTGCATTTTACAAGTTGACCACATGCTTTGAGTGCAAAATGCTTATCAAAGATTAAAATGGAAAATAATGAAACAGTAAAAAGTACAGATATTTTATTAAGTGTAATATAAAGAAAAAGAAATATAACATAAAGAGAAAATGGATATACCTAAAATTGTAGTTGATGTAGTTCTCTCAAATAGACCTATTGACCTACCTATTGAAGTCAAGTAAATTTTAGATGTTTTTCATAGTTTTCGTATTTTATGTTTTTTAAGTTATCATTTTGTTCAATTTTTAATATAGTAATTTGCCCACAATTATACACATGGATGGTTTTATAAATGTAAACCACAAAAAAAAAAAAGTTAAAAGAAAAAAATCCAAAATAATGTTTTGGTAGACAGCTGTTATCAGTATATGCTCTTTGTACTGTTCAGGCTGTTCAAACTGTATTTAATAAGCGGTTTATAATCTAATCAAGATCTTTAAATGTGTAGTGATCAACAGTGGTGTCATGTGTTGTAATTGTGTCCATGAACCGCTGGGCGAGACTCTCTCTCTCTCTGTTCTCTGTGAATAGGAGGGAGATGCTGGAGTCGGGAGAAGGTCCGCCATTATTGGGAAACTGAAAAAAAAAAATCCCAGACTTATACACACCGTCACACATTCAGGCTGTAAGTGGTTTAACATTAGGGAGGAAAACAAGGTTTTCGGGACGAGCCGTTTTACGCCCAGAAAAAGCGCTTTGTGGTAAATGAGGGCAGGGCTCTCGGTCGCGTTTCCATACGGACTCTTTTATTTTTGACACAACAAAGGAAATAATAATTGGTCAAAACAACATGGTACAACCGAGAAGGGAAAACACACCGCTTTCCAACGCCTCCCCGTCTTCCGTCCTCGTCCCTCAGCCATGGTGAAAAGACCGGAGTTTGAACAGCGTTTTTTCTTTTCCTGACGACAATTGTAGTTGTTTTCCCCCCCTCCTCCTCTTCTCAGACAGGGAGAGGGAAAGAGTGATATGCATCTGAAAACTTCAGACTGATGAAAATGAACACTTAACGTGGGAAGCAATGGACAGACGGCGCGTTTACTAGGGGGACAAGCGGAAAATAATCGATGTGAGTGCTTGCAGGGAGTGTTTTTTTGTGTGTTTTCTTAAAAAGTCTTTCACCGGCTGTGAGTCGCAGAGGAGCAAGACAGAGGAAGAAAGGAGTGGACGAGAGCGGAGAAGAAGAGGGTAATGCTATGGTATGTACAACACACTCGTCCTTTCCACCAAGTATTACATGTAAATGGAGCATTTGAAGAAGACAGGGACGCTGGGAAAGGTAGTTACAGGCGTTTAGTTTGATAAAGAAATGCAAGAAACAGGACACCTCCGTCCCCCTGAGGACTGGTGTGATTTGAAGCCTTTTAGGAGTAGTAATAGAAATCAGCCCAATAATCAGGCATGGATGGGTGGTTAAAAAAATTAAAGCTGTTCTTATATGGGTTAGGAGGGGGAAGCCTTTACTTGTTTAAAGGGGAAGTTTACAGAGGAGAAAGGGGGTCAGAAAATGGATTTTGTCCAAACATTACAATTGTTTGTACAATAACACCTGGAATGCGTTGGTCTTGTCAGTTTCTGTTGGTAAACTACTCTGGTATACCTTCAGTCTAAGGCGCAATAAGGACTTTCAATTATTAAAGGGGGAAAAGGATGTTTGTGTTGGACCCTAGGACTGTCAAACAACTGTTTGATACTCTGTCTCCTTTTTTTTATGTTTCTTTATTAATCTGCTTGTCGTCTTCTGTTCTTAAAAAGAACGATTATGAGACTTGTTATTTAGGTTTTGTTATGTTCTCAGTTATTTATTGTAAGTGCCTGTGCTTTTATTTGGTATGTTTAACATATTGGTACTCACTAACATTGGCCCTCAACAGATGCATCTTATATAATAATCACTTAGACATCAGGAATTGTTTTTCGTGAGTTAATTATTCTCTCTGACATTATCTGGGCCACTAACTTTGCAAACATTAGAGCTGCATGTACAGGGCTCCCTGGTGACACAGTTAGCTAATGTGCGTACGCCCTGCTGGGATAACTCTCCTCTGCTCCCTTTTCATGTAGCTGTACCTGTCACACAAATTACTCAGTGCATGTCGAGCTGTTTTCCCCCCAGTTAAACATCTCAGATGGGGTATTTACCTTGACTGTCTGGATGCTGCATGTCTGCCTCTTTATGCTGTAAGATAAGATAGAGATAGGCTGATTGGGGTGACATAATGCTAACAGCTAACACAACCATCACCTGATTTTTGTGCTGGAACTAGTCATTGGTGTGTCACAGCTGTATCTGACAGCCACTGGAAAGTGGTTATTGCCCTGCCAGCCACTCCCTTTTTTGACAAAGTCCTTCCACTGGACCTCAGGACTTTCATTTCAGATGTGATCTTTCCACCTACCACTGGAATATTGATTTAAGATTGACTGTGAAAGATGTCATAGAATGAGATAAGTGGGTGAATGTCTGCGTAGGATTGTGATAGCCTCAACACTGAGGAGTGTAGCAAGAGGGATTTGGTCTGTACTGCTGTGTCACTGCCAGAATGAAAGACTGTTTTCAAAACAGGAACTTTATTTGATAATGGATATATGCTGTTATCTTGTGGATTCTAAGTCCTTTCAAACAAGTGGGTTGACTCATAACCCTGCGTTTCCCAGCAGTGCTATGACTGAATGTTTTTTTTGATGACTTTCTCCCCCTTTGATCTTAATCAACCTTATTGGAAGGACCATGCACAGGAGGAAGTAAACACACTCATAGATACACACACTTCCTTGGTAAGACAGTCTCTTTGCTCTCAGGTAAATGCGTTAGCAGCTGTCAGCACTTCTGTTCTCTGCTTGATTGGCCCCTTTGCAGTGCAGTCACACCTCTCCAGGAAGCCTCTTTTTCCCCTAATAGCCATGCCATTTGCCCAGGCAGCAGACTAGCTACCAGCATACCCACTCACCCCTGTCTGTCTGCCTACCTCTGGGCTGCAGATTTTGTTGTGAGTCCCTGAGCTAGAACATGTTCCTGGGATTAGAGGAGGCTTTGCTCATCAGAATGTAGGCCAGAGATGGAGATATATCCCCTGTTGAGGAAACTACAAGCGCAATTCTGTTCCACATTATGTGGACAGATAAACACAAGGTTTGGCTTGCTTTGTAGCAGAAACATTGATAGAGATATCTCGTCCTTATATCACAAATCCTCATTAAAATATCAAGCCTGCAGTAATAATCAAATGAGAAGGTTAAAGGGAACATTCTTGAACCCTTAAATGTGGAACATGTCTTAAATCAGTAAACCCAGCTGTGAGCAGGTTATTTTACCTGTTTTCTAATAAAACTTTGCCCCATACCATATAATTTCCATGTCAAACCTGGCTTTTATTTCCATAAACCACTGTGCTGCTGAATGAAACAGTGGCCTCTCCCCTGCAAATTTGCAGATTTCATAGCTACCGTACCTGTCAACGCAGTGTGACTCCATATGCCAAGAATGGGAAATTTCCCTGCTCATCTGAAAATGTGCAGTTTGCTAAATCTCTCTCTTGTATTACAGGAGAGGTTTGCTTGTGAGTCAGTGTAAGCCTCTGTTTGATAGAGAAAGGAGCTAATTATAGCGGGCAGCTTTGGAGTTTGGCGGACCAGATTACAGTCACTCTCCTCTCAATGGATGCCTTGTTCTAGTGGCCGATTATTAGGCAGAGAGAAGTGCATTCTGGGATGATTGTATCTGAATTTCCATTAGAAAGTGTGCCTGCCTCAGTTGAACTGGGGTTCCCTTCTCTGCCCACTGTTTCAGCTCCCTTACTCATTACAGATTTGCAGATGGGGACAGCTTGATATAAAGGCCTCTGTACTGTGTCCCTATTCTGTTTTAGATCCAGTTTAACTCTGTATCCTGAATGACCGAATTATGTATGAGGGATCAATGCTGGCTGTGTCTAGTGTGTGTTTGAGGGAACAAAATGATAAAATGTGTCGCCAGTAGTCCTGCACTTAAGCCCTCTGTATAACAAATGGTTCACACAAGAACTTTTCAAATAGTTCTCAGTTAAATCAATCAGCAGCAAAGATTGCATTTACTTTATATTCCAATCCCACCTTAATATTGTATTGCTTTTCCAATACAAATGCATTATTAATGGATAATGCCTTTGGAAAGGAAGGGCTTTAGATATGATTAATGGTTTGAATGGTGGTTGT
This sequence comes from Mastacembelus armatus, assembly GCF_900324485.2. Classification (NCBI taxonomy): domain Eukaryota; kingdom Metazoa; phylum Chordata; class Actinopteri; order Synbranchiformes; family Mastacembelidae; genus Mastacembelus; species Mastacembelus armatus. Next base: position 10,132,279 of record NC_046645.1, on the reverse strand, counting down.
AGGGCTCTGTTGAGATAGTTTTAACTAGCCTTCATATTTCAGTGCTGTGACACTGTTTGGGAGCACTGTGACCATGGAGATAAAGGACCAGGATGTAAGCCACAGAGGAATGGTGACCTCTGGACGCGAGTGGCCCTGCTTTGCTCTTCTAGATACAATTACACAACAGAGGAGTGAGCGTAAGGGCTATGGTAATTTGGAAAGGCTGTAGAGAGGAAACACCAGTGCAGAACTGGGAGAAACTATGAACAGTGAGAGACACAACAAAGTAGATAGTCAGTTGAAGAAGAAAAAAAAAGCTATAGGAATGAGTCAAGTAAAAAGCCGTCAAACTGCTGCCAGTTTCTGCTTCAGGCTGTGTTCTTGGTATGTGCCCTTTCAGCTTTGTGCTCAGGGCTCAACCAATCAATGACAGCCATAAGTAACCCCACTGCTTGACTATTGGCCACAGCTGAATTACATGACTCAGCATGTCTGTAGATAAGATGTTATGATTGGATTGCTGCCAGTGAAATTAGGCCACTGCCCGGAGTTCAGCAGGTTGGACTTTTGCTGTTTTAATCGCACACATCAAGTTTGTTTTACCTGAACATAGTATGTGGTTTTTAAACCTAAAGTGCTTCCAGTTTCGAGGTTTGTGTGGTTGCCTAGCCTGAAAAGAGATTTGTCATGAATAAATACATGCTCCATTACATTATCATGTTAAAGGCATAATAGTCTCCGATTGTTTTCCAGTGAGTCAGTGTTTACGCTGACTGTACTTGGGATTTTGAAAGCCTGTAGACACTGGAAACCTCTCACCCTCAGAAACAAAGAGAGGCTGCTCTGAAATCCACCTACACGTATTAAAGGATGGCTTTGAGCATGTCTGTAGTCTGTGGACACATACACACACTTGCATGTTTCCCACACTAACCCAGCACTTAGTTTTCAATTTTGTCTTAACCTGTCATGCTGACCTACCCACATGTCATTCACAAGTCTCCAGGCTTCACTACCTAAATAGGACTGAAGTCAGGAGAGGTCCCTGTGTGCCATTGTTTGACTCGCTGGAGATTCCCCCTTGTGGTGCCCCTGTGTTTCCTGTAGGAAGTCCACCTACGATGGCTGGTTATGTTGAGGGGCAGGGGGAGGCCAGGAGAAGTAGATATGGAAGAGAAGAGGACAGCTCAGGGTCAAAGGTTAAGGCAGTCAGAGGAGGGCACAATGGAGCCTGTTTTATTCTACTTCAGAATAGCCAACAGGAAAAAGAACTTGACATAAAGATTTTATTTTTGCCTTGGTTTTAAGTGTACAGAGAGGAAAGAGCTTGCTAGCTTGAACATTTTTGAACAAGGTGCAGATTGATTTATTGAGATTAGTTTCAGCTCAGATGTGTGTGTCTGTCTCAGCCTGGCCAGACATACAGGCAAAAACATATTAGAACCACTTGTATAAACCCTTCTTGGTAATGACCTCATCCTCCTGTTCTCCTTGCAGTAGTGCACCATTCACTTTATGTTGCATCAAATGCTTAGAACATAGTATACCTGCCCGCAAGTCTATTATTGTTATAATAACCAAAATAATTGGAAAAGCTGAGAAAAGCTCCATGTAGCCATCAAGATCAGTTCGCTGGGTACTGGATTACAAGGTGGTGCCCGTTCTTCCCACTGAAAGGTGCTCACCTGGCACATAGGCCAAGAAAGTGTTTTTTTTTTTGTTTGTTTTTTTTTTCCTGAGTTTCCATCTGTGTTGTGGGCCACTCTGACCCAACCTGTACGCTCCTGCTCAGTCCATAGACTTTACATTACTCACTTTTCTAGGTTCTGGAAAAGTTTTACAGATATTAAACTGCCATGGATTAAAAAAATGATAAGACAAAGGGTGACACTTGACCTGGTGTTCTATTTTAAGTGTTCACTCTATTATCATTGTAGTATACAGAGAAAAGGCTTTTTGGGCCAAGGGAGGTTTTTCATTGCAGTACTGAATGGCCACAGGGAAAAACTGGCAGAACATTTGAGTTGCAGCACAATATCCATAATATAACTCTCATCCATAGTTGAAACACTTCCTTTATGAAGGAGATGCTTTGTCATGTGACCACTCTCCAGTTGGTCTTTTATTTATTTATTTATTTTTGAGTATGTTTTCTGTACATGCTTGAGGTTTCGATTCAGGGCAGGTGCTGTGGTTGGCACGCCCTCTTCCATTTAATAGCTGCAGCAGTAATTGTGTGTATTCTGATAAAACTTGTTGGTTCAGTAGGAAGCTCAGTGGTGGAGCAGTAATAGTGCTCGGCACTCAATGCACGTCCAACCTTTCCCATCCTTATCCTTTTCAAAAGCAGAGAGGTGGAGTGCTGGATTTAGTGTATTGCGTATGAAAGCACATTCCTCTCTGATTGCTTTGGAACATGTTAAAAGGACACACTTTGCAGCCATTTTATTTAATACTGAACTTATGCTTCTTGGGGAATCATCAGTTGGATTAAGTTTATTGGGAAAAGAAAAGAGCGTCCTGTAGCAGCAACTTGTGTGTGTCAGACAGACTCTGGCTTGGGTGTTATCTCTAAATACTGGCTGTACATGTAAGCTGCTCCTTTCAGGTATAGTATTACAGCTTAAAAAAAAAAAACACACACCTTGGCTTCTCGGATTATTCTGTCGACCTTGTTGTAATTGAAAACAAGAGAATGCATGACTAAATATATCTGTTTGTATTTACATTTAACTTTTTACATTACACACAACACATTAGCCAAAATAAGCTCAGGTGTCTTGTAAGATATGGTGATGGCAGGAAGTGAGGTCTCTGGTCCTCAGCTATAAGTCGCCACTATCTTTGGGCCTAGCTTTACATTGTCACAATATAACCACTTTAAGTTTGTGAAGGGGAATGCTCATGGTCAATGCATGAGGTTTTAGTTGATATGTTCTCCTGGCATGTTGTTTATGTTATGATGTTTGTCTTTATTTTGACAGCTGACAGTGTCTTCATATACCTGAGGTGGAGAGTGGGAGGTAGAGAGGTGTTCTACTTCCTACCCATTCTAATTAAAGTTGGCAGATTTAATCACAGACTGAAAACCGTCACAGAAGGAAATTGACAGAGAGGAAAGGAAAGGGAAAAGGCCTGCAGACTGAGACAACCAGAGGCCTTTGAAACAGCCTCACTTGACCTCAGGCTTTACTTACTTTTCCTCCAACTCCTCCTAAGCTCTATTGATCACTCTTGCTTCACATCTGCTTCTTTTCTCCTTTTTTTGGTCTTTTTCAGATTGTCACTAAATATTTGTACTTCTGTTCACTGTTTCTCCCACAGCTCTCTTCTTCCCTCAGTTTTTCTGTCCTTGGTGCGAAGTGCAATGTTATTGTCAGCTGTGGTTGAGGACACAGAAAGGGCACCACCTTGTCACTAAATGTTTGTCTCAAATGCCACTTCAGGGAGATCTGGCCACTATTGTGGTGGCATTTGGCATCTCCAGTGAACATGTGCTCACACCGTCTCTCTTTCACACATACAGTGGCACACAAAAGCCTTGTATTTGGACAAGGGACATTTTTTTTTTTTTTTTTTTTTTTATAAATTAGACATTTTCACTTGGAGTTTGCCCTAGGCATTTTAACATTTGCAAATCATTACCTGACAGTTATTGTTTGGTATTCATTCAACCGAGCTGAGAAAGTTTGGCAATGTAAATGTTTTTCCTTACAATGGAACCAAAATGTTGTGAAAAAGTAGGTACACTAATCTACACATGCATACATACAATGTGGCCATTGCTGGCTGACCCCTCATAACATAACTGACAGCGTGGTTCTGGCCGTTGGGCAGCTGTGTGACAGTGGACATCATATCCTCTTTAAGGTGAGAAGATAAGGCGGCTGTTCATAGCAATTTGTTATCACAGGCAGCAGGCCCCTGACACATCCACATCCCTTATCTGGCCCAGTCCCAGTTTTTTGCCCAAGTGAAAGCTCATGCAAGCCCAGGGCTGATGAGTAAGCACAGCTTAGCCTGCGGATGGCGGGGCCTGCCTTTATCGATCGCAGTGCCACCGCCTGTCATCCAGCCACCACTTAGCTAATGATGTCCATACTGTTGTCTCATGGCTGAGAAAATGGACATAAAACAGAGCAGCAACTAACGGAAAGGATAGATTTTACTGATAGAGGAGGCATGAAGCAGGCTGAGCCAGTGGTACTGCGTTAGGATGATAACCCTGTCATTCCCTGTCTCTGTCTGTATCCCCTCCTTTTTCTTGCTGTTGTTGGCTGGCTTTATTGTGATGTGGGTTGGTCAAGCTGTATGAAGGAAAGACAGATTTCTGACTGTCTGCCACTCTATGTGCTGGCCTGGTTTTGCCCTTGTTACTCTGTTATTGTTGTTGGACAAACATCATCTATGTTTGTGTTAAATAAATACTCTTTATGATGAATCACCCTGACTGCTTGCATCTACAGGCAATTATAAAACACTCCTGTAAAGATATATATCAACAGTGCCATTTTAGAGGATTGCAAATAGATTTTTGTCTTGAGTTGGGCTTTCATGGGCCGTTTCTCTTCTCAGTGCCACACAGTGCCATAATTTCCCAGAATCCAATACAGGCCCCAAGGTCCACAGCTCATATGTCAGAGTTCATTTCCTGTTGCTGTGCTCCAGCAGCTCCTGAGGATCCACCATTTTGTAACATTCCCGATGAGTACTAGAAAAATTTGTCTCAGCTCACCACCCTAATTTGTACAAGCAAGTGTGGAAATCTAAAACCTGTATTTCATAGTTTACTCACAGCCAGCCGACTTGGCCAGTATTGTACAGAATGAAGAAAGTCAGAGAATCTCTCACAAACGAACTAAAGATCTTATGTTTGGTCTGCTTTACAGTGAACAAACTGTAAGCGTACTCAGGGTCACAGCATACCTAATGTAGCAGCAGTGTGAACTTGTGCATCCAGTACTATTCATGAGTCACAAAAGTGGGACAGTTTGTATGTTTTAGAATAAAGAGAGCAGCATAATAGTCATGTTTCTATTTCTAATAATACTTTTAATATGTTATTGTTGGTTGTAAATTGCCACAAACCACAAACTTAATGTGCTGCCTTTTCTTTTATCTCTGAGCTGATTTCCATGAATGTCCTAAGTTGTGAAGATAAAAGTAGAGGAAACATGGGTGAAGAATGTAAACATTTCTAGGAGCTGTTTTTGGTTTGCTCAGAGAGGACAGACTCACCACAACACGGCTCGTATTAGTCACACTTGTCAGAGAGAGGAGAATGCAGACCTTTTTGCCCAATGAGGGAAAAGGTCGTTGGGAATGCAGTTTGTCAGGTCAGAACGAGTTTGGCCTGTTGCAGCTTAAATCCGTGTGACTGCCAGAAAGAAAATAAGATGGAGAAAGGTGGCCTCAACCAGACTAATTTATTTATTTAATTAAGTTTATTTACCTATTGGCAGTATTTCATTTGTTTGTTTTGTATTTCAGTTATAGTGCAGCGTCATTTTAAATTCTCACTGTATCTTCACTGTAATGCCAGAGTGGGCATTCACTGGGTAGTTAGGGGCACAGAGGCATTTTCCATTTTGGATATTTATCACTGTACTATACTAATACTATTCTCCTCTAATACAATACTAATAGTGTTAGTATACTATTACTATGTTGCTCAGTAGCATTTAAACTTGACCCATCAATTACAATTGGACCCCAAACAAGAGGGAAACTGTTCCCCATAATAGTTTGAAGCTACTGTTACTTTATGTAAGAAAACCTGCCAGTGTTTCTGCATTATAGCTGTTTCAGTCATGTGGTTAATCCAAAAGGCGAGGTAGTTAATCACTAATGATTCTGAATGATAATGGGGTATTTACCCTGTAGTGATTGTGGTAAATGCTGTTTAAGAAATTCTTTTGTCCTCAGTTGTTGATCATATCTGTTCAATGACAGACGTTAATTAAAGTATCTTAAAGCAACTTTGAATAATCAACAACATTAAACAAGCTCAGAGACATTATGGGGTTGTAATTGGAATTTGTCCCTGTCTAGATCAAATGCATTAGAGATTCTCAAATGTTTGGTTCTGTTTCTGGCATTAAATTTGGAATACACTGAGCAAAATGAATTTATTAGGGAATGGATGAGTGTTATATCAGTAATAATTAAAGGTGCAATGTGTGAAAAAACTAGTGTCATTTACTGATTGCAGAATGCAACCTTCTGAATACCCCACATATCCCACCCCACCTGTTTCCAAGTGTTAGGGAGGGTACAGTGCCCATCACCTTTAAAACAAAACATGATTCCTTGTCTAGAGCCACTGTTTGTTTGTCCATTCTGGGCTACTGTAGAAACATGGTGGCACAATATGGCTGCCCGTGTGAAAGGAGACCTGCTCCCTATGTAGATTTAAAAGGCTTGTTCTAAAATTAAGAAAATGTAACAGTTGGTATCAGTTGGTACACACTGATGACAATATATTTTATATTTTGACATATATATATATATATATGCATATATATATCAATATATTTTGACAATATATATGTTCCATTTCTACTAATAAGTTGCTCATTGAATCTTTAAATCCTCAGTCTGGGTTGATACATAATGGCAGCTCAACAGATGCAACATTAAAAATTTTGGGCTATGTCAACTCAAGCTATTGGCCTTGTTAGCTTTGTAATCTACACTAAATATTTTTAGTCCAGCATGGTGTTCCTAGTTTTACTCCTTCTCGAAGAATACCCATATTAAGATTTAAAATGCTGTTTTAAAAAAATTTTGCCAATTGTTGTAGCTCTATCCAAAATGGTCAACCTGTGTTTTGTCAGTTGAATGGCTCTACTTTTTTGTTAGCAGCAGTGTCACTGGACACTGAAACTGATCCTTGTCTCAAAAAGACAGCATCAGACACAATTTCCACTGCTGGCATTTGGCTGACAAGGCTGTCAGCAGCCCAGAAGAAGAGAACACACTGCAGTGCACTTCACCAGTGACCAGGATGCACAGTGTTAATTTCTCGCATATTTTCCTTTCACAGATGATGCACAAAGACAACAAAACATGTGTCTTACAGGTGCAACATGATGCCTATTTACAGGAGTTTTGTATATGTTGGGCAGGGAAGTGAATATTATACTTCCATATTTGTAGGTAAGAAGTTAATTAAAAGTGCTCACTGAGTGAAGTCTGAAAATCTAGGTCTGGGAACAGCCCTACAGTGATTATAGTTGCCTGAGAAGAATGAGTTCTTTGACCAGATAAGTGGAAATCAATTCTACTTTTCTACTGAAGTATTGTGTTAGGGTAGGACTGGTAATGTTTTTAACTGTATGGTATGGATAGGGTACCACTTTTGACACAATTTTGAGACTTTACTACAACTATTAAATACAAACAAGACTCTCACAGAGAATAAAAGTAGCCTCTACAAGGTAATATGTTTTGTGGATGTGGATAAAGTCCATGACTGATTATGTAAAGCACATTTGTTTTACAGTTCACAATTGTAACTTTTTGCTTTTAGCTACCACTGTAGTCCAATTTTGCTCTTACTACATAGTTTCAGGATAACGCACATTTTCTTGCATATTTATTATACATACCTGCTGTTATCAACCCTCTTGCCATGTGCTGGTTTGTATTCCTGTGGTACAACAAATACACATGCGATGGAACAGCTAAAACATCCCCTCTGTGAAAGAAAGCCACAGTGATTCGGACAAATGTGATTCTAATTTAGTGAAATGGTAGCTTTTAAAATAATAACTTTAAACAAAGCTTCTCATATGTGATTGAATTGGTGTTTTCCACTGTTATTCTAATCTTTAAAATGAAGATTCATAATCACTGTGATAGCAGTAATTGGCAATTGTGATGCCTTTATTAGTTTTCTGTCTAGCATCTGCCACAAGTGACATAAAAGCTATCATCATAGGGTGGCTAATGCTCCCATTGTTTCTACCACCTGCTGTGCATATAGTGTGAAAATTTGTATGTCAGAGAAATCAAGTGAGGTTTTATGAGAAGGAAGTCTTTTTCATAAACAATAGGGAGAGAAGAATTGTGAGAGGAAATATTCCAAAGTGTGTCAGAGCTGTAAGATTAGGTGTTGACCTAGACATGTCAGATCATTTGAGTCGCACCGTTTTTATTGCAGTGTGCTTCTTGTTTGTTTGCTTTTTAAAGTGACTAGGACTAGTTCAACCTGCCTTTGCACCACCAAGATATTACATATATGCATGCTTCATGCCAGACTTTAAGCAAACTTATACATCACAGAGACTCCCATCCACACTATTTCAGTTTCTGCTTCACAACTATGTAAATATACCCTCTCTCTGTCCTTAGCCTTTCAGTGTTTGGCACTAGCGGGTCAGGAAATTGTGCAACTCTGATATTCACATGGAGTGTTTAGACCACAGAGCAAGGCTTACATCTAGGGCCTTGGCTTTTCCTCTCTTCCTTCTCCAGAGGTCATAGTTGACAGGAGACATGGATGGGTGATGTCAGCCCCCTCTTTTGGAGATCCAGGGGTCCTCAGGGGTCTGGTGAGGTTGGGCAGCAGGGGGAAGACAGGATGCGGTGATGGAAGGAACAGCTTGCTCCTGTTGTACTTTTTGTTTTTTTTTTACGTCAGTGCTAATGCACATGACACAGGATACTGATGGTTAGGGCTGAACATGTTTCTATATCTGTTAGCTACAGGAACCATTTGGTACACCACAGTTTTGCAGGATTTGAAATTATAATGTGATTCAGTAGTATATTAAATGTTTTTCTACCCTTGTTCTTACAGTATAGTCAAGATTACAATAAGTTGAGAATTGAATGTCATGCTGTGGGAATTTGTCACTTCCGAAGCAAAGGGTGTTTTAGTTCATGCTGCGTCGTTGAGTAGTTTAGAGGGTTCTATAATGTTAAACATAATATTCTAAACACTTGTGCAACAACTGTGAGAGCAATGCAAGCGTGTGAGGCAGTGCTCCTGAGGCTCCCTGATGATCTACCATGGTAAACAGTTCCCACTGCTTGCACAGCTGGGGCACACTTGACGGGCCTCTGCAGTGCATGTAGAGATGGAGATGGAGAGAGCGATGGGGAGGGAGCAGACACAGAGAGAGGGAGGAGAAAGGGAGAGTGACTATACTGATGTAACAGAGAAATGCTGTGAGGGCCTTCAGGGCAGGATAGAAACTGCAAAAAATACAAGTGAGTGCAAGGGAAGCAAGAGCAGAAAACTGATTATAAATGACAAATCCCAAGCTAAAGCAGGGTTAGCTGCTGTGTCCTGAGGGTGGGGAGATGCAACAATAATAGCTCCGACTCCAATCCAATCTCCTGTATGTATCTTGGGCATGTGTGCGACTATGTTTGTGTATGCAACCTCCTTAAATTCAGCAGACAGAGGTAGCAAATTTTGCACCTCCCCACCCCTGTCCTCCCCTCATCCACTGCCCTGTGCTTGCTGCTAGGCACTGATTGGCTGGAGGGAAAACGAGGGATGAGGTTTTGTCATCTAATCTGCCAGCAGATCGCCACTGATGGGCCTCTGTAGAATGGCTTTAGTAAATTACTGTTCCAGGGAAGGGCAAATCCCTTCTATCAGATAGCAGCTCTCTCTTCCTCTCTCTCCCTCCATTCCAAGTCCTGTGCTCTGTCTCTCTCTTGCTCAGTCTCTCTTTCTTTTCACTACATCAGTCAGACTTTGACTTTATCTCTGTATCACTACCTTGCTCTTCTCTTCTAAGTAGCTATTGCTCTCGACTACTTGTCATTTAAATACCTCCTGCCGAGCTCCTATTTCTGCGTCTGCAGTAGATTTTATTTTCCCTGCCTATGGGCCTCACACCTGGAGTGACTAGATGAGGTGCTGGCAGAAAGAAACGCTCTGTGGATTTTGGTCTAAGGCTACTCATGACAGCAGCACTGTATAGTCTGTGTGCAAACTGTGTCTACTATCCTTTGGTATATTTGTCCATGTTAACAAGATAGACCTGTTTTCAGGGTGGCCATTTTACCTTTCCCAGTCTGAATACTGGGAAATACTCTGAACCAGTACCTCAAAGAATAGTTTTTTGCATACGGTTGTAGCTTTAGCTGCGTCACAAATAACATAACTGATATTAACTGAAATAGAAATAAAGAAGATTAGGGAGTGAGATTGGTACTGAAAAAGATGGGGGAGTTTTTATCTACCTGTGACTGTTGTTCCCTGAGGTGGGGAATGTTGTCTGAGTGGAACCAAACTCCCAGTAACCCCCTATGTCTAGGTGTAACTGCCTCTAACTCCTCCTCAATCACATAAAACTGCTCTGTGTTAACATATGGCAGCCAGGCATGTCTGATGTCACATAATGCTGCTGTGATGTGCCTGCTCAATAATTAACAGGTGGTGTATACAAAGTGGTGTTAAGGTCTCTCTCTCTCTCTCTCGCTCTCTCTCTCTCTCTCTTCATAAATGCTTTTGCTGTTGCAACAACATGTCTCACTAAGCAAGATTTGCTGTAACCTGATTAGTTTTTGCTGTTGTTTGAGTTATAGGAGTATGTTTACATGCAGAGTAGTAGATGTGCTTACATCCCTGTATAGATCATCTGAAGCAGTGCAGTTTGCCATTTACTCTGTTCCAGCCTTTTTTTTCATACCTCAGCAGATGAGGATGAACCTCACATTGGTTTTTGGCTGTCTGTCACTATGCTGGATCATCAGTTAAACAGACAATGAGCTCAACAATGTAGTTCATTTTACAGATATCAGGCTTCATTTCAGTGTCTTAATTCATTGTCATCGATCGAACTGTTTGATGTTGTGACAATTGCAGATCAGAATTACTTTAAACCAAATTTGATAAATTCAGATATGCTGTTATGTCCAACCAGTGGTCTAAAACATGAATGTATGCAGTGCACTATACTATCTTGGAACAAGAGCAAGTCTTCACAATTGAGATGTGACATTGGCATTGTATTTTTTATCGTCACATTTTTGTTTTACTGAATAAATGCTACATAACTATACTAGAGCATTTGCCTGTACATATTGCATTGATATTGCATTGATTCTGTATAATAGTTCTGCAGCCATGTTTATTGAAGCCAGGATGAAGGTTTTATCCAGGTTTCTAAAAACCAGGACATTATATCCAACACGTAACACAAAACCTGATGATGGAATGCTAATGTGCATCTTAGCCTATGTAGCATTCTATAGGACATATTACTCTTCTTGGCTTATTCAGCTGTTAGGCTGTACATTTAGTGTTGCCTGTTTGTAGTGCAGCTAGCTGAGGTGGTGATGTCTTGGTACACTATGACTACGGCCTAATTCTGAGTGGTTTACCAATACTGATTCGAATGACAGGACTTGTGTTTGGTAAACCCCACCCTTCTTTATTGACTCTTTGCCCTGCAGTCTGAAAGGAAGCATCTGCCTGCCCCTCTGCTTCCCCACTGCTCAGCACACATGCTGTCTCCATAGCTCACACTGTTATCGCTGCGGCTGCTAGCTATCCAGCTCACGCCAATGTCAGAGCCTCTAATCTTTCCAGCATAAAGGCCATGCAAAGGGAATTTATGTTAGTCTGCCACGGGAAGAAAAGGAGAAGCGGAGAATCGTTTGAGCAGGTTGACAGATAAGGCTCTTGTGCTTTCTGTGTGGTGCTTTTTAAGCCATGTTAAGCTGCTTAATTAGACATAATCTACAGACCCCAGACTGAGGCGGAACTAATGAAGTTAAAAGACTCAAATCCCATCCTACCATCACACTCTCCTCTACTCCACACCACCACTCGCCCCTGTCTCATCACTACACTGTCTTTGCTGCCTCCTGTCATACTCTCCTCCTCTCAGTACACTCTGCCCCATCTTCCTTTTTATCATTGCACTATGTTCTCTGAACAGCATTAATGTCTTCCATAACACCCAAACATTCTGCCCTGCCTACACTACAATCTTCAAACCCTTTGCCACAACTTAAAAATATATTATCTTCAGTTCATAGTTTCTGCACTTTTCACAAGAGTCAATGCTGTTGGATGATTGGTTCCTCTTGAATTCAGTTCAATTCAGTTCAGTTCAATTTATTTGTTTAGCGCCAAATCACAATACAATCATCTCAAAGCACTTCACAAAAAAACACCAGCATATTATTAGAAGAAGTAAAAATGTAGGACCTTAACTCCTAGATATGAATATTACTATGCAGATATCAATATAGTCTTGGTATGTCTGGTGTTACTGTGATGGATGAGGAACCCAACAGCAGCAAGATACACAAAATAAGAACAATATAATAGTGGCTTTCTTAGATAGGGAACTAATATGTGCTGTGATCAAAAGTCGAAAGGTTGAAAACAGACCGTGGGTGAGGTGTTGAGCTTTGTAACAAGTTACTTGGGAGAGTTTACTGTCTTATAGCACACGTCTGTCCATCTCTGAAGCATTTCTGCATCCACACCTGCCCTTGTTCTTAAGCCTCCCTTCTCCCTCTTACAGTGGAAAAAAAAAAAGATGTGTTTCTCACGTCAGTAACACCCCTTTCTCTCCTAATCCCTCCAAGGGGTAAATCTCTGCCCTGGCTGTGTATGCATATTTATCTGTACATGGATAACCGCATGCAACTTTTTGCCAGCTTACAGTATGCTTTGTTCGTACACCAGCTTTTCATGTTCACCAGCGTTATCACTGTGGTATGTTTACATACTGTATCTTACTTATCACTGCAGGACTAGCTTCTTTGTCATGTTTTGAGTTTGCACTGAAGCCATGTAGCAGTTATTTTCCTTCAGAAGAGTGGCTGGCACACTAGCCTGTAAGTGCTCATCCTCTGTCCAGGAGACGATTGCAGCTGACCATTGTTGGGTTTCATCATCATCATGAATGCGCTAACCTCACTGATGATGGCCTGTCAGAGAATTTTCTTCACCTCATTATCTTTCTGCCTCTCTTTTGTGGCATCCTTTTTCTCCTTGTTTTTACCTGTGGTGCTTAAGGTCTTTTGTACTGTCAAACTCCATCTATCTCTCTCATTCTCTTGAGTATGTTTCCTGCAACTATATTTACAGTCATTTGGAGCATGCAAATGTAAACACTGCCCAAACTTTGGAAACTTTATTCTAATATTGGTAAAACTGTCCTGTGCATATTTATTGTCTACAGCCACTTTAAATTCTACCCTCTTTGCATCTGCCATGTCTGTCTTTTTGACAAAGCTCTTCCCTCCTGCCTGGGTCCCACTGCTGTCCAGTATCATGGTGCTGTTGAATGGATCTGAAGGCTGCTGCATTCTGGTCTTGCTTGATTAGCCAGTGTGTGATGCTGTCGGCAGCTTTGTTTTGTTGCTGAATGGGCTGTTCCACTGAGAGCGGAGGAGACAAGGAGCGGAGGAGGAAGGAGGGAACAGAGAGGAGAAGGATGGAGTGGAAAAGGAAGAGCAGTAGAATGCTCAGAAAAAAAAAACGTTAAAAGCTGGATGGGGAACGACATAAAAGGAGAGGTGGAGTACAGATAAATGAGATGCTTGAAAAGGCTGGAGCAGAAGGGGAAAGCCGGAATGAGGAGAGGAAAGGACGGTGATGCAGAGGAGAAAAGAAAAAAAAGAATGACCTCTCCTCCTGTGGAGAGGGAAGATAGCTGAGTGTTTAGAAATGCTGAGGTGGACAGAAGCCATATCTTCCACGAGCATAGCACCTGCTAGTCTGCCTGCCCCCTTTCCTTTATTGACCGATTTTCTGTTGTTGGTATTTGTGCACTTCTGCCTGAGAAAGTGTGTGCGTGTGTCTGCAGCATAAACATTTCTATGCATACAGTTTATGTACCACTTTTGTTTTAGCTCATAAGGTAGCAGCCTGAGATGATATGCTGAAAACATGATAATAGTCAGACGTGACAGATCAATGAATCACTGTGCGACTGCATGCATGACGGGCTTATTTAATAGCTTTTCTTGTGAAATATAAAAGGTCTGTGCAACACCTAATTCAGCCCTAAACCTGAGGAAGCACTAAGTTCTTTTCAAAGTCATATTGAATGCTCATAGGCACACTGCAGACCCTGTAGGTTGTGGGCGTGGTCACTGAATAGCCAGAACAACGTGTATACAATAATGACCAAATTGTACAGATGAACAATTAGAGAAACAAAAATCTAACTGCTGGGATTTTGTTCCAACATTGTGCATGTGATGTTTTTATTGCCACTGTTTTCTGTAAATGAAGCTACATACCTGGATTTGAATACAGGCCTGTACCTTGCATTATGACAAACTAATTGGAAGCAGAGTACTGCACACATATACAGTGCAGCCTGCTGTCAAACAGCAATGTAACTTGGTATATGAGGCTGTTATTAAAACAAGTGCAGACACTTACAAAACAAGGTATAGTTTTTAACAGCAGGGTATCTCTAGTATCCTTGTAGTTCCCTCGCAGATTTAACTTTACTTCATACAAACAAATGCATTAGTAAGCATAGACCCAGAATGCTCTTCAGTGTCCTCAATACTACTACTAGTTCATTCTATCCTTTGGAAGATGAGAGACCCCAGAAAGTGTGGGTTATTTTTCATTTTAATATGACAAAGAATGATTTTTCTGCTGTCCTGGACTTTCTTCCAGAGAGGTGTGAGTGTGAGAGTGTAATTCTTTACACCTGTGCCAGTGTGTATGTTTGGTTTTATTGAAGCAGACTGCGTTGTAGATGGAATAAAGCCCGCTGTGAGTGTTGACAGTACCGGCTTGTTAGCCGTGATGGGGTGGAAGAATGCTGAATAATGGCAGATCTGCAGATTTTCTTGTACTTTCTTGTCTGAAATTTCGTAAGCTCTGTTTGTAAATTGGAGGTTGTAAAATGAAAATATAACAATGATAAGCCTCCTTGAGCTCCTTCTTTGCCATTTCAGAGCCTCACTTCCTGTTTTCTTTCTCTTCTCACTGTCTCTTGTCTGATAACTGATCCCTCTTTTCTGCCTCCTCCCATTCTCTCTTGTCCTAGAAACCCTCTTGCTTCCCTTTCCTGGTATCTCTGTATGTTTCCAATCCTCCCTTTTACAAATGGTCTGTTTAATAGACGACTGGAAGAACACACACATGCACACATTCATTCACACACAAGCAAAAGACTGAAATAAAGAAGCTCCTTATCTCTCCTAGCAGAGACACTTCATTCATGTGCTTGCATACAGATGAATAATATATGTGGATACAAGCACGCACACACACAACACACAAGTAACCCTGTTCGATTGGTTGTGATGCTGACATAGGCTGATGTAAGCTGTGCGTTTGTGCTCTTTCAGACCCTAATGCGTGCACGTGTGTATGTGTGCTCTGCTAACTACTGTCACTGTGAAGGGGTGTAGAGTCTCCAGAGGCATGGTGATGAATGAGGGTGTTGTCACTAGTCAGGTCCAGCTGCCTTTGTGCTGTGTATGTTCTCCTATTATACTGCAAGCACTGCATGTTTGGTGTGTCTTCACAGAGAGTGAGCGTGGGTGGGTTTTGTGTTAATGTGGCTTAAAACTGTTCTTATGTGAGAGGGTGTTAAGATTTTCACATGCTGTCTGTGTTTCAGCAAGGTGTTAACAAGTAGGCTGTTTGAGTGAGGTTTGTAAGCAGCATGTGAAACCCCACATCTTCTCCTGCAACATGTGGATGTTTCATGGTGACACACACACACACACACACACACACACACACACACACACACACACACACACACACAACACAGCCATGCTGTCTTGATAATGATTAGGAGCATGTGTGTTTTGCCGTTGGTTAGAGAGGGTGCCTCTCCTTTGCCAGCATGTAAGATATCAGTGTGCTTTGAGAAAATGCTGTCAAAGCAGAATAATTTGCCTACAGACGCATTCGTTCTAGTGACGTGTGTGCATAAATTTGCCCTCCAGTACGCTGGCTGTATGCTTTACAGATAGTGTGTGATATGAGAATACCCATAGCATTCCTCTGTGCTGGTCTATTGGATTCGCCCTGGTTGGATAATGCCCCTGGTGCGATCTCTCTCTGAAGACAAGGAGAGTATGTCCACTACACACACACACACACCACATCACACGCACCCTTAGAGTGGTGTGCCAACCTAGAGTGGTAGAGAATTAATGCCTTCTTCTTGCCTTCATGCAGATGAATATGCTTGTGGTGTGTGTTCAGTGAGTGTAGTAGCAGGGTGTTCTGGCATGTAGAAGTTATCCTTGGATGTGCTTGGGAATTTTGGAAATGTTGTAGTCCTATTTTTGACCAGTCTTTTGTGATGGCAGGTGTGACTTCTCAATAGCACCATACCAATATTTCCCTCGTGTTTTCAAGCATGTTTACACCAACTCCAGCTTTTGCCACCAAAATATTTTAATGCTGCCTGTAAAATGACCCTATGTGATTAAACCTACCTTAAAAGAAATCTAAAAAACTACAAGTGAATGGATGTTGCTTTGTGTCTGCAGTAAGGTGATGTACTCACAGCTGTCGTGTTCAGACCGTTATGAAATAACGGCAGTTATCTGTAACTGCACCGACAGCATTTTTATGGATGCTGGGCTGACAGTGCTATAGGAAACTGCGTTGTGGTAATGTATATAGTGACTGTGCATAAACGGTTGTGTTTATAGTCTAATAGGCATCACTAAACATCTAGGGCCAGTGGTGGGAATATTTTACTGGAAATGTTACTATGAGTTTAAATCTCGTCTAGTTCAGTGAAACTCCTTATTACGGTAGATATATGGCCTACCACTGCATCCACTTCTGATCCTGCTATGGTGAAGATGTTACTGAGTTCTGTAGATTTAAAAAGTTTTGGAAAATTGCAAATACTGTGTCTGAAGCAGGCTGAGGCTTGCATGTGGAGCAGAGCAGCCTGTGTGTATGCTCCACACATTAAAATATGGAGAACTCGTCATCTATCTCACTAAACTTTTATTATCTTATTAATTTCAGGTAATTTTACTTTCAATCGTAATATTTGTGTACAAGGCACACTATATTAATTCACTCCACTGTTTATTTTGAACATAATTTTTGCAACACAGGTGATAATAAAAATTACAACTAGGCTTATGTTCTTGTTGGACACACGGTTCTCACCTCCCCCTGCTTCTTGGAGAATCTAAATGGGAATCTGACTAGAGGTAAACATGTCTTTGTGTAGAGCAGCCCAGCAAACAGCCTGACAGGCCAGTTAATGGGGAGATGAAGGGATAGGATTTAATAGCCAGAGGAGAAAGAATAGTAGTTTTATGTAAACGGGGCAATATTTACCAGCCTGGGCAATGTCAGATTGGGTTTAAATTGGTTATGTTGTTCCTTTGTATGTCATTTGTCTTTAAAAACTTCACATTTAATTCTGCTCATTCATTATCATACACCCCTTATTGTGCCAAGACTTTGATTAGGCATCTTATCACAGGTTGTTTCTATTGAGGCAAGAGCCTAAAAATCAGAGTGGATTATGGGATGGGTGCCAGGAGCAGTCTGCTGCTATTGCCACACACCACAGTCACTGAAGGATTTTAAAGGTTATGGGACAAAAGGAACTAATATGTAGATACACTAATTTAAGTAAGTGTTTGTAAATTGGTTGCAAAAATGTTTCTGGCTCCAGTATTGGTTAATAGCAGTTAAGTTTTTTTTTTTTTTTTTTTTTTTCCTGTGATAAAGTTGTGAATAGATGTAGTAACAGGTTTCAGTTTGTGACTCAGTTTGCCACTTTACCTTTTTCACATCCAAGTCCCTTCTAAAGCTTTCTCTGGCTCTCTTCCTTTCTACCACCATGGCAGCAAATCTCCAGTGTAACAGGAACAAGGCTTAATTTGACAATTTCTGTCTTTGTAGTCTCTTTTTTTACCACGTTCTCCCCTTCCCAGTATGTTTTCTCACATTTGGATGTTTGGTTGTGGTCCCTTGCTATGTAATTGTGCTTTATGAATGAGCCTAGTCAAGGCCAAGTGGTCACTGTGCCTGGCAAGGGTTAGTGCAAGCAGCTCACACATATTTCTTTTATCTCTTGATATAAACAACCTGAAACTTGTTGACTGGCTTACGCCTTCTCCGCCTCTCTGTCTTCTCAAATCCCCATGGAGACAGGAGAGGAAGAGAAAGAAGCAAAGTGAGCCAGGGAGATTGTAAGAGAAAGAGAGAGATAAAGACAAAAGAGAGAACCGTAAGTCTCCTGATGTGTGTTGAGTGGACAGTGGCAAAATAATCCCCTTTTACCTTCACACAACAATCAGTAATGACCTTAGCCTGCACTCATCAATAGGCAGACTTGCATCCTTTGGGGCTGGGGGCTGGCAGGTGGGCTATGTGTGTGTGTGCGCGCTCCCCTCCTTTGTCTGAGAACGAGGATTAAGAAGGCTTACAGATCGGACGCCTAGCTGGGTGTGCACATTCATGTGTCTTTGTAAGGTGAGTGTTATCTAAGATGACATGGGCACTAGAAGAGAATGCTGCATTTGATGCACTCAAGTACAAAGGCTGCAATAATACTGGCTCTGTACTGTGATTGGGAAGTTATGGACACACGGACACATTTCATATGAACTTAAGGTCCGGTCCAGGGTGTACCCTTGGCTTTCACCCAAAGAGAGCTGGAATAGGCTGTAGCAGATCCCCTTGACCCTAGTTAGGAATAAGCGGGTATAGATAATGCATGGCTGGATGGATGAATTTATGGTAATCTTATGTTGTGTCATCACAGGTTTTAGAACAAAAAGTTATTATTTTTCATGAAAATAGCAATTCTTTTATTTAACACTGTATTTAGCATTTATGAGGAATATGTAAATTATAATAATAAATTGTTTATAGCACATGGTGATGTAGTGTTTCTGCTTGTGTAAAAAAAAAAGAAAACATTTTAAACTGTTTATGATCTGTCAGCTATTACATCTTTTGGAATGACTAACAACTCTGCAACAAGCTCTAATCATATTTAGTAACATACCGATGGTAACACATAAACAAATCCATACAATGTGGTGTTTATACACTTGTAGAAATAATCCACAAGTGGGGTTAAAACTGTATAAAATGTAATGAAAACCTAGGAAGACCTGTTGACCTTGAAGATTCAATTCAAGATCTGTTTACTTGATTTTTTTCAACCACATCCTGTGGCCTTCAGTATACTTAGTTGTCATGGAGAGAGAAGTTTTATAAGATAAGAACTTGATAAAAATGTGTGTGTGTGTGTGTGTATGTATATATGTATGTGTATATATATATATATATATATATATATATATAATATCTGTATATTATTTATTATTTAGATAACTGTAACATGAGAAGGAATGTCAGAGCAAAACACAGGATGAGGACTGCACCTTTCTTTTTCATACTGATACTTTTGCTTTCCTATATGAGGATGTCAGGTGGTGCACCAGTGCCAACCAAAAAGAGAAGGGATGAGTGGAGAGAAGAGGGGAATAGTGTAAAAGAGTCTTGGCATCATTAAGTACAGGAATGTGTAAGTTTCTGTGTGTGAAGTAGGAAGGTTAACATTTTGATTAGAGCCAGGAGAACTGCTTTAAAATCCAACCTGTTTCCTTTCCTCTTCCAGCAGAGAGAATGGTCTAATTCGCATCCCCGCCTTTTCCTAAGACATTTTCTTCCTCCAGGCCTGGAGAAGGAACAGTGCAGTCATGGCATTGAAACTAGTCTGAAGAAGAATAAATAATATAGCACCCATGTAACTTTTAGAAATGAGGGGGAGGATGAGGTCAACAGTAGTTAAGACTGATTCTCTTTTTCTCTGTGGCTGCATCTGTGTTTGTGGTCTGCCATTATATTTAGCACGTTTTTACAATTGTACAGCATTGCTGTGAATAGCTTCTTCGTCTCCTCTTTTTAGTCTGCTAAGCTTCTCCACAGCCTGTCTTAAGAGATCCAGGCATCTAGTCCAGATTACTGTTGTGACCACTGGTGGCCTCCAGATGCCACATTTAATACAGGCAAAGGTTTCTGGGAAGGGGCAGCCATCTCAGGAAGAAGTAACTGTTGAGTTTGGGCCAGACTGAAAGGCATAAAGCATGCACATGTAACTCTTAACTAGCTGTATCTTGGGGCTGTATGGTCAGAATAGCCCAGCTCTATTCAAAGTTTAAAAATATGTTAGTGATTAACATTAGATTCTATACAGTGATTAGCATCCTATTTAATCTGTCCACACAGAGATAGAAAAATGGCAAGTTGCTTTTTGAAGTGGACCATGCTAACTGTTTATTTTAGCTATCATGGGAGAAACATATATATTGTGAAGAAGTCTCTGTACAGCAATAACCAGTTCCCAACATGCTGTGTAGTGGCTAGTTGTTCCATAATGTACTTAACAGTAGGTTGTACATCTTGTTCAAAACCAATATTTTTTGGTTATTAGTGAAAACACACACTTAAAGAAAACAGATTTTTGGAAAACAGAAACCAAGTGAAAAAGTAGGGATGTCTGAATACAGTTTCTGGTTCTGCTGTCTCTCCTTTTTCTCAGTATTGCTTTCTGTAACACAAGCAGCAAAATTATTATAGTACGAACGTGTGAACAAGAGTGTGCTGACAACATTGTAGATGTTAAAGAAGCTGTTTTGTGGTTGTACATGCAAAGGCCACAATTACTAAATATGCTGCACTCCATAGTGTTTATCTCCCTGTGGTAAAGCTAACCCTCGATGCAGGAAAGGCTGCATTCCTCTGACTGTGATGTAGACAGGACCAACTGGGCAGTGCAGTGATCCTCAACAGGCAGAGCTCAGCCTTGGGCCCTAATACTGCTGCAGCTGCAGGCAGATCTGTGCAGAGCAGCAGTCTTGAGCTGTAATGATGCTCCAGTGTCTGCCTGGAGACTAATTTAAAATGGATGACCAGGCATAACCCCTGTAACCTCCGGACTAGCTGACCCACAGCCTGTCAGACTGAGGAAGGAGCTCAGAGGTGGCACGCCCACATATGCCCACACAAGGACTGGCAGAGAAGAGTGCTGGAAGTTTATATGTTTACATATCCATACTCTGTTAGAGCTCACAAGTTCCATTGGCAGTAAACTTGTTTTACACACTGCTTTTCCATCTCATCCATTCACTTCTCTGCATGAATTTAGTTCTTTTCTTGTCACAGAAGAGACAAAGCAGAGGAAATTTTAACTAGGAGGTATTACAGCGAGGAAATTATTTATTTGCTTAGCTTTCTAATGCCCCTGCATGAAGTGCATAGGTGGAGCTCACAGGAGGGCAGAAAGAGAGAGAGACACAGAGAGAGAGACTGTTAAAAGAAAGAAAGAGATGCAGGGAGAGGAACATTAGGGGGGAAAGTCTCTGCAGCCATCTGCCTTTGTGCCAACAGTTGGTTACTGTGGCAACGAGTAAAACGCCATTATCTTTAATTGACACTGTGGCAGGTTCAGGTGTTTTCAATTGTATCATTAGCTTTTTTTCCCTCTCTGCAGTGACTCACCCATCTTTGGCTGCAGTCCTCCACTTCATTCTGGAGCTCTTCATGTTTTTTTTTTTTTTTTTTGTCATCCTTTAATTTAGGAGGCTGTACATCTTTCTTTCAGGTGCTGCACTGGGTGATTTAGGGTGTGTGTGGATCTCAAACACTTGTCTCCCTCTAAGTTGATCCTGTTCTGACGGCATGCAGCGTGATGCTACTGTGCTTTCAGATGGTGAGGAGTATTGATGGATGACACCACGACAGAGCACAAAGTGACGAGAGAACAATTTTAAAGGAGAAAATGACAGGAACATAAAAATTGAATGACACCAGAGACAACTGTGGGAAGGTGGTGGACAAAGATGTAGAGAAAGTGGTTGTCTATCCTTTTTAACAGGGGCTTATTTGTTTCATGTTGAGGCTTGTCAGGGCGCAGCAGCAAAAAGTGCAGATGAGCAATTATAAAGTAACCCTGTCTGTGTACCATTAGCCAACCACAAGTGCTAAGCACTTACCAGAAGCTACTTGTGTTAACCTCCATCTCTCCTCCCCCAGCTCCAGTTCTCTCTTTCTCCCCTTCTTACTTCACTTTGCTGGAAAGTTGTGTATTGTCTGTAATATTGTTCATCGCTTCATTTATGATTTCAGACACTCCTCACAATACATCCACATCCAACAAGCATTCATCTGTCATTTTTTTACAGTAGCATGGAACACCCAAGTTGTTGAAAGGTTGCATTTATTGATAGAAAATGGTTTATTTTGCTGTGAGGCACTCAAAATGAAAAAAGCAATTTTCCGCCAGTGTTTACAAACAATATAAGCCTTCAGAAACCATTTGTAGTTTTTATTATAACGAGCTGTTTCTTGACGCCATCACCAACTCAGTCGATCACTTTGTGGGTACACAAAGTGCCCAGTTCAATGAAAAAATAATTATACAAACAAAGCCAATATTGGGATGTCTACAGCTGTTGTTTGAATCTAGATTGTGCCTTTAACTATTGTGGAGCCTGTCAAAACCAGTTGGCAGTGCGGTGTTCAGGTGTAGCTTTTATTACTACTGGCTGCTTTATTAGCCTTCCACAGAGCAGAGGAGGATTGAGAGGATTGACTTGAGATGCAAGTGGCAGTGGCAGCTATTGACTAGTTTGTCTTCTTGTGCTACTGGCAGAGTGCAATGATGCTATAAGGATACCGCTGCCCATGCCAGCCCATTAGCACCTAGGCTCCAGACGAGAACATGACAAGAACAAGCCACATACAGTGTTGCACTCACAGCCTTGCAATGATGTACTGTGACTGCTGGCATACAGCATTTGGAAAGCTAACACTTTATGCTTCTAAGTTTACACTTTAAGCATTCTGTAGAAATTGGTTTATAGTGTCTTCATTTTCCCTCTCGGGCCATTCTTCGTTCCTTCATTTCTGTCATTTTCAGATTTAATTGGTCTCAAGATTCAGCAGCGTGTGAACATTCTTCGTGGCAGAGAAGAGAAAAAAAAAACTTTAAAAACGTGCTTTATTTAAATTTTTTCTGTTTAAGCAGAGAGCAGGCAGCGAGTTAAAGTCCATGTATGAGATGTGAATAAGGCAGATCTGTGTTGGAGCATATGGTGTAGGTGTTGGTTGGCTGTTTTGTGTGTGAAGACCATCTGTCATAGAGTAACAGTTTGGGTGATCTCTGGTTGATGTTAGATTTCCCCAGTAGGGATCATAGAACCTGATTATATTCAAAGCCTGCAGGTTACAAGTCCAGATGGGGAGAGGAGTATTATCCTTAGATTCTGAGTGACGATCAAAAGGGAAATTATTGTGTTGCTTTACATTCTGAGTGGAAAAAAATTGGACTTTTATGGTGTGGTATTATTTATATATATATATATATATATATATTTATATTTATATTTATATTTGAAATATGGTTGTGCATAATATGACAACAGATTTTGAAGTCAGATCCACCAGCAGGAGCTGTGTTTTCTGGTCCTTGCCCCCTGTCTATCTATAACAGTAAGCAGATGATACAAAAGATACAGGTGAATAGAGCCCATATGCTGCATGATTGAAACTTTCTATCACAGTAAGGCAGAACAATGCAAACTGTGTGGCTGCAATCAGGACTGTGCTGTGAGTTTAGTCTGGCCGTCACTGACTTCATGGCAGTAGATAAAGTGATAAAAATTAAACTCCAGTGGCAGCAGCATTGCTCCGTGTGTGTGCACAGCTTTCTCATCTCATTCACCATCTGGAAAACACACACAGCACATCTATTAGGCACCCAGTCTGGCTAGGGATGAGCGCTCCAGTGAAAATGAGTTAATAATGACATTTAAATTGAAGGAAGTGTCAACAGTTCTGTCATTCACACATCAAAGTATTTTATACACTTGACTTTCTGCCTGTTAGTGAAATTGTGGTTTTGTGTGAGTGTGAATCACTGGGTTGAGTTATTGAAAATGTAAGAAATGTGGAACAGTATTATTTGTTTTATTCAGACATTCTCTTACTAAAAGCTTTTCTACACAAAGGTTCGAGTCCAGCGTAAGCTATCATAGTATTTCAGAAAAGGAGGAGGAAGTTCTGTTTGGCAGCTGTTCAGTTGTACTATTCTTGAACAACTACTTTTCTAGTTAATGGGAGGAAATCTATTATGCACAGTCTGATTTTTATTTGTAAACAGAGCGGATGTGCTGGAAGCAACTTTCACTTTACACTAATGCACCAAGACATGAACATGTATATGAGCACAGACTAATGTGGAGTTTTTGTGTGGCTTGAAAAACTTGCAGAGGTGTGAAAATATCCTTTTAAATGATGATCCAGCCTTTTGATATTGAAAGATCAAGGGTATTCCCTGTTTTGAACATGCACACATACACCATTGCTGTCAAACCAATTACACTAGCAGTTAGAACTGGAGGCTCATTCAGGTGGAAGATTAGCAGCTGAGCACCCACCCCCAGTCCCCTGCCTCGAAGAAGTGAGCAATATGCTCTTGTATTTAACTACAAAACCTTAATACCATATGTGTGAAACTGCATGACCCGTGTGTGCATTTCATGCCTTCTCCTGTTGAGTGTTTTGGACATATGTGTATAGTCTATATCCGTCTGTTGCTGTTTGTTTGTGCTGTTGCATTGAGTTTGGCTGGGATGACAGGACAGCAGTATTGGATGTCTGAATGTGTGTATACAGTTGTGCTGATGCTGACAAGCCTTTGAACAGGGGAGCAGGGATCAGATGTATGCTAATATCACCAGCAGACAGGCTGCTAAAATGATAGGGGCAGCGCTGCAAGGGTAGGCGGTAGTGCAGGAGGAGGCAGCTGACGGAACAAGCAAAGACAGAGAGAGGGAAATACTGGGAGAGAATTAGTTGAGGGCCGGGAGCATTAAAAAAAAAAAAGAGGAGTAAGGTATCCCTGGAAGAGGGAATGAGACGAGGACCACAGATGAGCTTTTTGTACCAAAGGAAAACACAGGCTCGTCTGTCTGACCTTGGATGTAAAGCAACAGTTGTTGTTGTTGTTGACGTTGTGCAGTCTGTTAAAACAGGCCATTTCTGGAGCAAATTATTATATGTACTGTAGTGTCCTTGTCAGTTCAGTCACTTAGCAGTATCCAGCCCTGTAACTAATGAATTTTTTTTCACTGGTGATTTTTTTTTTTTTTTTTTTTTTTTTTTTTAATATACTCTAATGGTTATATACTGTAGCTTGTCCAGAAGCAAAATAAAATATCAATAGTATAATTAGGAAGAATCCTCATTTTTTGAGAAACATGAACCAGAGAATATGTGCTTGATAAATGAGTTTTTCAGTTGTTTTAGTTGATTAAATGATCAATAAACTAACTGTTTAAGCCGTAACAACATCATTATGAATTTCATCGGGATGAATAAATCATCTTTATTTAAAGACTCAAGGTCCATGAGAAGAATAGAAAAATATAGAATAATTTTAGGATTTAAATTTTGTGCCTAAAATCAAAGAAAACACATCAGACATGTGAAGGTCATAGAGCTGGTGTTGGAGTTGGCTAAGCTGTGCATGCAGAAACACTGTAACGCCTCACTTTCCACTTGCTAGCTGTCAGCTTGGAGAGAAATGACCTTATCTTTGAAGAAGATACCGCACTGTGAGCAGTTGTGCGCGCGTGTGTGTGTTTGTAAGAGCGGATTTATGTGGTGATAGTTCGACTTTATAGCTGTCATTGTGCGTGTTTCCAGCACATTATATTTAGCTGTGCTATCGGTGAGGCCTTCTGCTGCAGCTGAAAAGGTTAAACCACACTGACACACTCCTCTCTCCTTTCACTCTGTAAATAGGCCGTCCATTTTTTTTGGATCCCTTCTTTCTCTCACTTAAGCCTTACACTTTGCTCTGTCTTCACTACTTGAACTGTTCAGTTACACTCTTGAATTTCAGATTAGGTTGTGAATATGGTCCTCTGTCCTCTTCCTTGTGTTTTATTCCGAATATCTTGCATTCTAAATTGAGTGTTTGTTTATATTCCTTGCCCTCTTGTCTTTTTTATTCTGCTCTTATCTGGCATCCTTCCTGCTTCTGTCTGTCCATCTATCTTTGTCCTCAGGGCATATGTCAGTAGCTGGTCCTCTATCTCTGCAGTGCCAGGCAGGAGGAGGAAGTGGAAGTGAATTTATAGCTATGATCCTGGTGTGGACTAAATACGGTTTATTGTATGTAAAAATGTGCAATGTGATAAGATAGTTGCTAATCATTTTACACGTTTTTGTGTCAGTGTGACTGTGGCTTTTCTGCATGCAAATGTGCAGAATGATGGAGCAGCTACAGAGGGATTTGTTATCTCCTTCTCTGGTCTTTTTGTGTGTGTGTGTGCGTGTGTGTGTGTGTGCGTGTGTGCGTGCGTGTGTGCGTGCGTGTGTGCGTGCGTGCGTGTGTGCGTGCGTGTGTGCGTGCGTGCGTGTGTGTGTGTGTGGTTGTATCGTCATGCCATCGTATCATGCTAAAACACAGGCAGCGTCACTTGTGAGCCTGCCAATGCAAAGATGCAAATAGCCAAAACTAACGAACAAACATGTCCACCATCCTGGATCAGGAGCTGGATATATGATGGCAGTTTAGGTGCTGCATTAATATTTCAGTGTTTTGTATGTTTATTTGAAATGTTTAACATAGTATTTTATGTGTGAGATACTGATTGGTTGATTATGCACTCTTGTGTTTAGTCTAACTCTTTTTTTTTTTTTTTTCCTTTTTTTTTTAAGGAATAACTTATGGATGTTGGATTTGTTTGTGTGGTTTGCTTGGAGTATTTTTTGTGCCTGGCCACATGTGAAATGCATTAGCAATGGTATGATTGCAGTGCTTACATTTTCTGTTGGTGTGTGCGTATATACTGTAGATGGAAAGAGCAGGGAAAATTGTATTTCCTGTTTGGTGAGACAAATGGCTTCTCTTATAGCAGATACACTAAATATACTGTGCCAAAGAGCTCTTCATGTAAAGTGGGTTGAGTATGGAGGAATGTGTGGATACAGTATATATTTATTTTAGTAATTAAGTGTTTTTAAACCTGTCATCATCAGTATTCATATTATATTTATTCTCTGCCTTTGTTCAGTGAGAGAGCAAAGGAAGGACTACCTCTACAACACACAGCTCAGTCCCCTGTCCACAACTCTAGTTTCTTGTTAATGGAGAACAAGTCTCCAGAGAGGGGGTGGGGGGTGTTTTGGAAAACATGGAGACAGTGAAGTGCTAGAGTGGAAAAAAAAAAAAAAAATTCTTGACAGATGGAGATGGGAAATCTATATGATGAGGATAATGTTGTGGGTGAGAGATCCAGAGGCAAAAATAATAAGGGAGAAGGGAAGAAAAGGGAAACTGGTTGCAGACTTGCATCATGCAGGAGTGAAAAGGAGAGGGAAACATTTTTATTTTATTTTATTTTTTACTGAAGCAAAGGGAGGCTCAGATACTCTTGTATCCTAGAGAATAAGGGGGCAAAAGTTGTTTTGTTTTTTTTTATTGCTGCCTCTCTGTCGTCATCAACATCACTGTAAGACTACTTCATGACTATTTCATGACCTTTGTTTCTGTCAACTCCCAGCCTTCCTGAGTATATAGTACTGTACAATGAAAGGGCTTGCTGGGAATCCATACAAGTTGGCTTCCTTATTTATCCTTATGTAGCAGCTTTCAGTACGTCTGCAGTCAGTGAGAAGTAACTGACACTGGTGACATTGTGTTAAGACAAACCAAAGTGCAGATAATATTCATACAATCTACAAAATAGATCTACAACTTTTACAACACTCTATTCTGTCACTGTTAGCAGCTCCCCTCAAACACAATTTACTTCAATTGAATTTTCCTTGTACTCCATTTGTGACCTGGCTTATAAGCATAGTTATCTCATTCAACCACGTGCACTCTCCAGTTAGGCAAACATGCCAAAGTGCTAAGGACTTTTTTGGTATATCAGAAAAGGGCTGACTTCTGAGTGATGCTTCTTGCAAACTCTTAACTCTGTAATGAAAGGAATGCAGCCACCATGTGAAGGCTACACAGTCTCTCCTCTTGGCAGTGAACAGCTTCTTCTCTGCTGCCCTTTGTAGCACGTGTTATGATGAACTTCATGCCCTGCTGCCCCAGAATTAGCTTCACGGTGCACTCCAATACCCTACAGATGCATCCTCTCTTCCTTGAATTCTCTTGTCCTTCAGACAGTCAGTGATCTAGAATGGGCTGGCTCAAGCAAGGCCAAATTGCTCTTCTTTAGTTGTTTTAAAACAAAATGAGATGCAGTATTTGAGGTACTTTCTGTTTGTGATTAGACAGGGGTGAGTGATTGGATGGGTCAGATTCTGACCCTCAACTCATCCAGGCCTCACCACACCCTGCCCCTATTCCCTGAGGAATTCTGGTGTGCAGTTCACATGACCCAGGCCACTGACCTCTCTCTCCTTCCACTCATAGCCATTCTTCTCTATATCCCTATCCTCTTCGTATGGACTAACTTCCCACCCTCCCCCGGTGCCCTCTGCTCCTTCCTCCAACTCTTCCTACTCACATTCCCTCTCCTTTTCTGCTTACCCTCATGTTTCAGTACCAGAGGCAGATGCAACACAGGCTCTAATCTATCTCTGCCTCAGCCCTGATCAGTTGTGGGCCTCAAGACAGTGGTATTTGGCTGGACATGCACACCAAACACCAGGCGTCAGGGTGAACTGGGAGCCTGCTACACTGAGACTAGTTGAGCACAGGCAGCTGTGTCTTTACAGGTCTGCAGAAAGTGGAAATGTATTCCTTAAATTACTACATTTTTTTTGTCCGTCAAATGCTGCACTTAGATTTCCAGTAGACAGACTGCTGAAACAAGCTGAATTGTGCAGTTGTAAATGTCATATGTATTCTATCCTGTCAGGTTATCTTGGATACAGGAGTCACTCTTTTGAACCATTTCATTTTGCTCCATTTTTGGTTGCTGCTGTGCTGTAAACCATTGCATCCTGAGACTGAATTCTGAGGTATCTGTTTGCTTCTCACATTGATATGTTACTGAGACAAGCCAGGAAGAAAAAAAAAAAAGGTCTTGTGTTTGCCATTCCCTTTGAGGTTATTACAAAAGTGCCACCATGCTTTGTCACACATAATCTGCACTCTACTGCAGTACTGTGTTAACTGTCACAAGGTCTGTATGAACTTGTAGATTCACATGCACAGTGTATATGTAGGAAAGTTCATAAAAAAGACAAGCGGGGTCAGTGAAATAGATGTTATCAATTCATCCGTGGATGTTTTGAGCCTGGCTTGCCTCTATGTCCACAAGGGGCTTTAGAGGTGTATGACTTTATTTAATCCAATATGCTCCAATGTGGGTCTGGATCAGTGCTTCACACATTTGGTTGTCCTCCTAATAGAAAGATGTACAATTTAGAATGCAGTAAAATGCATCTGCCAGCACTAAATTAAAATGACAGCAATTGATAAAGAACCCTTACTTATTAGTGGTGAACTTCAAATTGAATGCAGTTCACATACAACCATGGATTTTTATGTCTTTAACCTGGTCAGTGAATAGCAGGCCTCATTTAGATACACTATGTAAAAAGAAAATGGCTGTATACAGTACTTGTTCAGTTTATCTGGTGAATAACTCTGCTCTGTAATGTGAACATGGTCAGCACACAGGTGCACCTGCTCACTCTGGCTCTGTAGATACCACACCTGCAGTTCTTCTCATCTAGTCAAGGCTGTTTACTGCACTTCTTTACTAGACAGATGCTAATACTATGTGTGTATTGTGTGCAATAAACATATTTGCAAGACATTCCTGAAAGAGAAGACCATGAATTAACCATGATTCTCAGGTCATATACCTATTTGAATGTATCGACCAGGAAGTCTGGCTGTGTACACTATACACCACACCTTAATATTGCAGTGACTGGATCTATGTCTGGATGCCTTGATACATTTTTCATGCATATTTCCTTCATAAAAATCAAACACAAGCCATTCTTTTTGATATTGATCCCTTTTTCTGCTGGCACTTGGTTGTATACCTGATGAAGCACTGGGGAGGTCTTGCCTCTGTAATGTTAATTCACAGACTGATTGGAATTTGCAGGTTTTCAAAGCTTTGCCATAACTGTCAGCTCTGAACTCCGATTACTGGCACTCATGATTTTCAAATGAAACTCAGAAATGTAAAGTGTAGTCGATACATAGTTGGTGTGAGGTTGCTTTTTTTCTGCAGTGTGTTTCAGTGTAGTGACTTTCTTATTCATCCTACCATTTCTTTTTCTTTGTCTTCCCCTCTGGTGTGTTGGTGTTGGACTTTGAAGTTCATCTCTGCACATCCACAGATCTTTTGTTGTCTGACAAGCTCAATTCAGCAGAAATGAACACTTTGTCTGCTTTTGTGCTCTCTGTCAAAAGAGCTATTCATGAATAATAGTAGTTTTAATGTCTGTTTCAATATATTAATGCCTCAGTTATGACATGGAAGGCGTGGTCTCACACTGCACGTCTGCAGTCTGACTGTCTTAGCATTAGCAGTTTCTTTGTTCCTTACAAATTGTGCTGTCAAAACAGTACCAAGCCATAGACCATCCCCGTTTCTCTTATGCTCGCTCGCTCTCATTAATTTATTTTAGGCCTGATCTACTGATGGAATAGGATTGACCTGTCAACCTAGCGTCTATGTTCTTGGGTGTGTGCACTATTTCTTGACAGCATGGCACCAATTTGTTACATCTAGGTAAATATGTTGAGATATTAGTGATGGTACATGAGCCAACTCTGATCTGTTTGCAGAGTGCTGCCTGGTGAGAAACATAGGAAAACATGTTTTTGATAGAGACGAGTCAGCCAACAGGCAGTGCAGCCTTTTAAAATGCAGATGGCTTTCCCTAGTTGGCCAATTAGTAACTTTAGCTCTGGAACACTTATCTGCTTTTATCTTCTTGTGTGTGTCTTTCATTTAGGGTGCAGCAAGCTTAGTGTGCCTGTTTTCACAAGTGTGCAACACTACATGTGTGCATGTGTTCGTGTGGTACACATTCGTGTGTACTTTTTCTGCAATAGTGTAAACCTAACATAACTTTATTCGACTGCTGCTGGCAGTGAGCGACCAAACCATGGTGTTTGATGTCAAATAATAAACCAAAACACATACTGAGTCTCAGCAAACATGGGAGTGAAATGTTTAAGGCACCCCTGTCAGCAGTGCAGTTCTGACAGTTTAAAAATTAAATTAATTAGATGGATGGAAAAATAGCCTTTTCTGAGCTACAGCTGGGTTGTAAAGTGCAGCATTCCAGCAGCTTTGCCACTGACCTTAATCTTTTCAGGAAACATTCAGTGAATAAACAGGATCATGGTTTAAGCATTATTAACAGCACATAGGGACACAGTAGGAATTTAAATGAGAGACAAAATAAAGTTTGTCATTGGAATGTTTTTGTTCTGTATATCTCTAGCCTAATTATAACTCCCCATTTTCTCCCTCTCTCGCTCCCTCTCTCTGTGTCATGCAGGGCCAGACTCCGCCCTAGTGAGCTCCTCTTGCATGGAAACCATCCTTCTTTGGCAGCCTCCTCTTCCTAGAGCTAGTGGCCAGCATGGCAGGATGACCCTGTGCCAGCGATAATGATGGCCAAAAAGCAAGATGCCCGGGCACCCACCTACAACCTGATTGTGGTTGGGTTGTCCGGCACAGAGAAAGAGAAAGGCCAGTGCGGCGTGGGCAAGTCCTGCTTGTGTAACCGTTTTGTCCGGCCAAGTGCAGATGACTTCTACCTTGACCATACCTCTGTTCTCAGCACCAGTGACTTTGGAGGCCGTGTGGTAAACAATGATCACTTCTTGTTCTGGGGAGAGGCTGGGCGGACGATGGAGGAGGGGCCAGAGTGCCGTATTAATGTGGTGGAGCAGACTGAGTTCATTGATGACCAGACATTCCAGCCACACCGAAGCACCGCACTTCAGCCTTACATCAAGCGGGCTGCTTCTACCAAGCTAGCTTCAGCTGAGAAGCTGATGTACTTTTGTACAGACCAACTTGGGCTGGAGCAGGACTTTGAGCAGAAACAAATGCCTGAAGGCAAGCTTATGGTAGATGGATTCTTACTCTGTGTAGATGTTAGCAGGGGTATGAACCGTAGCTTTGAGGACCAGATGAAGTTTGTTACCAATATCTATAACCAACTAGCCAAAACAAAGAAACCTGTGGTACTGGTTCTCACCAAATGTGACGAAGGAGTTGAGCGCTATATTAAAGACTCACACACCTTTGCCTTGGCCAAGAAGAACTTACAGGTGGTGGAAACGTCAGCTCGCTCTAATGTCAATGTTGACCTAGCCTTTCTTACATTGGTTCAGCTAATAGACAAGAGTAGGGGTAAGCCCAAAATTATCCCTTACTTTGAGGCACTGAAACAGCAGAGTCAACAGATTGCCTCAGCCAAAGACCGGTATGAGTGGCTGGTCAACCGAATTGTGAAGAACCACAATGAGACATGGCCCACTGTCAGTCGCCGCATGCAGTCTGCACCTGAGTACAAGGATTATGTTTTCCTTGAGGGGACTGCTAAAGCCAAGAAGCTCTTCCAGCAGCATGTGCACAGACTTAAACAAGAGCATATAGAGAAACGAAGGAAGGCCTATCTAACTAGTCTACCACAGGCCCTGTCTGTACTATTACCAGAGTTGGATGAAATAGACCACCTGAGCTGGTCTGGAGTTCAGAAAGTCTTGGAGACAAAGAGAGATTTCTCCCAGCGGTTTGTAGTGCTAGATGACACCCCCTGGGAGACCACACCACATATTGATAACATGGAGGATGATCGGATCCCACAGGATCTTCTGGAGACCCCTGCAGCTGAAGCAATCTATGAGACCCACCTAGAGCAGCTAAGGAATGAGCGTAAACGGGCTGAGATGAGATGGGAGTTCAAGGAGAAGCTAAGTGTCTCACCTTTCATCACACCAGGAAAACCTTGGGAGGAGGCACGAAGCTTCATCATGAATGAAGACTTCTACCAGTGGCTTGATGAGGCTGAATATCTGGATATCTACAACAAACACCAGAAGGAAATCATTGACCGAGCCAAAGAAGACTTCCAGGAGCTGCTTCTTGAATACTCTGAGCTTTTTTATGAACTGGAAGTAGACGCAAAGCCAAGTAAAGAGAAAATGGGTGCAATTCAGGAGGTGTTGGGTGAGGAACAAAGGTTTAAAGCCCTTCAGAAGCTGCAGGCAGAAAGGGATGCTCTGGTATTGAAACATATCCACTTTGTCTACCACCCCACTAAGGACACCTGCCCCAATAGCCCTCATTGTGTAGACAGTAAGATAGAGCAGATACTGGCCTCCAGATTCCCTACACGTTACCCATCAGAAAGTTCAAAAATGGATGGAGGAAGGGCTGAACGGATAAATCTTGTGATCCTTGGGAAAGATGGGCTAGCCAGAGAAATGGCAAATGAGATAAGGGCCTTGTGCACCAGTGATGACCGGTACGTGTTAGATGGTAAAATTTATGAGTTAGCCCTTCGTCCAATAGAAGGCAATGTTCGTCTGCCAGTCAATTCCTTCCACACACCAACCTTTACACCCCATGGTTGCTTATGTTTGTACAACTCAAAAGAGTCCCTCTCGTATGTTGTCGAGAGTATAGATAAGCTTAGGGAGTTAACTATAAGCAGAAGGGAGAGGGAAAACAGCTTAGCCCAACTCCCGCTGTCCCTTCTTCTGGTTACCAAGAGGGGTGTGGGGTCCATTGGAGATATTGGGGGGGAGACGGCTCAGAGTCTTATCCAACAAGGGCAGCAAGTGGCTGGCAAGCTGGTATGTGCTTACCTAGACCCTGCCTCTCCAGGTATGGGTTATGGGCGTAATGTCAGTGAGAAGCAGATCAGCCAGATACTGAAAGGCCTCTTAGAATCACGGAGAAGCATAGGCAGCAGCTCCCCTCCCTTGCCACCTCCCTCCTCAGCCTTCAGAGACTCCCAATCCCAACCTGTGCTAGAGGCAGACCTAAGAATAGTAATGTGCCTAATGTGTGGAGACACTTATGACCTAGACCAGCTCCTTGCTCCCTTCCTGTTGCCCCAGCATTGTCGCCCTGCCTCCAGTCTCAGCAGTGGCACGTCTGTACTGCTGGACCTCAGCATAGGGGGTCAAAGGCATAATATTGAGCTGTCACTACTCTCCTTCCATTCCTCATTCTCCCTCCGCAAGACCAGGCTGGTCCATGGCTACATTGCAGTTTATTCTGCTCGGCGCAAGGCCTCCATGGAGACGTTATGTGCTTTTCTGTGTGAGGTCCAAGACATCATCCCAGTCCAGTTGCTAGCAGTAGGGGAAAGCCAAATGGAGCTGTCAGATTCAGACTCAGCTAAGGAGCAGGTTAGTCAGGGAGAGGAACTGGCCCATGAAATAGATGCCAGGTTTAACACAGTAATATGCGGACATGGTGGAGTAGTAGGAGGGCTTCATAAGATAGACCTTTTCCAGAACTTCCTCAAAGAGGTGGTAGAAAAGCGCACTATTGTTGAAGCCACACACATGTATGATCATGTGGCTGACACATGTACCACTGAGAGCATCAGCCCTCGCTGTGGCTCTCCTAGTCCTGTTAACATTATGGACTCAGAGGATGATATCGACCCATCGCCACCTTACCCCACCCTGAGGGATGATGGGAGTTTTGGTTCCCACCCAGGAAGCTTCAAGCTGCCAGAACTGGATTCAAGTGATACCTTCTCTGTCATTTCTGAGATTAGCACATTTGAAAGCAAGCTGAACAATAAGGTTCCTCCACAAGTGAAGCCCAAACCTGTCCGTAAGGTTAATCTCGGGCCCTACGTGGACCAGCAGGGTCACCGCCGCTCCTTGCCTCAAGCTGTCACCTGGGCTCCAGGTAGCGACGGTGGCTATGACCCTTCAGACTATGCAGAGCCCATGGATGCTGTAAGCAAGCCCCGGCCCACAGAAGAGGAGAATATATACTCTGTCCCTCATGACAGCACACAGGGCAAGATTATCACTATCCGCAATGCCAACAAAGGTCATTCCAATGGGAGTGCTGGGGGCAATGGTTCAGACAGTGAGGCTGATAGCAGCTCATTGGAACGCAGGAGGAAGTTGCCCACCATTGGGGTAAAGCCTAAGCTTTACAGAGACCGATCCAAACGGCTTGGCAAGTTCAGCAATTTTAGGACAAGCTTCTCTATAGGCAGTGATGATGAGATGGGTGGACCGCCCAAGACTAGCCAGGATGAAGGAGGATCTCAAAAGGACAACTCTATTGAGGAGAGTGAGGACCCAAAAAAGAGAAATATCCTGCGGAGCCTGCGCAGAACTACCAAGGTTAGTGTTTGCTTATTAAACTGTCTGATAAAAATAATAGTGGCATATGGGTTAAAAATCTAATTTCTTGATTATGCTATTTTAAATAGTTAATTTAACTGTTATTGTACTCAACACATTATAAGACTTATTGTAGAAATGTTGACTACTTATTTTAGAATGCATCCATTGCCCAAGAATCTCAGTAGTTCTCTCAGCTGAAGCTTAAAATAATAATTTAAAAAAGTGTTATGCCCTATTGGCATAAACAGTGTCCCTTATTTAAATAGTAGAAGCAAATTAGTAAAAAAAAAAAAAAAATTCTGATCATTGACTAACACAATAATACACATAGGTGTACTGCTATATCTTCAGTATGCATACACGTGTATGTGTTTATGGACAGAATGGATAAAATGTCAACAAAGCCTGATACATACTCCGTGAGAACAGAGAAATTTGTTCGTTTTCTTGAGATGGAGAGAAGAACAAGAACAAAAGTTAGTTCTCGCCAGGACATTTCATACTTGACAAGAAACTCAAGTGCAGAACTCCAGCGAAGTCCCTGCCACTGCAGCACACGTCACGACCACTAAGACACCACACGAGAAAAAAAGTTTTGCCCAGATGATGTGTCGAGACCAAGCTGCAAGAACTCCCAAACCAGGGATAGGAGAGAGAGAACAAATTTCTCTGTTCTCGCGGAGTATGTATCAGCCTTAATCCTTACTATAATTAGTTCTTGGCTGAGAGTCAGCACCTGTTTGCTTTGATGGATACCTGTGTTTATCACTGAAGCTGAGAAACTAACGAGTTCACTATAATGTGTTTACTTTCTGCATCTTAGCTCAGTGAAAACATGACATTGTATGGTCTCCTCAGAAAAGAATGTGTTGTTATATTTTTTTCCTGGCTGCTCTGTGGGAGCCCTGTTA
This sequence comes from Mastacembelus armatus, assembly GCF_900324485.2. Taxonomy (NCBI): domain Eukaryota; kingdom Metazoa; phylum Chordata; class Actinopteri; order Synbranchiformes; family Mastacembelidae; genus Mastacembelus; species Mastacembelus armatus. Next base: position 10,096,080 of record NC_046645.1, on the reverse strand, counting down.
ACTAGCCAGATCATCAGAGGAAAAAGAGACAGATTCCAGTCACTAAACAACTATACCAGAAGGAAGAAACTCTTAATGAATAGGGAGAGACTCACTGTATACACTGTGCTGTTTTATCTGTTTGTACACATGTGCACCTCTGTTTGGTTGCATCAGGTTTCCCATTATCTGAGACCTGGAATAACAGCGTTTAACATTTATTTGGGCATTTTCAAAGCCTTAGCATCCATCCTAAAATTTGTGTTATAGTGGTACGTGAAGGAAAATTCAAATTAACGTGAAATCTCAGCAAATTAGCCATATATGTTCCTGCTGTTCAGGAAACTATAGTACTAACAAGTAGAAAATGAATGAGTATTTTACAACAGGAGCTTTTACTTTTGAGAAATCAACAAAGTTGTCAAAGAGTGGAGTATATGTGACATTAGTGATGTAGGGATTTACATCACTGTCATCTAGTTGAGATGGTGTTTGCTGTTCATTGTTTGTGGTACTGCAGTAATGTATGTGCATCTCAGTTCTCCCTTGTGAGCGTGGCTTTCTTTGCTTCCATCTTTTCATTCTCTTAGTGTTTGTCTTCTCTTCTTGGTGATTTATACTTTATACTTCTCATATTTCTGTCACCCTCTCTCTCTTTATCTCCCCTCTATATTGTCCTCATATGTCTTTCTACTGTAGGCTTTTTTGCACACACATTTATGTCCCCTTTACTTGTCACCTCAACCCCTGGCTACCCTTCTCCTGTTCATTTCTGTGCTTGTCTCTCACTTGTGTGGTGATATATTTGACCTTACACTGCTAGGCTTATCTGGCCTGGTATGCTGTTCATCCACACACAGGGTGTTATACAGAAGCACCAGCTGAACAGGACTTAGAGCTGTGTATGTCGTGCATGTACGTCTGTGATAATTACCATGGCTGTCAGTAGGGTGGAACAGGATGGGGAAGATTAATGTTTTCACACACTCAACTGTGATGTTCAAGTACCTGCATGATGGCTGTCATCTCACATAGTTCTTACCTGCCTAAACTACTTTATGTACTAATGACTTAATTCATAGTGTGCACATTGTCATTTGTCCTTCAGAAAAGGTGTGCAGGAATGACTAAGGCACTAGGCAGCAGAGTAGTTTATTGGTCAAGCAGGCTTTCAGTGATGTGATAGCCAATTCCAACCCAGTGTTGGCTGGCAGCTCTGCTTTTTAACTAACGAGTGCTCTGACCTTGTCCTCAGAGGGCAGGGACGCAAGTTGGAAGAGGAATCAATGAAGTATAAACCTACATATTTCAAAACAAATTCCCAAGAACATTGCAGCCAGCAGAGTTTAGATAAGTGTTGTCATCATTATTCAAATTAATGCCTCTGATGTGTGCCCTACAGCAGGTCTGGGATCTGGATATCCACATTACAGGCCATTATGGCTTAATTGTGGTTGTAACAAAGTGATCAGGTTCCATCACGTGTTTTCTAAGCAGCTGTCTCAAAGATAAGGGTCCATTTTCAGTCTGCTGCTGTCTGAATTCCCCCCAGGATGACATGTTATTGAGTTAGAGAGTCTTCTGAGGGAGATGTATTGTAATAGTGAACCTGGGTTGGTACAGAACCAGCTGTTCTGTTGGTGTGTCAGAGTTGACACAAAATCCGATATTCAGTTGGTTTAAGGGTGAAGCTTTGGCTTTATGTAATGTAAACACTTTCCTGGTCCAGGGCCCTAGGGTGCTGTCTACCACTCTGAGTCATAATGGGCAGTAACAAATATTTGAAAATAAATTTTGAGCCCATTTTAAAGCCCCCTTTACCTCAGGCGGTGACCGACTGTGTCTCTGTCCCACCCGCTCTCCTTCAGCGAAAATCCGGAAACATTTCCTCTCTCTCTCCTGCAACTTTTCTCAAACCTCCTCAGCTAGCAAGAGGAATTCTTCAAATTCCTCAGCCACCTAGGTTCTGTCTTGTGTCCTCATCCAAGAAATAAGAGTGACGGAGACAATCAAAGAAACCGAGAAAGCACAACAAAAAGAAAATAAAATGGAGCCAGAGAGAAATAAGTCCTAAAACTGAGAATCAAAACTTCTTTTACTTTTTTTCCCCTTTTTTCCTTTTTGGACAGCAGCTTTGTGTTTCAGCATCCTTGTGTGCAGCGTATGTAAACGCTCACCATGGTGTCTCTATGTTATTATTAAGTGTGTTTTGTTTGTCTTTTGTGGTAGCGGTCTGTTTTGTCTTCTGAATGCTGGCAACATATCCTGTCTCAGTCAGCAACTAGAAGGAGTGGCCAGAAGGCAAAACTGCAGGGGGAGAAGACTGAGAGAGAGAGAAAGGGGGTGGGAGTGTGTGTGTATGAAGACAGGCTGCTAAGCTGAGATAGGGTACAGATATACAACACACTCCTATTTGTGATAGGACACAAATCAATTAAGAGCTGCTCCTTGGAGCTAAAAATCAACCTGGCAGTGAGGTGTAACAGGACATCTCTGCACAACCATCATTATTATTACCCCTTTATTTCACTTAAATCTTGATGTGTTTTGTGCTCGCATGAACATGTGAGTCCATACGTCTACTACTACTATTACATGTATACGAACAGAATGTTGTTGTGAAAGGGAGTGTCACAGAGGGATCAGACAGCACAGCGGGGGAGGTAGCTGGGACAAATGAAAAAAGGAATTTGCTTATGTGAGGTTATAATGGAAAGATTACTTGGCGACAGGAGCTGACTTGCTGGGAAAACCTGCGATTTTTAACCTAGATTTGTTTCAGCACAAGTCCTTCATCAGCATTGCTGAATAAAGTAAAGACTTTTTCAGTAAGCCACTCCACATTACTTAAGTTGTTACTTAACATTTTCTTTCTTGTCACTTGAGCACCTAGTTGACAGGTAAAGTAGTGGCAGTGCCCTTTCTACAGCATGTTTTAAAAAAACAGCCTAGCTAAAAGGAGTCCTGAATTTTACTTGGGAGAAAGCCCAGGTGAGCCTTTTTTGATCTGCTCAATATTAAATAGTGTTTCCCTGCTTGTTTCCTTTAGTACTGCTCTGAGTAGGTGTGTATACATATATATGGTATTAAAAATGTTGGGAGTACTCTGAGGCCAGTATCTGAAGCAGAGGGCACACCAGGCTCCTTCTGTCTAATGAGCACTCCTCTGCTCCTTTTCTGTGTCTGCTGTCAGGCCCTCACTGCACCCACAGTCTATGTGCCCAGCCAACCATGCATCCCTGCCTCACCACTCAGCCTGCCAGGGTAGAGCCTCAGGGGGCTGACAGACATACTAGAGATCCAGGCCTCAGGGGCCTTCAAAACATTCCCACTGAACACCATTAAAGTGCAGTACAATTACTGCTGATGCCTCAGTCATTGAGAGGCAGGCAGAGAATGTGGCAGGAGTGTATTGGAGGTCTCTTCACAGGGAATAACAGGAGTTAGAACGTAATTAAAGAGTGAATAAGGTGTTTGATTATTTGAGAGCTGCAATGCAGTAGAGAGGCACAAAAATAGAATGACAAAGGAAGGAGGACAAGAATGAAGAGAAGAAAGCGATGGAGATGATGTATATCTCTGATGTACAGCACAGGGTTCCAGACAGGAATGTATATTCACCTATCAGTGTAAGGTGGTGTGTAAGGAATGTGCGGGATAGGTGTGTGTGCATGTGTGTATTGGGCTTGTTGCTCATGTAGAATGAACATAAAAACTTCAAAATAAGGTCATGGTCGCTTCCATCTAAGTCATATCATTTCAATAGCAATGCCTCTGGGCTCAGTGTCATTTTGGAAATGTGTGTCGATGTTTATCTGTCTCACATAATGTTGATGTTGTTTTCTCAGGGCTCTCACCAATCTGATCTTTCTCTTCCATTATTTTTTTCCAGAAACCACGACCGAAACCCAGGCATTCTATTTCAAAACCCATTGAAAGCAACTACTTCGGCATGCCACTGGCCACTGTGGTCACTCCTGAGAGGCCAATCCCAGTCTTTATTGAGAAGTGCATTCGTTTCATTGAAACAACAGGTAAGGATCTTTATAGAGGCCAGATGCTTAATTACAACACAGGCAGCTTTTTTCAGTGATTTAAGTATTACCTGCTCCTCTCTGCCTCTGTGTCTGTGCTGTATCTCCTCCTCTTATTTCTGTTTTCCTTTTTTTTTTTTTTTTTTTTTTTTTCTTATCTTAATCCACATCCCTGGTGGGATTGTTACCTTCTCTGGTCTTCACTGCTGAGAGAGTAATTCCTCTTAAATCGCACGCAACCTTTTTGTCTGTGTACACATCCATATGTGTATGTGCTCTCTTTTGTGTCTACCTCTTTGTTCAGGTTTGATAATGGTCATGTTTGGCTGAGCTGTAGTCTTCAGGGGTGGGTACTTCAAGGGACATGAACCAAGTTTGAGTCTTCACATTTTTATAACCTAAAGAAGGGCCGTGAATGAGCAAGGTCTTTATTTGCATATACAGTGGGTACGGAAAGTATTCAGACCCCTTTAAATTTTTCACTCTTTGTGTCATTGCAGCCATTTGCCAAAATCAAAAAAGTTCATTTTATTTCTCATTAATGTACACTCAGCACCCCATCTTGACAGAAAAAAACAGAAATGTAGAAATTTTTGCAAATTTATTAAAAAAGAAAAACTGAAATATCACATGGTCATAAGTATTCAGACCCTTTGCAGTGACACTCATATTTAACTCACATGCTGTCCATTTCTTCTGATCCTCCTTGAGATGGTTCTGCTCCTTCATTGGAGTCCAGCTGTGTTTAATTAAACTGATTGGACTTGATTAGGAAAGGCACACACCTGTCTATATAAGACCTTACAGCTCACAGTGCATGTCAGAGCAAATGAGAATCATGAGGTCGAAGGAACTGCCCAAGGAGCTCAGAGACAGAATTGTGGCAAGGCACAGATCTGGCCAAGGCTACAAAAGAATTTCTGCAGCACTCAAGGTTCCTAAGAGCACAGTGGCCTCCATAATCCTCAAATGGAAAAAGTTTGGGACGACCAGAACTCTTCCTAGACCTGGCCGTCCAGCCAAACTGAGCAATCGTGGGAGAAGAGCCTTGGTGAGAGAGGTAAAGAAGAACTCAAAGATCACTGTGGCTGAGCTCCAGAGATGCAGTAGGGAGATGGGAGAAAGTTCCACAAAGTCAACTATCACTGCAGCCCTCCACCTGTTAGGGCTTTATGGCAGAGTGGCCCGACGGAAGCCTCTCCTCAGTGCAAGACACATGAAAGCCTGCATAGAGTTTGCCAAAAAACACATGAAGGACTCCCAGACTATGAGAAATAAGATTCTCTGGTCTGATGAGACCAAGATTGAACTTTTTGGCGTTAATTCTAAGCGGTATGTGTGGAGAAAACCAGGCACTGCTCATCACCTGCCCAATACAATCCCTACAGTGAAACATGGTGGTGGGAGCATCATGTTGTGGGGGTGTTTTTCAGCTGCAGAGACAGGACGACTGGTTGCAATTGAAGGAAAGATGAATGTAGCCAAGTACAGAGATATCCTGGAAGAAAACCTCTTCCAGAGTGCTCAGGACCTCAGACTGGGCCGAAGGTTCACCTTTCAACAGGACAATGACCCTAAGCACACAGCTAAAATAACAAAGGAGTGGCTTCGGAACAACTCTGTGACCGTTCTTGACTGGCCCAGCCAGATCCCTGACCTAAACCCAATTGAGCATCTCTGGAGAGACCTGAAAATGGCTGTCCACCAACGTTCACCATCCAACCTGACAGAACTGGAGAGGATCTGCAAGGAAGAATGGCAGAGGATCCCCAAATCCAGGTGTGAAAAACTTGTTGCATCATTCCCAAGAAGACTCATGGCTGTACTAGCTCAAAAGGGTGCTTCTACTCAATACTGAGCACAGGGTCTGAATACTTATGACCATGTGATATTTCAGTTTTTCTTTTTTAATAAATTTGCAAAAATTTCTACATTTCTGTTTTTTTCTGTCAAGATGGGGTGCTGAGTGTACATTAATGAGAAATAAAATGAACTTTTTTGATTTTGGCAAATGGCTGCAATGACACAAAGAGTGAAAAATTTAAAGGGGTCTGAATACTTTCCGTACCCACTGTACATATAACATAAAAGTTGTTACCTTATGTTCCATCTCCCAAACCAATCCAAGTAGTATCATCAAGCAGATCATGATGGTTTCTATTTCCAGTGGTTACAGTGACATTATGTTGTGATAGCTTTAGAGTGAGTCACCAGAACCACTGTCAGATCAATGTGCCTCTGTCATGGATTATAATGTGAAAATGGTGTGATATCGTTTCATCTACTTAAACCTGGTAAGGAGTAGGGTCAGTGCACAATTGTACTTAACTATGGTACTCTGTTCTTCTCTGGTCTCTGGGAGCACAGATGTGGTTACACAGTCTCCTCTGACCTTGCTACCCTGTTGCTTTAACGCCAAACCCCCTGCTAGGCTGTTCTGGTGCCCCACCGCTTTAGGACTACTAGTCTGCCTCTTACTCAGCCACCAGCTGTTACATTAAACCAGAGGCGACTCATTACCGGCTCAGTACTTGGTATGGAGTCGATGTATAGATATTGGCCCACATCTTTATTCTTGACAGTGCCATAGCCATGATTTTGAAAAATATTTATTTAGTTACAGTTGCTGTCATTTGTAAATGTAAAAGGTTTTGTTAACAGAGTATTTAGATGAGTTTTGAAATTCCTCTGGAAATAAACAACAGCTCATGAGCTCAACACATCCTACATCATTAAAGAATAGTATTAGAACATTGTATTGGATTACATACTCTGTTTCTTAACAAGAAACTTCCCACAGAACTATTTGGAAGGTCTTAATGTGGTTTCAAAGCTGTTCACACTCTTTCAGGACTAAAAATGTAGGCTTTGTATTACTGATTTCTTTCAGTATATTTTCATTTAGACTGGTTTAAAAAAATACTGGGTTTAAAAGTACTGGCAATATGTTTTAAATGTAGAATGTAAATCTCCTCAATATCATTAAGCTCCCCAAATTCTCTAAAAGAAATTCAAAGAACGTGATCTTAATAGTAGTTACTGTTACTGTCCTTAAGAAACTGCATTATACGATAAGTAATGTTTAATAAATCCATACACATCCATGCTTAAAAATCTCTTCTATTACTTCCCATGACTTTAGTTGCTTTTTAGCCAGTGGGTCTATCAAAACATCACTTCTGCTTACCGGCATGCCATTGCATTCCACTGTAATCTCTGTGCTGATTAAAGTCTCTGTATTTGTGGATTACTGCAGCCTTACAAAACACCCACCATCTTCCTCTGTGTAGGAGTGTAGGGGCAAAGCTCTAGATAACAATGCAGCACATTAGATTTCAACTCACCCTGTTCAGTCCTGTTCAGATGTTAACTGGAACAGTCACAGCGATTGATTCAAGCTTGAAAGAAAATAACTGGCTGAATATGCGTTTATATACAGTGGTATGTGGGCACGAGGGTGAATGTGCAGCTCCTTCAGGGGTGTTTCCTCTCTGCTCCTCTCTGTCTCTGTCCTTGTTTCTGCTGATCCATTCATCCTTTGAGCTATGTCTGAATACCTTCACTTTTCAGATTTGGTTTGTTTCATCTTCTTTCTAACCTATATTTCTGTCTTCCTTTGCCCTATTGTCACCTTTCTCGATTCACTATATGTTTTTTCTCCTCCCTTCTCTGACCTGTCAGCATGCTCTAGGTATGTGTGTGTTTTAGCCAGAGGGCTGCCAGGTAATATTCAGCCCCATAGCTCCCTCTGACCGATCAATATCACCAGGTAGGAAATTAGAAGAATGTTTGGGCTAAGCTGGTTTCTTTGTGTGTTTCGCTTGCTCTTGTGTTATTTTTGTGTGTACTGTATATGCATGTGTGAGAGGTGTGGCCTCACACATCTCAGCAGTAATATTTTGCCTGCTAATACATGTGGTACAAACTGGCACACAGAAAAAATTGGGACTGGAAGGGGAATTTAGCTACAACGTGTGATTTAGTTTTGATTGTAGTTGCTGTAAGTCAGGCTTTTCTTACCCCCTATCTGTGTCTGCAATCAGTGGGTATAATGGCACACACAGAAAATGACCATACAGCGCTGACACTATGTTTGTCACTGTAGTGTGAGCTGATAATGAGTGACATTGTGAGGCTGACCGTGGACGTGCAGCTTTGACCTACATTCTTCCCTTTTCCCCTCTGCCCCAATCAAAAATTCACAGCTACCAGTGTTCCTGTTTTTATTCTTCTCTGTTTAAATGTGATTGTTAATCTTCTCGCAGTCTTGTGATTGTATATCTGAAAAAAATGTATTTTGTAAGGTTGACATTGCCACAGTGGTTCTAAAATATAATTTGTGGCTCTTAGACTAAGCCGAAATATCATATTTTCTTATTCATGATGTTTGGTGGCATATTTTTGGTAGTATGCATAAGGTACTGATTAAAATGTCTTATTTTTCTTTTTTCCTATTCAAAAGTGTTTTTTTATTGGTATTGTTCTTCGTGTTTCACAGCTCATTCTTTTTTGTCCTTGAGAATAACAGGAGTTTGTGTGGTATTTTGTGTTGTTTTCAAAAAGCGGCTATATAAAATCAATCCATAGTGACTGCTGTTATCTCCCCTCAGCTCTGGCTCGCTCTCAGCGTGGTAGATGCAGTGTGCTCAGCTCATGGGTGCTGGGGTGATGAATGTGTGTTAGCGTGTGCAGGCATATCTGCTGGCCCTAGGAGCCTCCATAGCGACGTAAAGGGCAGCACCCAGCGACTGCCTGTCTCCACAGTGAACTATGAAATCAGCCTCTGGGCTGCTGAACCCACAGGGATGCTGGGGTTTGGGCTGATGTGGGATCAGCTGGAGTGTTGTCAGGCAGTAACATGCTGCAGGAGCATTTACCAGGCTCTCAGAGTTTGTGCGATTGCAGGTTCACAGGTGTGTTTATTGACCATGCAGTTCTGTTGTAAGCTGTGAAGTCACTGCACATGGTGGGTTTTGCTCCAATTTGTGTGCGGCATGACAGATATGAGTGTATAGACACAAAAAGCTGATAAAGTAATGATTTATCTGTTTTAACGATGACCTAAAAGAAAGCATATTAGCCAAAGCTTTATTTTTCATAAAGGCTAAAGAAGATATTGTTATAGGATGCAAGTAAAAGATTTACTTGCTGGAGGAAATACAAATATTTCAGTTGCTTGATGCTCGCGTTTAGTTTGACCCCAGAGGAAGAGGAGAGCTCACCTTTCAATGCTGTCACTGTAAAAACTCTTTATTCACCAAGTTTCCTCCCCCTGCTCTGTCACTTTTCTTTCATTCTCTTAAGTGTCCTGTAACTTCTGTCTTTTATGTGTTGTGCTGCTTCAGGCATAGCTCCTACATATCTCTCATTATCTTAATCCCTTTAGTTTTTCTCATTCTCTCTTTCATCAGTCTGACCCTTGCTCCTGTGTGTGCCCCTCCCTGACTCCAGACTATCTTTTCTCGTCCTCGGGTGCTTGTCCCAATTTGGCCCCATCTCACACCTCTCTTTGTCCACCCCACCACCACCATTACACTACTCCCTTCTCCCTATCTCCCCTGCCGTCCCTGCTTTCCTAGCATCTGACTAGAAAAGCTTTGACTAGAAAAGCTTTTGTGGATAATTGATTGGTAGAAGAAGGAGATCGATGCTGTATGGCTTGACTGAGAGCTCTCTTATTTCCTCCCTGCCTCTCTCTCTCTCGCCCTCGTTTTCTGCCACTCCCTATCCCTTCTGGTCCCTCT